>NC_138132.1:21215125-21640125 GCF_964188305.1 Podarcis bocagei | reverse complement strand
TGCTCCAAATGGCTTTGAGCCAACAAAGGTCTTTTAAGGAGTCATGCAGAAAGTGGAACATGTGCTATGGGGTTGCTTTACGCACTGAAGTCTCCCCCTCTTTCCAGGGGAGGTTGTACAAACCCAGGTTGTACAAAAGGGCCGACTCCCTACCACCACCCAAGACAACTGCCAAAGAGAGTTGGAATTTGATGTCACCACCTACCTATTTTTGTTGCGCTATAAATATTTTCAATTGGGAACACGTCACCTAATCCATACAGCAGAACTTTGGCCAGAGCCGGCACCAGCTGAGTAGTCGTTATCAGAACATTCACACAATTCTTTCTAGAAGGTGGCAAGAGAAATGGGTCAGGGAGAGGAGCTTGCTTATACAAAGTCGAAAAAAAGGTGGGATGCTGCCAGTCTTGTATTTGCAAGCACTAATGGAAGGAACAAGAAATGACATGAAACTCAAGACTGGATCCTCCCCTTTTATGCAGTATTTGTTATTCTTTGTACCTCTCATCCATATTTCAAGCGACCCTTGATCTCTGGGGCTGACATTTGCAATGGTTCAGTGTTAAGGGTGGTCTTGGCTTCCAGTTATTCCAACGGTGATATTGTGAAGCAGCAAATTAATTGCAAAGAGTTTGCCTGATAATGCACTACAGATCCATTCAAAACAATTAAATTAAGCACATAAAAAGGCAAGAGATATAATCATGTTTAATATCTAGATGGGTATATCCAGTGCTTTTTTCAGGGGGTACTTAGGGGTATGCAGTACCTCTTTTGTTGTTGTTAAAAAGTGTGGTACTTACTCTAACAACTTCATAGGTGAGTACCGACTCCTATTTTTCCAGAAAAAAACACTGGGTATATCTATATGTGTGTCTCTCTATCTAGCTAAATCTAAATATGTGTGTGGTGTATTTCTTTTAAATTTTTATATACCAGTTTCACTTGATCTCAGGGTAGTGCCACGTAAAAATTCAATAAAAAAGTGAACACAATCAAACTACAGCAGAAGAACAGAATGCAGAGTTCAATCTCAATCAACCAGCATATCTAAATAGTGCCTGGCTGTACAACACACAGGCTTTATTGGGCACTTGAAGGGTAACAAAAGAAGACAGCGGCTGAGCCTCCTTGGGAAGGGACCTACATAAGCAGGGCACACAACTGAAATTGCCCTCCTTTGCTTCTGATGACAGGGCAACTGGCAAGAGGTATCAGCAGATTGCATTATTAAACATGTAATGGGAAGCAGCTTGCTGGGTGGGGGCGGCAGAGCCAATCCAGTTTTTCTGCTGGTGCTTTTGCACTGTGCTAATCACCAACCCACCTCACCCCTCTCCTCCGGTGTACGCAATAATGACCCACCCAGGGGCATACGAAGTGGGGGGGGGTGGAGGGGGCAGGCCACCCCAGGTACCACTCTGGGGGATGTGTGTGACAAGATAGCCCCTGCCTCCCCCAAGCTGTAAAGCAGCTGAGGGTGTGCGCAGTCTGTATGGGCGCCGCTCACTTGGCGTCTGTATGGGCTGCCGCACATGTGCAGTCCGTATGGGATGCCACACATGCGCACTCCGTACAGGCTGCCCCACCCCGGTGCTGGAGAGGGTTCCTCCACCATTGGACCCACCCATCAGGAAGCAAGTGTAGTGACACCGTTTCACTCAGAGAGCTGCTTCTGCATGTAATATAATATTGTGTGCATGTAGCTTGTACTATGATCAATAAAAATAATAATCTGACAAATGCATATTTCCTGTACATTTTAATGAGATGCAAATTTCTCTTGCCCAGCTCCCCTGGCCTTTACATTTTTGATTGGATGAAAGGCAATGCAGCCATGTGTTTGGGTACTAAGGCACAAGGATCTCCACTAAAACATTGTAGTTGCATCACAATTCAGACCCTATATTTCTACCCAATAGTGTATGAGAAACATCACTGTAAAAAATGCATAGCATGTACCACATTGCACTAGAGCTGTAAATATGGCAGCTGGCAGAGCAGACACTTATCTCCATACCTTGACTGGATGAGCAGCAGGGACTTTAACGCTGTTCCCAACCAGGAATCTGTTAACATTTCTATGTCTTCCCTTAATCTCTGCAAAGCCTCCTTCTTTTCTGGGCTGAGAAGGGCTGCAGAATGCACACAAATTATATTGGTCAGAAAGTAGGAACATAAATACAGTGGTGCCTCGCAAGATGAACGCCTCGCAAAACGAAAAACTCGCAAGACGAAAGAGTTTTCCGTTTTTGAGTCGTTCCGCAAGACGAATTTCCTTATGGGCTTGCTTTGCAAGAAGAAAGCCCATAGGGAAATCTCCGGGGACCTCTTTTAAAATGCTGGCGGTCGGGAGCAAAGACTTTCGGCCACCGCCGGCCTTCAGAAGAGGTCCTGGACCTCTTCTGAAGGCCGGCGGGGGGCAAAAGTCTTTGCTCCCCCCCCCTGCCTGCCTTCCCGGGACAGCGGAGGCTTCGCTGCCGCCTGCCAGCATTTTAAAATCGCCCCGGGACAGCGGAGGCTTTTAAAATGCTGGCGGTCGGCAGCAAAGCGCTCCTGTCCCCGGAGCTTGCGGGGCGGGAGGTGGGGAGAAGGGCTTTTCTTCCCACCGCCAGCCTTCAGAACAGCCTTCTGAAGGCTGGCGGTGGGAAGAAAAGCCCTTGTCCCCCCCCCCCAGCCTTCAGAAGAGGTCGGGGGACAGACTGTCCCCGGACCTGGTCTGAAGGCGGTTTCCATAGGAACGGATTGATTGATTTTCAATGCATTCCTATGGGAAACCGTGCTTCGCAAGACGAAAAACTCGCAAGAAGAAAAAACTTGCGGAACGAATTAATTTCGTCTTGCGAGGCACCACTGTATATCTCGTAATTGGTTGTATCCAAACTAAGTTCTGCTCAGAGAAGACCCACTGAAATTAATGGACCTAAGTTAGCCATTAATTTAAACAGATCTGAGTTTGACTCACATTGGATACAACCCTATGTTATCGGTGCAATCAGAGCAAGGGCCCAACTTTGTGATTTCTGGATTCACTTCATTTGGAATTGTTTCAATACAGAAATAACATTATGAAAATGTCAAGTGAAACATTTTCAACCCCAACGTTTATTCATTTTGGAATTTATAGGTTGCTTTTCTGCGCTCCAGATGGTTTGCAAATGGTTACATATAAAACATTCCACATTGCACAAAAACAATCTTGCTCTCCATTAATGGAACTCATTTTTGAATTGCGCTCTCACAGACACATTTATGCTAAAATACAGTGATAAATAACCTATTGTAAAAAGGTGAAAGATCTCTGAGTACTCTGTTTTAAGAAAAACCCTCTTCACCAATGTGGGAATAGGTACTTATTTTATAAAACAGAGGATTTCACAGACATGGATTAGCTATCTCTTTTGCCTTCAATATGTCTTTCAAGCTAGACAATTCAGATATCAAACTGTTAAGACAATCCAGTTTATCCAGTCTGGACAAAATGCTAAGCCACAGTTTAGCATTAGGAGGATGAGCTGCTGCAAGCCTCGGGCCCTCATGTGCATGGCTACAAGAAATCTAGAATCTTTCCCTGATGTTTTAGATTAATCACAGCGTCCTATGTTGTCCAAACTTAACAAACTGAGGTTAATTTTAACTATTGTTTGTTGAAAGAAGCCTCCTTCAAACCATATTTTTAAGGGCCAGATCAATTTAGCAAACCATAGATAAAATTAATCATTCAGAGTTTAGTGTTTGGATGACATACTAAACTGTGGTTAATCAAAAACAGAAGCCCTGCAAAAGCTATGAGAGGCTACTATATGTGGTGCCAATGTAAAATCATTTAAAAGGCCTGGGAAATGACATATAAAGACTTGAAGAGAATTTTGAAAATGTTTTTTGTTTAAAAAAAACCTGAAGCTATAACGTTGAGATGTACAGGACTTGATGGGCTTATGGAGCAAAAGACTTTGCCCCTGTATTTGAGAGTGGATGCCAGGCCAGTATCAGCCCACCCCCAAAGAAGGATAAAGAAGACTGGTAAAATAACAGTGAACTATGCAGGACAAATTGGATAATTTGAAACCCAAGAAAGAAAGAGAACTTTGATTTTTTAAAAAAGGGAAATGTTTAATGCATATTTTTTAAGCTTTGTGTAAAGATTTCTACATTAGTTGAACTTTTAAAAGTCACTTGCAATAAGATGAATAAGGTTTTAAAATTGGATTGTTAAGAATATAAGGCTTTATGGACATGCATGAATAAGCACAAAACAATGGAACCAAGAGGGGGAGCAGATATTATGGTGAAGTATGGTGATATTATGGTTTGTATATACAGATGAGCTAAAAATTGTGGTTTGAAATTTTGTTTATGATTTTTTTTGTTATTATAAAATTAATAAATTGCATTAAAACAAAAAACAAAAAAACAGAAGCCCTGGAGTGGTGGAATACAAGTCCCAGCCAATTTTCAGGGTTGGTTGGCTGATTGTGGCCCCACCTCTCCAACATGGAAGAGCTTAATAAAGTCAGAAGAACTCTACCCCTGCAGCCTAGTGCCTATACCCTCAGGCTGCAGCAAGAACATGGATGCTGCTCACACTCACCTACTACGTTGCTTTTGTATTTGTCATAGACCTCGCGCACCTTCCGATAGCGGAAAGCCAGCTTCCTCATCCAATCCACTCCACCCTGGACTCCCGCTGAACCATGATTGGCGTTGTTTCCTGAGCCACTGAAGCCATCCGTGGAAAAATTGTAGTTGCTGAGACAGAAAATGTTGTATTTGTATTACACCTACTGGCAACTTCAAACTGGATCATTGTTAGATGGATGATTCAAGTCCTGTTGCATAACCCACAGCAGATCTCCCTGCACATGAAAATCCTCAGCTCCATTCCCTGCTGATCTGCTGCTCAGAAACCTGAATACCAGTTCTAATTTAGACTTTGTGTACTGAGGGTCTGATCACCTTATCATTATCACCGGATCAGGGCAGGTCCGCCCTGAGATCTACAGGCATAGGGCGGTATACAAATTTAATAAATAAAATGAAATAAAAATAAATACAGTGGTACCTCTCGTTAAGAACTTAATTCGTTCCGGAGGTCCGTTCTTAACCTGAAACTGTTCTTAACCTAAAGCAACACTTTAGCTAATGGGGCTTCCCGCTCCCACTGCGCCACCAGTGCGTAATTTCTGTTCTCATCCTGAAGCAAAGTTCTTAACCCGAGGTACTATTTCTGGGTTAGCGGAGTCTGTAACCTGAAGCGTCTGTAACCCGAGGTACCACTGTATCTTGGGCTCAGTTTCCTCTTGAATCTTAAGCCCCGACAGCTGGGGGAAATATGGGGTTCTTCATGGACAAGTTACCCTGGAATCTCTGTTAGCAAGTATTGTTTCTTGAGCTGCTTTCAGAAATGTCCCTATTCGAGAGGTCTATAAAGGAGAGACAGCAGCTCAGTGGTAGCGCAGATGTTATGCATGCAGTTCCAGCTCTAAAACTTGGTGCCTCCAGTTTAAAAAAAAATCTCAGGTTGCAGGTGAAGGAGGAGGAGGAAGGGGGAACAGGAAGTCATTGTGACTGCTTCCTAGGTAGGGTGAACAAAATGTCGCCTGTTTCAAAGTCCCCTAAAAACACTGTAAGGGGTCCTTTCTGTTGCCACATTTTAGACCTTGGAAGCAACCAATACAAATGTATCACCTTAAATCTTGCCCATTGTCATCTGATGCAACGTCTTCTACATGAACTTGGTCACACTCCTGCAATAAGAGAAAATTAAGTTTAGGAAGCTCCCTTACACCAAGTTGCAAGGGGTTGGACTAGATGGCCCTTGGGTTCCCTTCCAACTCTACAATTCTGTGATTCTAAGACAGACTATGTGTCCATCCAGCCCAATTATGGTCTGCCCTGTGAGTAGGGAACTTGCCACTCTCCTAATGCTGCTAGACCTTCAACTCCAAGCGGCCTTAGCCAGAATAGCTAGCAGCAGGGCATGATAGGAAGTGTAGTCCAGTAACCTTTGGAAAGTTCATGCATTAAAACTGGAGTTTGGAAGAGAACACATACCTCTAAGTCATTGAAAAATAAGTGTGTGTCGGCGACTTCAAAAATCATTTCTTCCATGGTCAAGCCAGAGCTAATCACTAGAGTTGGATCCTAGAAGTTAGAATGGAAAATAGAATGGAAAAGAGGAAGAGGCCAGTATTAAACTGCATTGAAGTAAAATGAGTTATTTTAGAACATGAAGCTCATTCTACAAGGTGTGACAGGAAAGTTCGGTGAATGGTCACAGAAATTGGAAAGCGAGAAATATTTGAACATACAATCGGCATCGGAAACCCACAAAATGCTCACAATTGTGTACAGAGATGAAGCTATAACTCAAAAGACAGTGTATGAGTGGTTTAAGTGTTTTCATGAAGGGTGGCAAGCTATTGAAGATGACCCTCAGTCTGGCAGACCATCAACTAGCAGAACAGCGGCAAATGTCAACGGAGTTTGTGAGTTATTGATGCGGGATCAGTGTTTGTCCATCCGAATGATGGTGGAAGAACTGCATATTCAGCATGAAATCGTTACTGAGGTTACTGAGTTGTCCCACCCTCCCGATCTGGCCCCACCGGATTTCTTTTCACAAAACTGAAATCTGCACTGAAAAGGTGCAGATTTTCCAACATTTCACACATCCAAGCTGCTGTGACGAGGGAACTGAAAGCAGTACGAAAAGAGGACTTCTCCAGAAGTTTCTAACAGTTCTACAAACATTGTCAACGGTGCATTGCATCAGAGGGGGGCCTACTTTGAAGGCCTGTAAGGTATGTATGTTTGAATATTTTTCCCTGTCTGATTTCTGTGACCATTCACGAACTTTCCAGTCACACCTTTTATGTAGAGCTGTCACTCAATGAAAGATACCCTACAGTGAACTCCTATGCATGTCAGAAGTAAATCCCAGCAAGTTCAATAGGACTTACTCCCAGGTCTATGGGACTGCGGCCATAGGCTTACCTAGGAGTAAGGCTAGGTCTGAAGCAAACCAAAAAGGAGAGAGAATGAGAGTGTGGATCTAAGGACATCCCATCTCTGTAACAGGGCCAGATAAAAAGTTTCTCATATTTCCTTCTGAGCACTATCCCTGATTCACTGCTACTAGAGTGCACACTTACTAGATTTGCAATTAGTATTTATTAGCTCAGAGCAAAGATCAAAAAATTCAGAAGTTTTGCAGTAAAAGCAAAAACACTAGTTACCTTCCCGTATTTCTGGGCATATGATCCTGTTAGAAGAGAATGAAATATTATGATGGTCTCATCCAAGTCCCATAGGAACACTCGCTGAAGAAGAAAGGACAAACAGCAGAGGTCAGCTTGCTTTTGTTCAACTGCCTAGAAAGTTCCCCCACCTCCATTTTGGAAGCTTAAAGAGGACACCATAGATTAAGTCTGCTTTTGAAAAAATATTAAATGTAGCCAAGGGATGATCACCCAAAGAGGCTCTACAATAGGAGATTCAGCAGAGTCAAAAGGAAGTCCTTCACACAACACATACATTATGGACTTACTTGCCACAAGGTAAAATATTTGCTACCACCTTGGACACCTTTAAACTGGGATTGGGCAAAGTCAGGAAGAATAAGGCTACTAGTCGTGATGGCTATGTATTACATCCAGTTTCGGAGATAGCATGGCTCTGAATACCAGTAGCTGGGGAAGACTTGTTGGAGAGGGCTATTGTGCTCATGTCCTGCTTGGGGGCAAATGGCTGGCTTTTGAGAAAACAGTATTCGGAACTAGACAGGCCTTTGATCCGAATCAGCAGGGCTTTTCTTATGTCCCTAGGAGGGTTTTGCGTCTTCTGTGCAGGAATGATAATTGATGACACTGCATCATGAATGTAGAAATATGTTTATTAAGAGACACTGTCAAAGAGTCTGGGGCTTGAAGTCAGAGGCTGAGGCCTACCATAGTAAACCACTGTGAGCTGGGGTGTGACCAAGTTACAAAGCTCTTTTCAGTTCCAGAAGGTAATGTGTGGGCAACATCAGCTCCTCTGATTGGCAGGCAGAATGCCACTTTTCAATTGGCTAAAAAGTAGATGCCTGCCCTCTGCCTGTGCTTGGTCAGCAGGGTACCTTTACTGGGAGGTTTCTTTCATCACCACAGATGACTTCCAAGTCCTTCTAGTGAAGGAAGGTGAGGACAGGTGACCTCACCTAGGCCCGAAGTCACCCCCCACCAAAGCAGGCTCAAAGCTTCTCAAAGCTTTTCAAAATCATTTTCTCAGCAGCTAAGCATCAGAAACATTCCGCTCTGCTGTAACAAAGGTAGAGAACAGTCCATTGTTTCTCAGGCCTTTCTCATGCCTTCTGGCCTTGCTAAAGAACCACATTGCAACTTGCTTTCTGTCCGGGAACCATGCCAGAACAAGAGATTGAAACATATCTGAACACTCTGAAACTCCCCCCCCCCCTTTCCTGGGAAGGGCGCCAAGAGTCCAATAGTCCCAAGACAGCTTTCTGTTTATGCTCAGAGGAACTCATGGGGCAGGACTCTGGAAGGAGGAGAAAGGAGGAGGGAACTGGAAAGGGGTATATATGCTTGTGCACATGATTGTGAACTCGTGCATGCTTTTTGTGACTTATCACACTTGCTCCTTCTGCCAGTTCATGGATGGTAGAAATAAAAGCCTTTTCTCCGAACTATTCCTTGAGTGTCTGTTGACTCCCACTTCCCTGCTACCATTTTGAAGTGGGATGAGTCTATAAGTTACTTACTAAGCAGACAAGATAAAACCACACATTTTGTATTGGCAGTAATTCAGTTTTACATACTTCCATTTACATTTGTACAACTTCTATTTTATTTCATTTTAGCCATTTCAGTATTTGTTAGAGTAAGAATCACTTCCTTTTAAAGGGGCAAGGTGTGATTTGCCAAGGAATTTCAGCATTCTAAGTTTGTTTATGTTGCAGTTTAGTTTTGTCCAACTAACCTATCCTGTCTTACTTTTATATTGTTAAACTTTGCTTTGCAATAGTCTATGGACTAGAAACACAGAAGTTTGATCTGATCTACAATACGAAACACAGTGTTAAAGCTTTGGAGAGAGGGGAGGGAGAGAGCAAGAGAGAGATGTGTGATAATAGCTGGAGACTAACTTCAAGCTCATTGTCCTGTGGTGAAGAAGCGTCTGCTTTCCTCTTCCCCCTGTTTTTCCCAGTCACGCTTTTCCTGGACTGGTCCTCTACATCTTTACTAGCTGTCGCTCTCAGCAACGATGGACTTGTAGATGGGTCTCCTGGAAAAAAGGGACAGCACAGACTCGTTATTTTATGCCTCAATATACCAACCCTCAATACGTTGCATTTCTACAGCAGCTGGTATAACACAAAGAATAGAACAAAATGCAGAGTAATAAACATGGCACCCAAAACAACAAAGGAGGCAGTATAACACACCTGGGAGTGAGAAACATTTGCAGGTGATACGAAACATAAATGAGTTTTAAAAAATCACAGTAGGCACCAGACCAGTATCCCAAATGTGAATCTCTCCCCACCCACCACATTTCAAATGGTGGAGAAACCAGCTAGAAGATGGTCTTTGTGTTAGTATTTCACGCCTCCGATGCTGCAGAAGAGATTGGTGTAAATCACATGCCTGTCTGGGAAGAGTGTGGGAATGGAAGACAGTCTTATCTCTTCCACTGTATGTACTATGTACTGTACTTTTGCTTTTACTTCTGTCTGTTCTTCTTTCGGAGCTGGAGAGAGAAGACGCCATGAATCTTTTGTCAGTACATAGTGCATAAATAAATATGTAGATTAGCTCTTCGATGTCTCACGCTTCTTGCTGTGTTATGCTAGAAGATTAGTGTGCATATATCATTTAATATATGTTGCTGAAGTGCACTGGTGTATGAAGGGAAATGCATTTTCCAGAGCTGCGCATACCGGAGGAAGCTCAGAGTTCGGGGGCTGCAGGGGCACCCCAGGGCGTTTTCCAACACTTTGAAGGTGGCCTAAGTGTTCAGGCAGGTTGAGGTGAGATAGGTATTCCTTCAAGTATCTGGGTTTCAATCTGTGTAGGCCTTTAGCATAAGACTTAATTCATACTCTGGGTCCCCCTTAATTAGGGAGCAATTCTGTGTGTCTCTGGCACATCTGGATGGCAATTCATTGGCTACTTGATGGAAGATGTGCAGACGGCCACTCCCTTGGATGGCTTTAAAGAGGACTAGATGAATTTGTGGAGGAGGAGGGGACCAATGCCTATAAGTCATGGTGTCTATATGCTACCCCAAGAATCAGAGGCTGCATGCCTTTGAATTACTGGCTCCTGGGTTCCGCAAGCAGAATAATGATTTGCCCTTATGCTCTGCTTATGTGATTTCCATGGGTGCTTGGCTTTCCATGAACTAGATGCACTGCAGGGGGTTGGACTAGATGACCCTTGGGGTCCTTTCCACCTCTACAATTCTATAATTGTATGAAGAACATGTATGCCACCTTGTATACCTTGGGGAAAAGGTGTGATCTGCAAATAATTAAAAAATAAAGTGGAAGTTGAGACCTTTTGGGACTGAGGGTTGGGGCAGAAGGCAATCAGTAGAATAGCAAAAAATAATTTCCCAGGGATAAAAACAAAGTGCATTAACCAGACCAAGGTGCAGTAAGACACAGCTTATTGTATAGGTGAGTCCCCCACCCCTTCACCCCAATATGTACACACACAAGCATTTCCATACAAGCAGCATGAGCATATAGGGGCATTCTGACATCGGTATCCTTTTCCCATCATATTACCAGAGGAATGTCTCTGCGCCGTCTGAGTAGGCACCATGGCATTTGGTTTTTCAGAAGGATACGTGGTTGTTGCTAAGGTGGGACTCTCTGTGCTGCTGTCTGCTGGTGCTACAACTCCAAAGCTTGAACTTGAGTAATATGGCTGGTATTGACTTTGGCCAAGAATTGTATACGTAGGATACTCCTATTCAAAAATAAGAGGGAAAGGGACAACAAAACAAAGTAAGTCTTATTCCAAGTAAACGTGGCTTACTATTGCACTCTTAGCATTCAAGCATACAGTCTGAAAAATAATAAAAAGCTTTCTACCATTCAAAAACAAAAAGCATGGAGTAAAATTAAGTTTGATGCAGGCTTATTTCTATGGGAAGAAACCATACCTGTTGAGAGATGCTGGCTACTGCTGATGCTGAAATATTGACAGCAGGTGAGGTGGTGGAAACTGAGTTGGCGTTGGTACTTGAAGCTGTAAAAATCAAACAGATGGCTATGTGTCAATCTGTTAGAAGTGCAAGCAGCAAAGCCAAAGGGCATTGGAGCAGGGAAACTGCAGTGCTGGCATTCTTAGCATCAACTGTGCTTTCCTTAATCAAAGGTGGAGTTTGCAAAGACTGAGCAACAATGCTGCCCCACAGACATCCTTTTCCTAAACAGGATGCAAGTGTCCTCAGTTCTGGAAGCAATGCTTTTAGATTCTGCCAGATAGTAGTAGTTTTTTAATTTAAAAAACAAAAATCTACATGAAAAAGATTGTTCCTTCCATACATAAAAGTCGGGAAACTATAACTTCAACTGCACAATATTACTAACAACAGACTAAGTTATCTGCATTTACCTTTCAGGAAAACCAGTGTGAAAAATTAACCAACATATTGGTTTCAAGTGGTCCCAAGTGTGAATAACACTGTCTGGATCCAAGCTAATCAATCATCATCTTCATCACTATAGAGAACTATGGTGATTGCCAATAGGATTGGAGCCAAAATAAGGCTACTGAAGAACATGCAAGTGATATCAGTGTGCTCCAGGGAACTCAGAGGTTTACAGAAGCACAAGTCTTTATAAAAAGAAGCAAAACCAGAAACAGCCCAAGGAGGACTGAGAATGCTCAATAGTCACAGAATGTTGTGTCAGCTGGAAAAGAAAAAAGGAAAGGGGCTGGGAGTGGAAAGAAGTACCATAGAGCAGCTTCCTGGCTAGAAATAAAATAATAATAATAATAAAAAATTTGTTGATCCTCTTAAAAACTAAGGCCAACATATCATTAGGCATGGTGAAGCCGGCTGAAATCAAGGGGTTTAAGCATGCTTCACTCTATGCCGTATTTAAGCCTGGGTGCTGGGCTGAATAATTGTCCCTTTGCAGGAGAATTTCCATATTAAACAAACTGGCCATGAGCTGAATGTGAGAGGGGGCTCTGTCACATGCCACAGCTGAGCAGCAGCCATATAGAGATGCTCTTAATGGAGTTGAAGCAAACAATTTAATCCCCCAGAGTGAATGACCTACTTCATCAAAGGCAATAGAAAGTTACTTAATTCTAGGAAATCAGCTACATTAGCATCTGAAATCCTTCTGGCAGCTCCTTCCAGCTTATGTGCCTCTTGTTTTATAGTAGACTGTTTGTGTGATAAGCAGAAAGCTCTCAAAGCTAGTTTTTTTCCAGTGGTGCTGTAGTGTGGCTTACAATTCTTAATGCAACTGACAAAAAGAAAAGAAAAAGAAAGGTGCACTTAGGGGTGACAGCATGCTGTTGTTTTCAGTCCAGATCTACCAGCTGCTTGGCTGTGGCTCTCCTTATCTTGCTTATGTGACATTGTTCATAGCTTGTTTTTGATCAATAAGCCCGCTATGCGTCACTAGGACATAAGATCTGGATGAAAAACACCAAATCTATCCCAGCAGTCTGCATTTCCATCTTATGGGCAAGCGGTTAGGTCTGCATTTCTTCCAAGGTCTGCTCAGTGATACCAAAAGTGAGTTTTTGAAATTCATGCACCCAGAGTACACACAATGTGCCAGAGTCGAGGTTTGGTTTCTTGTTTTGGAGGCAGCTGCATACTAGTAACCAGAACATTAAGATCACACTCTTCACTGCTGGGGTTTTTTTAATGAACCCAAGAAAAACCCTGTGAAATATGAGGATTCACACAAGGCCAGCTGGGTAAATACTAGATGATTTCGATACAAAACAGAGGTTATTATACTTACTTGAATGTGCTACAAAACTAAGCGTTACTTCAAAATCAAATGTAGACAGGCAGTATGATTCTGTTCATTTATATAAAATCTGGTTAGGGTCAAACTACATTTTACATTAGTTTAAATGCAGGCTTTTTGCACACAAATGGCCAGTGTGAGGGGCCCAGTCCAAACGGTTATGGGGGAGCCCTGTGCCTGCCATTTGCAGTGGAAAGAAAAACTCCCATTTACTAAAATGGGAGCACTTTTTCTTATACAAACTGCAGGTGTGGGACCTGCTCCTCCCACCCCCACCCCTCCAAATCCAGATCAGGACTATATAAAGGCAAAGAGATAAAAAAATAAATTCCTCTCCCACTCCATGCTAGGGTGCTGATCTGGATCAGGGCCCCCACACTGTGGGGGGGGGGGAATACCCTATTCTTAAAAGAATAGAGATGTAACTAAACATGTTCATTGGCTCTTCGCTTTAGTAGCTTGAGACCAGCAGCCCTCTTCCAGCTGAAGAGGAAGGAGGTGGCCAATTTATATTCTAATTGAACTGTTTGGAGTGCAACAAACCATGATTCCCAGTCTGAACATAATACTAAGCCAGGGATCATTGTTTGTTTCCCCCAAACCTTTTCAGGGAGGAGCAAAGCAAACCCAAATTGATGAGTTCATGGTAATACGGAATACTGTGACATGCGAACAAGGTCAGTATTGGGGTGGAGCATAAACCATCACATGCAAATATGGATGGAAACAGGTCACTTGCTGCATGTGTAACAGTTAAAACAGTTGTGTATAGCAGCTCTAACAATATGGGGAGCTAATCATCTGTAAGTGAAATGAGCGTTAACCATATATTCCCACCACAATCTGAGGAAGCAGCAAGTGGCTTAACTTGAGTCAGCCAGATACAGCATGAATGGGCTTTGGGCCCAGATACTCTCTCTCTTCTTCTTCTTCCTCCCTCCAGAATTTGTTGTTACATCCAAACTGGATAAGCTAAATGCCAACATAAAACAGATGGCCTGCAAACCATGGTTGGAACAGAGTTTCCAGTTCTAGTTGAGAGGTAAACCATGGTTTGCAGCAGTAGCTACAGTCTGTTTAATTCAGAGGCAACAAGATACTATGGTTACTGCAAATCAGGCCATGAAGGAGGGAACTGGAGTGTATATGCAGCCATTGGCCAAAAAATAAGCAGCTTGTAGGAGATTCTTCCCTGTCAGAAAGTACTCTAGCTGCCAGGTGACCAGGACTGCAGCAGTGTGGGGAGAAAGGACACATTGATCTCTGTCACTAGCTAGGAGAACAAGAGCTGTTGAAGAGCTATTTCCTTTCTTAATTGTTGCAATCTGCCACAGAGACCATTTGATCAACAGGTGGGGTACAAACCTTTAAAATAAAGAAAGTAATAGTTGCTAGCTCTTAACAACTAGGCCCCTATGCATTCTGATAGCTTAAGCCCAGTGATATTGGGAAACGAACACAGACATGCTGAACAGTGGCATGCATTTGATTTCTGTAACCCATTCCTCCCTTTCCCGAACAGTCACCCTCCTGCCTCTGTGAGAGTTTCAGAAGCACGACACAGTAAAATTCTCCTGTTACAGACAGCGGATCTCGGCAAATCAGTGAAAAAGGAAGGCTAACGGCAAGGTGGGTGGGAGGGAGGGAACCATGACTCACAAAGCACAGAGAAGCATGCACAAAACAAAGACAAAAACGTGCTGGCCTCTTCGCGGTTTCTAGACCGGGTTACAGGGAAGAGGTACGTAGATAAAAAACCATGCTGACCTTTACCTTGAATAGGATAAGAATAATGTGCTGGGCTGGATTGGCTTGTGGTTAACCCTGTAGTGCAGGTAAGAACACTGTGCTGACTTGGAGATGGAGTCTGAATTAAACCACTCTCAGGTTTCATACCTGGCCACAGTGCACCTGAATCAGATAAATTGCACCAGTTACAAACAAAATTGGTGGTGGTCAAGCCAGGCTTCCCACCGAGATCCTTTTTGCCTCAGAGTACAAGTGACAAAACCCATCACCTAAATATGGAAGGTGGTTAATGTGCAATTTTTGAGGCACAAGCCTAGAGAAAACAGCAAAGAGGAAGAAGACGGGGAGAAAAGCTAGCCAAAATTAAAAGAGGGAAAAGAGGTGTGGTAAGGTTAATTTCCAAGCCTTTGCAGGGGGGGGGGATGTGCTGGCGTTTCTAATGAAACTCTTACTAGACTGATGCTAAGGAGCTGATTGTCACCCTTTCGATTCCTGCACAGCACTACAGGGAGCTGGTTGTGTGGAGGATAATGTTACCAGCATTTGTTTCCGTTCTGAACTGTTTCCGTGGCACACTATCCACAGGAATATTTCACTGACACATTCAATGATAATTACTGCATGATGCATTTAAGATCAATTACCAAGAATATACATGAGAGATAAGCACAAGAGAACAGCACACACACTTGATGAAATCAATTTGAAAAAAGGTATTTATTTTGCTCAAACTATTCTCTTGTCATGTACAAGAGCAGCTAGACCCGACTCTCTGCTACTGTGCTCATCTGTAATCTTTTATCTATTGTCAACTATGTTTAAAATGACCCAGATTCGAGGTAACTCTTCAGAGAGAAGATCCCAGGTATAATCCCTGGCATTAAACAGATCAAGTAGCAGTTAATGGGAAAGATCTTTCTCTGGAGAGATCCTGGATCCTGGCCATGATCACATGTGACAATAAGCCAGATAACAATGACCAACATCCCAGGGAATCTGCGAGAATTTCTAAGGCCTAATTTACGAAGCTGGTAAAAGGCACTCCTAACTACCAGAGACACCTGCACCTCCAGCGACAGAGCTTGATCTAAAAGTACCCCCAGACTATGTACCTGCCCTTGAAGGAGAGTGCAACCTCATCCAGGGCAAACAACTGACTAACTTCCTGGACCCAGGAACTGCTCCCTCACAGAGCTTCCACCCTGCCAGGATTCAAGCTGAGCTTATTAGTCCTGATCAAGCCCAACACTGCATCCAGACACTGGTCCATGGCTTTCATAACCACTCCTGATGTTACAGAGAAATAGAGTTGGCTACCATCAGCATACTGATGACACCTCACTCCTAATAATCGCTCCCAACATTTTAATAGATATTTAAAATAGCACCTGAAATGCCATAATGCCCCGCAACATCCCATAGCTCAAGGGCCAGGGGCCCAAGAAACACTCATCCAATACTGACTTCTGGAAATAAGGTTAGAACTGCAGAACAGTGCCCCAATACCCAAAAGCTGATGAGAGATTGGGCAGAAAGAGCAGGGACCCTTCTCATCCTTTTTCTGATAAAGGTCATCCATCCTGATTCACTCCTAAAGCCAGATCTGAACCCAGACTGGAAGGGGTTTACATAATTCATAACCTCCAAGAATGCCTGAATTCTATTGCCATGTCTTTCTGTCTCAGAGTGTGCCTCTGAGGGTGAGGTCAAACTGCTGTGTTACCACCAAAGTGACCTCCCCAGGTTGCAAGCCTGAGCAGTGTGTATGGAGGTCCTGGGCTGTCCAGACGACAAGACCCTGTCTTGGCCTCACTGAGGTGGTTCCAAGGAAAGCAGCTTGGCTGCAGGAGTTGCCGGAAGAAGGCATACAAGGAGACATCCAGCTGCCTTAGGGACTCTACTCTGGATTTGCACAGGGTTTACTCCTTGGCCTTTTCTTCTCTTGAATATATCCCGCAAGGCAACAGAGGTTTAGAATCAAAGTTTTCCTTCTCCTAGATGGGCTACCTTCCTAGGTTGATAAGCCATATCTGCCTTACTTTCTTGAGTACTGTGCCCCAAAACAGGGTATTTAAGACTAAGCGGTAGGAGTTGTTAAATAATCGGTTGTTTTTTTCAAGAGAGGCTGCGCCACTTCCTCCTTCAAGGCGGCAGGCACCACCTCTTTATGCAAAGATCAATTCACCACACCCTGGACCCATCCAGTTATGGCCTTTCACACTGGCTAGCTTTAATCAGCCATGAAGGTTTGAGGGAGAATGTGGCTGGGCATAAACTTGCATGTCACTGGGCTGCAAAAACTGAAAATGATCCCGCAAAACAAGGCTTGATAAAACATTAGAAACCTGACTTGGTGACAACCATGGCATCAAACTAACTATGGAGGTGCATGACTTTGACCTCAAAGTGCTCATCACAGTGGGTTTCCCAAGGGCTCTGGGCTCTGCCTAAAGTTAGAAATATCAACAGCCAATGGGCCACCTTGAAGAGTTCCACTGAATGCTTACTTGAGGATAAGATGAAGGCAGCAAAGTACGCTGTTGCATCTTTGCTGCTTTCACCACAACCCACACTCCAGATGTCATCTGGCTTGTTTCTTAACAAGCAGCTCTCCAGTATACCAGGAGGCCAAACACATTCTGTAGTACCAGAGACTGCACTCAGGAGCAATTATATCAATGCCCTTCCACATCTTGCCATTCCACTGCAAAGTGAGAGTCTGGGAAGGATCACCAGTATTGAGAAAAGAGTATCAAGAACTCCATCAGAATCCATCAAGTATCTGGGGTTGGACCATCTTAATTGGTTCTCCACTCCTGTGGGGGGAACCTGGTACCATTAGCCCAAACTTCATCAAAAAGTGTCACAGAACTGCCCATCCACCTTATTTCCAGGCCACCAAACCTACCACCAAGGGCAAAACCCAAACTGAGGGTGTACCCTTCACTATGTACCAGGTCGAAGACATCTTGAGACAGCTCTGTGGTTGACATTGAGGTCATGAAGTCTTGAGTCAGACCACTGAGAGCAGCTTCAGTATGGATGTTGAAGTCACCCAGGACAATATTCCCAGGGTTCTCCAAAACCATGCCAAAGACCTCCTACATCAGTTTGGTAAAGAAGGCTGCTGGACAGCAGGTTGGGTGGTACTATCACAACAGTAACAGGACAGATAGTGCCTAGGTGAATTTCACCAAAGAAATTTTAAAAATTGCCATCAAATTACTAAAAAACTCTCTGTGAGCAGCTTGGTAAACCATTATGATAAAGAGTTAGTACGCTAGAGTTAATACACCCACACCCAAAATTAAGAATGCCAAATAGCTTTAGAAAATGCATGATGCTTTCACATTCAATAATTCAGGCAATGAAGCAAGTACAGTTTCTTATATAAGACTCATGTGTCTCATTCCAGAAACGTGTGTGGCTTCTTGCATTATATATGTAAGAAGAGCTGCTTGTCGGTTTCCCCTGGTATCTCGTTGGACATTGTGAGAAGGAGAAAGCTGGACTAGATGGGCCTGATCCACAGCAGGGCTCTTCTTAGGTTCTTATGAAGGAAAATAGTAATTTACATACACAGTTTCACAAAACACCTTTTACTGTAAGAGCTCTGGCTTACCAAAAGGAGGTAGTCCATAGGCTTGGGTTGTCTGAGGATAAACAGCGTATGTCTGCGACTGCTGCAGTGCTTGATACTGAGTCTGACCAGAATAAGAGGCCATCGTTTCGGATACAGGTACAGAAAGAATATGTGCATATGGCCTGGTTAAGGAAAAGAAAAATATTGCCATTAAGGAATGTTGATAAGTAACTAGACAACAGGGTTGGGTAAGGAAGGGAGTGAAGAAGTTTCCCACTCCCAAGCTCAACCCGTCCCTCAACATATGCTCCCTATAGGTAGTATTACAGCAGAAAGAGAGAGTCTGCCTGGGGTACATGGAATTGCCTCCCCTTCCTGGCTTCCTCCCGATAGCACAAGGCTGCCACAGGCTGCACACTTGCTCCTTTGGGGAGAGAGAGGAAACCGCTCCTCGCTTCAAAGCAACCTCGTCACAGCCAGGGAACTCAGGAGACAACGCTCATCTCTTATGACAGGCACGTGCAACATTGAGGAGGTTGTGATATGTAATTCAATATCAAAAACTGGCAGTGATCTACCACTCTCCGAAGTCATTAAACAAACAAACAGATCTTTATTTCACAGTCAGAGCGCACAGGACTTCTCTCTCTCGCGCACACACACGCGCGCGCGCACACACACACACACACACACACACACACAGCATCCTCACTCACTCACTCACTCACTCACTCCACCTCTCTTTCCCCTACTGTTGCGTGTTAAAGCCCTTCCCTTGCTCAAACTCATGGAGCACTAAAGGGGGCTTTCCCCCATGTGTTTTGTTCTTTGCCTCCCTCACTGTTTGTGGAGGGGGGGGCTCCTTTCTTATTTATTTCTTTGCTTTTGAACTAGCAGGCGAGCAGGCAAGGAGCTTTTCATTCCCCGCCTCACCCCCTGCAGTTTGTCAAGCACGAAGGCAATGCAGAGGGGGCAGCAAGGAAGGAAGGCAAACCAGCTTTGGAAGGAGGCTCAGCTGGAGGAGGAGGAGGAGATCAGGCTTACATGAGACTGGCAGCAGCAGCAGCTGCTGTTGCATCCAGCTGCAGAGAAAGGCTTTCCTTTCTCAGCCTGCGATCAACGAAAATCAGTCTACAGTCCCTGAGTCGATCGCGACTGACGTCTTGGTCATGGGGGTCTTATGAAATTCATGGTCTCTCATTGCTCACGTTCAGGCTTCTGGGGTGTAATACACCCTCTAAAAGACAGGAGCATGTGGTCTCCAGATTGCTACATGCACTTCTGTCGCGCAGAAGGTGTACACAACAGGCAATGGAGGAAAATATATTTCTAGGTGCAATGCATTTGCCCTCACAATTTAACAGGTATTTCTGACGGGGGAAGAAGGACTGTATGGTGTGCATTTTTTAAGGTCAACTCTTCCAAGGAGGGGGGGGGGGAAGGCAAGGCAGGCCTTCAAGAAGTCATGCCCATGGCTGATTGCTCCCCATTCCCCATGTGAGCACACAATCCTTTTCATTGCAAGAACATGGTCTCTCCTGCCATTTAAAGTATTCTTTAGCTATGGGCAAAGTTGCTACAGCTCTGAGAGCGAACGCTGTGTTGTCAACGTAAAGTGTCATAAGACAAAAACTGGGCCCACATCCCTTCATCGACCGAGGTAGTAGTATCTGTTGTGAAAGTGGAACCCTATTGAACACTATGGAGAAACAAACCACCAGTTGAGCCAAACTATTCAACTTACTTTGCAGAATACATCTGTGAGGTATATTCATTTGATGACCTTGAGATGTAATCAGTGCATGGCATAACTGGAAAATATATAGAGATTGATAAGTACATGTAAATTATTTCAGAGAATAATAATTTTGAACATATCAGCGCAAGCATCACAAAGTTGTAATGTTCACCGTTGTATTTAGAAGACATATGCATTCCAGTGCAAATAATACATGGAAGTGGGAGTTAGGAAGTGGGAGTTTTCACCCTCCTCTCTCATGAGGGAATAAGGAGACAAGGGGAGCAGTGCTAGACCTGGAGCCTTGCTGTGACTCATTCACAATCATCCAAGGCATGGCTTAGAAGGCATCTGGGTCCACCAGATGCTGTTGGACTCAACTCCCCTCAGACCCAGTCAGCATGGCTAATGGTCAGAGATGATGGGGCTTGTAGTCGAGCAACAGATACATGGCCAAAGGGTCTCCACTCCTGGTTTAAATGATTCTCTGAACTAGGCGAACATGGGAGAATTATTAAGCCAGAGAAGCATTACATAGAAAAGAAGGAATCACAGCAAGAGCTAATTCTAGCTGTGAGAATGTGTGTAGCAGCTCACTAAAATGAGCTACTTTTCCCAAGCTTTATGCCAGAGGAGGGTATTCAAGGACAGCTGTATGGTTAGTTCCACGTGTTCTGCATGCTGCGCTTACAGAAGTAACTGTATATTCCTCTGAGAATGCCCTCCTCCTATATTACACAGTGATTATCTATAAGCAGGCAAGTCAGCAGGCAGTGGGGGTAAGTCCTAGAAATTACTTATATAATTGCTTTGTATAATTAGAAGTCTTCAATATGCTACCATACACCCTTTTCCTTCTTTGGGCTGAGTATACACCACACATTTAAAGCATATCTCCCCCACCCCCCAAGAATCCTGGGAACTGTGGTTTATCCAGCGCACAGCTGCAATTCTCAGCACTACAATCTACAGTTCCCAGAATTCTTGGTGTGTATTCTTAGAGTCCTATGGCTCTTTTTCTATGTTAGGGAGAGAACAATCTGGCTAGTGTGATCGCATAGCACTTCAACGATAGTATCTGAAACTCAGCACCTTCTTCCCAAGCTACCAGTTTGCAACTATACTTGCTATGGGCGTGGTGTGCCCAGGACAAGATCCTTCCCTATAGGTTACCTAAGTTTGGATGGGTTTACTATAATTAGTTGTGTCCCATAGGAAGCTGCCTTGTTCTAAAGTCAGACTAAAGCCCATCAAGCTCACCAGTGACTGACTGTAGCTCTGCAGTGTTTCAGGCAGGATTCTTTCTCAGCCCTAACCTGGAGAAACCAGGGACTGAACCTGAAAACGTGTGCTCTACCACTCAGCTACAGCCCTTCCCACCATTGCCTTTAAGCTATGAGCAGTACTCTCTTGGTTAGATACCCAGGTTAGGACCAAATGCCAGCTATGGCTGAACCAGCAGGAGAGAGCAAAAGGCAGTTTTGGTATGCTTCACCTGACAATGGATTGACTGTCACCAGAATGACCCAGCCAAATTAAAGGAGCAGAGAGATTTGTGAGAATACTGTGGTGGACAGCCCTTCTTAAAAAACAGTGTTAGTGGCTCACGGCTTTCATTTTCATTATTAGCATCATAAGTTCTCTCCTGTTGCAGCAGCCCCTTGATATCCTTGCTCAGCAGCCCCTCACGAACAATGGTTTGTAAAGAAGGTGCGGGTGCCAACGTTATGCCAAACCTTGGCTTTATAAACCATGATTAGTGTTATACCTGAATTTAGCCTTTGACAGTCCTAGGGGACCTTCAGCCAGATGTTTTTACACCCTCAAGTGCACGAGGCAATGGGGCTAATACCATCTCCATCTGGTTCCTTTGTGGTTACAGAGCAGAGAAAAGGGAAAAGGCTGTAGCTCAGTGGTAGAGCATCTGCTCTGCCTGCAGAAGGTCCCAGGTTCAATCCCTGAAATCTTGGAGGAACCTAGACAATATTCAGTATATTGTCAGCATAGACAATATTGAGCCAAATGTTCTGACTCAATATAAGGCAGCACCCTATGTTTCTATGACAGAGAGAGGTAGTACATTTTCTTCCCCATTTGGTTTCACTGACAGGCAAGTTCAAAGGAATAGCTTAATGGCTCGTTGATTCAGGAAGCCTTGCATTTTTCTGGTGTGTGTGTGTGTGTGTGTGTGTGTGTGTGTGTGTGTAGATTCTCCTCAGAAACCTGGGAATTCTAAGGACTTGTATGTACAATTCAGGCACACAAACTTACCCAGTTCTTCTACTCAACTATAAAGATAAAGAAGCCACTTACTTTCATTGGACATGGACAGGTTTGAACCAAGGCTTGAGGATTCAGGTTTCTGATCACTATCGTCTGTGCTGTTCACTTGCCTGAAAGGATCAATACAGAAGCAGAAGCTGTTGCTTATCTCTGCAGCACAGAAGCACTGGCTCAATTTCAACATCAGGTCAAACTATAGCTTGCTCTCTAAGCACAGTTAAGAAGACAAACCAGAAGGGAGGAATCATTGCAAACTGAGTGTGGTGCCCTGCACAAATGGAGCTCCACTTGCACAAGGTGCCTCCACCCAATTTTGGGTAACACTTCTCCTCTGATGGTCCCACATGGCCCATCCCACCCCATGCAGGAGGATCTCATACCATCTAGGAAGACTTGAGGGTGCATGTTCTAGGGGGCAGGAAAGTCCCTCTCCATGTTCTTCATTCCATTCCCAGTTTTCACAAGTGAAACCGTTGTGAAGTTAAATACTGTATTCCTTATCCCAGTTCAAGACAGAGAGCTATGTTTAACCCTGTGGTTGTGTGTGTGCAATGGAACTTCTTCCTCTCCTGTCCCCACAGCAACCCTCCACCCATCCATTTTGTGTTGTGTCTTTTAGATCTTGTTTTTAATCTGTGCACAGTGCTTAGTAGACATGAGGTGCTTTAGACATCACCATGATGGTGATAATTTTTTATTAGCACAATGTACAGCAATGGTTTTATTCCTAAACAAACATTTTTGGAATATTTGGTAGGTTGTGGGCTCTCCTTCCTTGGACGTTTTTAAGCAGAGGTTGGATGGCCATCTGTCATGGATGCTTTAGCTGAGATTCCTGCATTGCATGGGTTAGACTAGATGACCCTTGGGATCCCTTCTATCTCAATGATTCTATGAAAACATGTGCTTTAACTGGGATCTAGTAATCATTTGCCTACAGCTGAAAATTGTGTATGAAGCTTAATTGTAGCAAGTATGTTTTCCTAGTGGGAGGGTATACATATTAAGTTTTCCCTTAGCTAAAATTCCTGAAATGACTATAAAAACTCCAAGTTAGAGATGGGAAGGGTCATAGTAATAGAGCAACTGCTTGGCATGCAGAAACTCCTGGCTTTGATGCCTGAAGTGCTGGGGTGCCATTGCCAGGCAATGTAAACAATACTAAGCTAGATGAACCAATGTTCTGCCTTGGTAGAAGACTACTTTCTATGTTCTTGTGTGTTGTTAGAAGTGTTATTTGCACTAAGTATAATATGGAATTTGGGAGATTCCTAGATGCAAGTAAAGTAATGCTTTCAATAATTTTCTAGAATGCAACATTACACACAAAAAGCATGTGGGATATAGCATGCAGTGGCATCCTACAAACAGTTACACAGAAGCTATCTGAAAAACATTGTTTATTGTTATGAGAAGGAGCAATTGCAAGCCTAAAGTGTTCATGGCTCCCTCTTCCCTCCCCCTGTGTGGGCAGAGCCTGAAAACTTCCTACAGTTTGAAACAAACCACAGCTTTCCATTTCAGAATATGGGAAACTGTGGTTTGTGCAAACTAGGATCAAACCATGGTGCAATATTCTGATTTTTACAAACCAGCCTCCCATACTCAAATAAAGTAGAAAACTGCACTTCCTTGCAATCTCTTCCTCTTTCGTGCAAAGAGGAAAGGGGGTGGGGTGCACTAGCCTGAGGCTCAGAGATTCACATTCTCATAATAACCAACTAGGCTTTTTCTTGTACTGGGGCACTATACTCAATGGGACTTTCCCCCTCTCTGAATTTGGCTCCAATCCCTACTTCATGAAAGCCTTGAAAACAAATGGCTCTTTTTTAAGTTCCTGATCACCATCTGTGAAATGTTAATAACAGCGACCTACTTTGCAGGGTTGTTGTAAAGATTAGTCAAGTAAGATTTGTAATGTCCAACAGATACTAAAACGAAGTACAAATATAAACAGAGTAATAGCTCTCTCTTTTAAGCAAAATATACAAAAACCCCACAGAAATCTGACAAGTGCAGTTAAAAAACAAATTCAAGAATTACACACCTTAACAGCTGTTCGCCTGATTCCTGCATCTTGGCTTTTTTCATCTGCAAAGAGAAATATATTCAGTGATATCAGGTTAGCCATGTCATAAATACAACAATAATACTACAAAGAAAGGGCTGCATGCTGCTGGTAGTAAATCAATATATTTATGTTTGCCTAAATATGAAAAATAGCATACGAGTCACAAAGGTTTGGCTCAGACATTACGGGGAACCACGATTAAGATAGCAGCCAAAGTACCCTAGAGCTATTACCCAAAATATCTCGTTTTCATAAATTGGTTTTTCCTATTTTGTAAATATGGTGAGGAATATGTTAAAAGCGGGATCTCCCATCCAAGTTCAGAGCCACTGGACCCTAACAAATATATGGGTAGTTTTACCCTCTTCTAGTGCCCTTACTGCCCTTTTCGCTTGTTGGTTTTCTTAGAATTTTGTAGATTCACACCTTCCTTGAGTGTTTTTGCCTGCCTGGAATATGTCTTGAACTGTGATCAGGCCTTTTGCTTGCCACAATGAAGGACAGAGAAAGGCGTGAGGGTGTGTTAAAACTTGCCTATTGTCTGAGGTAAAATTTACATTGCTCCACCCGCTTTTGCCTCTGGCATGTGGCCCCCAGAAGGGAATGTGGCCCTCAATCTGAAAACAGTCCCCCCCCACGCCATTAATTATAGCTTGCCAATTCAGACTTCACATTAGGGCCCATGCTCCGGGGAATCATCCAAAGTGAGCCTGTATTGTCTGCTTCTACCTTTCTCCTCTCTCTAGGGAAGTGAAAATGAAAGACCAGCCTCACATCTGGAAAGATCTGCCAATGCTTTGCCATTAAGCCTTGAGCTCTAACAAGCGCAGATAAGAAATTTTAATTTTCCTGCAAACCTGGCATGTGGCACACGTCTACAGCACTTGTAATAAGATCACTTAGCACGTTTTAACGATAGCCATCTGTGCTGAAATAAACACTGGGAAGCGACATTAAATTATCTAGTCTGGGTTACTATGTCAATAAGAGGATACAATCTAACCTTTAATGTAGAGCACTTACATAAATGTTGCGCACAGCGCAGCCTAGAGGAGCAAACGAAGACTTTGTTTTCTTCCACTGTTCAGCCAAAACAGAGCTAGCCACTTGGAGAAGCTGATTTTAGTATTAAAAGTTCCTTCCTCAAATGAACTTCACTTGGGCAAGGGCCACAGCTCAGTAGGAGAGGATCTTGTATGCAGAAGGTCTTAGGTTCAATCTCCAGTTAGGAGATTTCAGGCATGCCCCCTGCCTGAAACTGCTGCCAATCGGTGTAGACAATATGGACCAAAGTTCTGACTTGGTGTAAGGCAGTTTCTTGTGTTGAAACCTCTGAAAGCCCAACAGTTTCCATGATCTGCTAACTCCCTACTGCAAATATTCTGAAAGCTGGAACTTTTTCAGTGAAAGTTTATCTTGTGAATCACCCTGCAATATTTGGATGAAGGGCGGTATATTATTATTATTATTATTATTATTATTATTATTATTATTATTATTATTATTATTCAGGTGGTGGTAGAAAAGCTAACAATATTTTTAAGGGGGGAACGCATACATTTTGTGGCAAACAGGAGATTCAGTGGTGGCTGAAGAAGTTTGCCAAAAAGTGAAGAATGTCAATACATTAAATGGTGTAAGGAAACATGACAATTTGGTGATCAGCCCCTACAATAATCTTCAGGTTCCCAAGTTTAATTTACAAAGCTCTCTCTTGTTTGGAACCTCGTTGTCTTAGAGATCTGACATGATACACCTTCATAAGAATTAAAATTTCTCCTATGGCTTTTGCTAATATTGCCACATGTTGACATCGGCATATGAGTGTTCGCCACAGAAATCTCATCCTTTAATATTTCTATACCTCCATTCTCTTATCTGTGTTTCAAATTATGGACCTTCAGGAGACAGTATAAAGAAGTGATGGGATGAAGGTCAGATTGGGAAACTATCTGAAGTTCCTGTGTTGTTGTTGTTGTTGTTGTTGTTGTTGTTGTTCACTGCATTGAGCCCACAGTTTCACAATATGCTTTAGGTAGCTGCCTCTTGCATTTCAGTTGTGTAGAAATGCAAAAAGAGCTATTTTTGAATGAAGAATTGCCCCAAAGCAGTATTTATGGAACAGAAGGTATACCTATAACTGTGATGAATACTTGTTTAGATTTATGAGGCAAACGTTTTTTGCATGCATTTGTATGCCAGAAGTTCCCAAGTCAAATTTCAGCTTCCAATCGTCAGCAAATGTGCACTCAAGATAGATACAGTTGAATTTTAAAACTTTGTTTTCCCACAGCATCACAGAAAATTGAGATTAAAAAATAATGCTGAAATGACTGCTTCTAAAATTTCTTTTCTGGCAAAAATAAATTCATTAAAATGTTATCAATGAACTCTATACATATCAATGAACTCTACAAATATCCTGCCTATTAACCACTGGGTTCAGATATAAAATTCTCTACTTCTTTTGTTTTCTATTCCTGCAAGCCAAATAGGACACACAATCAATGTATCACACTTCAGAAGACTCACTCATTCACGTGAAACACAAATAGGTTTGTCTATAGCTATTGCAGTTTCTCTTATATACTCACAGGCTGTTCCGCTAAATCTTGTACCTCTTCCATGGATGTCTTTTCAAAATGCTCCAGTGGGCAGAATGTGTGTCTTCCTCTGCTGTCTTCAAAGTCTGGAACAAAAGATGGCCATAGCTTTATGTACTTTTGGAAGTGCTTATCATCTAGGCTATCAGTGACTACACTCATATCTAATGTGACAGTTTTAAAAACAAAACAAAACAGGTGGGCTTGCCCAAAACAAAGAGACACCACATTCACGTAGGGGAAACAGCAAAGATTTACCATTAAGCCCCAAGGTACAATAGATAGGGAAAGATAGCAGAGACTTGTGTATGTGTGCACACCGCGGCACGTGGCACATTTCCACAACATTTCCCTTGCAACATAGCCTGCACAAAAGACAGCATTTCCAGTACTTCAGAAGAGCCACGTGTGGGGCACTTGCAGAAATACTTCAGGATTACCAGAGTTACATTAAAATGATAAAAGTCCAGGCCATGTTGTTAGTGAACGCTATGATACAATCTAACCTGCTTTAATGTAGAGCACTTACATAACCGTCACACACACACATGCGCAAGAACATATCACCAACGCAAAACCAGGACAAAAGTTATAGTCACAGCTGCACAAACAGGTAAATGCCACTAGTATAGATGGCCATAAAGTAGGGGGTTAGACAAAAGTCTATCAATGGCTCTTAACAAATATACCACTGAGAACCAGTTTGGGGCAAGTTGGTATTGTCTTCATGCCTTGCCAGCGGGTTTCCTGGAGGCATCAGGTGAACCACACTGGGAAATGAGAAATCAGGACTAGATGGATCCAGTTTCTTAATTTCTTGTTTGTTTGTTTTATTTGCCACTTTTTCCCTAGTTGCTCTAATTATTTTCCAAGAATAACAACACAAATAACACAAACAATAACAGGAAAAGACATCTATCAATTTAGAAAGCCACCAACAGCTGAAAGTCAAAAGAGTACATCTTGCAATTTTTGTAAACAAACAAACATTCAAAACAGGGCCTTTTCAGTGGTGGTGGTGGCATGACTACACAACTTTGAGGAAATCCATCATGCCTCCTTTCTTGCAGTCTTTGGGCGTGTTTTAAAACATTTTTGTCCCACAAAATATTTAAGGATAAAGCCTTTTTGCCTCTGCAGCGGCTCTTTGATTCTGTTTCCCGTTTATTTATTTTTATGATAATTTTTAACCTGCCTTTCTAAAATGCATGCATAATCCAGACGGGCCTATAATATGTACTCAGAATTAATTTTTCGTTGAAAATTTCACACATTAAAACAAATGGAAAGAAGAGCACCTTGTGCCGATTTATCCGAATAGTCCCTATACAAAATGGTTCCTTGGAAAGATATTATGTTGAAAGGATTACCTGATAAAAAATTAATAAAAAAGAGATAGCTATCCTACCCTTACCTTGGGCTGAACCCTTCCCAAAGGCATTAAAAAAAAAATCAAGGTAGTAACTTCATTCTGAAGGGATGTGAAAAATATTGTACGAACATAATCATATAATCCCCAAACGGCCTTTATAATAACACACTGGACAGTTTGGGGAGTTCAAGAGGGTGATCCTATGGCAAGATCCACTGAGATGAGCAGTTTAGGATGTAGCAGGTCTCCGGCTCAGCCATCGTGAAGTCCCCAACCCTGGCTTAGCCTAAGATACCCTGGTGTAACTTGCTCATGCCAGCTCAGCTGGGGTTCAGCTGGCTGAGCCAAGACCAGTCTAAATCCCCAAAGGGGCATTCCAGGAGTGGGACCAGAGAGGGAGGGCATAGGCTGGATCCTAAACTCATTCAGCTCATTTATATGACCTGGCGAGAAACACTATTTTAAAGGCTCGTTTTCTCTTAGGCAGAGCAGCAGCAGCCCCATTGCTGAACAGGGTTTGGATCTGGCGTAACTTTACGCCGACTTGATTAACAATGGCTGGCTTTACATCAGCTTCTTGTGCATAGGATTGCTCCCTAAGTAAATTCTTCTTCAAAGGACATACCAGACTTTGGGGCAGCCCAATACCTGACGCCCATGTCTCCGTGCAACGTCAAAACAGCACATACAGTACATATCCAAAATCAGGAGGGCTCCCCTTTCCAGATTATAACCACAGACTGAAATGTGTTTTAAACAACATTAGGCACTGCTGTTAGCTTTATGAAAAAATAATAATAAACATGGCATTTGTAGTTTTGTGGTTTTCAAATTTGTTATATGAAATAAATTAAAAAATGGTGCAGTAGCTCCTTAGAGACCAACTAGGTTTGTTCTGGGTATGCATGCACACGAAAGCTTATACCCAGAACAAACGTAGTTGGTCTCTAAGGAGCTACTGGACCATTTTTTAATTTTTTAATTTATTTTGATTGCGTCAGACCAACACAGCTACCTACCTGAACTTATATTATATGGTTTTCATAGTTCTATAATTATTAAAGACTCTCTTGATAGGATTTTGGCCTGAAAGGCAGCATAAAATAATATTTGTCTTAAAAAATGCACAGGTTGCATATACTTCAGTATAAAACGGACAGGAAAAAGTATCCTCTCGAGCCATAAATGATAAACAGAAACAATGTAAAGATGAATCAAAATTTCTGGACTAGTTCAATATAGTTTTATATAATATTTATGCAAAATATTACTATACTGCTCTTCTTCAAAAAAGGAAAAATATCCTACATAATCTAAAAACAGAAAATGACAATAAAGAGTCACAACAACATTAAGATAAGCCAGCAAATCACTTTGTCATAAGCAGATCTAAAATGCATAAAATTTCTTGAAGAATAAAAATATTTTTGCCTGAGGGGAAAATGATGATCATGCAGAAAACCTCCCTGGGGCATTCCACAGTTTATCCATAATTCCCCCCCCCCCAATGTGTATATTTGTTATGGTGCTGTGTCTCACACCAATTCTCTAGATGTCATACAACAAATTCATGACAACAAGATCACATAAGGATATAGTCAACAGTAAATTCCAAAGCCAATACAAACGAATAAAACCAATACCAACCACAATTACATTTAACTCAGAAGGAGAGAAAAAATTCAACCAATTTCCATTACTAGAAGACTAATAATATTTGTGGTGCCACCACAGAAAAGGTCCTCAGTCAAATGGCTATATGCTTGATGGGAAGGCACAGAGAGAAGGGCTCCGGCAGATGGCAAACAACAATTTCTTAAAATAAACGGTCAGAAGATGACATAAAACCCAACAGCAACTAAAAACTGCATTTGGTACTGAAGCTCTCCATGGAAAGGTTAAAATTTAACAGCAAATGATTCTGCTAAACATAATGTTACTACCTTTTTGCTCTCTGCTCTCTCTCTGTCTTTCTGCGGCTGCACGAGGATTTGTAAGATGGTTTATCGCCAATATGCGCCTGCACTAGGATTTGTAAGATTGTTTATCAACAACAATGTCCAGTGTGCATTAGCATTTGTAAGATAGTTTATCAACAATTGGCTTTCAAAGGTTAACTCTTCCGTGGAGAATTTCATGCATTTATTTTACAAAACGTCTGCATATATATTATATGGAAAACATTTTTGCAACTTTGGCCTTTAATCTTTCTAAATTTCCTAAAGCAGACTTAGCTGTATCAGTCTACTTACCACTAGGGAGCTGTGTATCTGATTGCAGCTTTGCTTATGTGATGAGGAAACTAATTCAATCTATGAAGAAAAGATCTCAACCACACACAAATTTACTTAGAATTAGGTGTGTCATATACTGAAACTGTAAATTCCAAAATGTTATTTATTCATATGTGTTGTTTTCTGTATTATAATAGAAATGCTCTGATAACAAATCTAGATGATGCAAAACTAAGTGATTAGAAATATTGCTTTCAATATTTTTACTCTACCGAACTCTACAGTTTCATCCGTAAAACACAAATCATTTTATACAAACTACAAGGTAAACGCCTGTAATCTGAGAAATATTAAATACCAGCATCATTTGCACTCAAATCCTCACTGCATGTTTTAACTGCACTCCTGCCTATAACAAGGCTAAATGTGTCTTTCTGAACGTATGTTTTATTTTTAATTTTTGAAAAAGGCTAACATAATGCACTCCTGGAACAATGCAAAAAGGGGGGGCTACCTTATAACATTAAAGAAATTAGTAAGGAGATGTTGTAAGGGCAAAACTGAAACATTAAATGCTTCAAGGCAGATCAAAACACTAAATATAATCCCAGGGAGAATAAAGAAACAACAGCATTGTCACTGGGCATTTATGTGCAAGTAGGCACTTCTGCAGAGGAGTTTTTATACCTTATAAATCCAAACAAACTATGATGAAATTATTAAGGGCAGTTCTCCACAGGTGTGTGTATTCTAATATTGTAGCAGGGGATTTGGTTCTGGCTACAGAATTCATCGTAGCCCAAGAATCTCAGCTTTGCATTTGCAGAAAGTGCCACATTTCTAGAATTTATGACTGCAACTTCCAGAGGGTTAGCCACTTTATCTGACACAGCAAAAACAGCAAAAAGTATTGCGGCATCTAACACATTTATTATGTCATAAGCTTTCGTAGATTAGAGTGCATCAAATGAAACTTTATAGCTGAAATAATGGGTCTGAAAGTGTCTAGGCCAGCATTCTCCAAACTGGCTCTCTCCAATGTTTTGGACTACAATTCCCACCATCTCTGCTAACTGGTCATGCTGGCTGGAACAGACAGAAGTTGTAGTCCCCAATATCTGGAGCTCACTAGGTTGGGGAAGCTGATCTAGGCAATACAAAGTATGGGGGGGGGGTTGGTTATCCGGTGGCCAGGGGGTGGAGTTCAGTCTCTTGCATAGCTTCTTAAACATCACCAGGACTATAAACAGATAAAAGCATACAAACTACACACATATTTAGTTCATTTGCATATTCTATGCAGCAGACAGAAATCCCATTTCCCTGATGCAGTATTTGGGTTATTTTTTGTTTTCTTGTACAGCCCCCACAGCCCTCACCCCACTAGATTTATCTGTCAAGAGAAAAGAGTTTTAAACCGAGAACGGCGAATAAGAACAATGATCTCCCTTTGATCAAAATAGTAATTTTGATACCACAGCTTTGTGGCGTGGTCGGTTCCATCCCACAGAAACCCAGAAAAATCAAATAATCCAAATGCCTCGTTCTCCAGATTTGCCACTTTTCAACAACTTTCTCTCTTTAAATGGCAGCTTTAATGAAGCATGTGCCACCGTTTTCCAAACCCAACAACATTGTATAAATTTCCCTTGCTACAAAGTGTCATTTCCTATTGCTTAGCAACGTTTAATGCCCATGCCAATTGTTTTCTTAGATCTTCAAATTACTTAAATGCTAAACCCGCACAGCAACTACAAGCAAATGCATGTGAAACTGTGCAGAGCAAAAAAGCAAGCTTCATTAACCAACCTCTGGTTGAACGAGCTTCCCCAGAAGCTGTACAGAAAGAACGCGACAAATTACAAACGCATTATCGACTGCATTTCGCTTCATTTCCTTTAACTCTGTCTTGAGACTCATTGACTCAAAAGGTGGTTATCAAACAAAAGATGCAATTTTTTTGTGCTTCTATAGAAAGATACCATGACTCAACACTTACGCTTCTTATTGCCATTAATAAACATTCAAAGATGAGACCAACCTCACATTCTGTGTCAATCTGTGCTAAAATCAGTTAAGTGAATATGATATAACTATTTGTCATAATCCAAAGTCCATTTATTAAGGAAAACAGATGTGGGTATTTTAAATTAATTTGAAGAATGAACAGTCTATCAATTTTATTAAAAGCCTTTATGGTACAAAGTTCTTTTTTTAAAAAAGGAATGAGGTTTGCCTTTTGCTTTTGAAAATAATCAAAAACACACATGTCTTCTCAATATATCAAGGACAGTGACTACTTTGGGTATCTGTCTCTTCTTCCCTTAGGCTTCAACGGTTTCTTTTAGAAATGACATTGAGCAGATCCCTCCATCTGTAATAGAACTGACTGTCATACGAGTGTGCTTAGCACTATAATCTAGGATGGGATAATGTTCCTTTTAAAGAAATGAAAAAGACAAAAACATTAACAAACTAGATAATAAAATATATAACATTTATCTATGTTTTTGAATATAAATCACACTGGTTCTGTTTCCACGCTGTTTGTTTCGTTTACTTCCAAGACTCTGATAGTGTTTTTTGGTTCCAATACCTAATAAATATATACTACAATTCAAAGAGCATTGGGTTTTTGCCTTAAGAGATCCTTTCCAAAATTTCCTATTACAGTATGCATTGTTTTAAAAATTAACGTTCTGTGCCATATACGTCTTCCCCAGTCTTCTTATAACGGGAGTTGTTGTGGTTTCCCTTCCCCTAGTTTCTGACCAATAAAGATGCTTCTTACTTGTTTAGTGTGACCACAATTTAGTACCATTGTACACAATTTAGTACAATTTCAGGTACACGGATGTATGTGCAAATTGCTGAGTGTTTAGACTTCTTTTTCCAGACAGCCTTTCATATCCTGTAAAGCAGGAGTCTATGGCTATTCAGATATTCCTGCACTTCAACTCCCATCATCCCTGACCATTGGCTATGCTGCCTGGGGCTGACAGAAGTTGGAACACAACAGCATCTAGAGAGGCAGAGTTTAACCAGTGGAAAGTAGAGGGGAAGAGCCACAACTCAGTTCTAGACCATCTGCCTTGCATGCCATATTAAATCCTTGGCATTGCATGTAGGGCTGAGAGAGATTTTTCCTTATTTAAAATGTTGGAAAGCCATTGCCAGTCCGTGCAGTAGGCAATACTAATCTAGATAGACCAATGGTAAGACTCAATATAAGGAAATTTCCTGTGTTCCTAAGTATACTAACAGCAAATTCTCCAAGCATGGATCCTTATACTGTGGTACCTCGGGTTACAGACGCTTCAGGTTACAGACTCCGCTAACCCAGAAACAGTACCTCGGGTTAAGAACTTTGCTTCAGGATGAGAACAGAAATTGCGTGGCGGTGGTAGCGGGAGGCCCCATTAGCTAAAGTGGTACCTCAGGTTAAGAACAGTTTCAGGTTAAGAATGGACCTCCAGAACGAATTAAGTTCTTAACCCGAGGTACCACTGTATTGTCAAAGTGGTGCCACCAATGCATAAGAGGGAGATGTCTGTAGGTTTTGGGGAAACTTCTTTTTTTAATGCTCTTAGCATGCAGTTATTGCAAGGTAAATTAATACAGCAATCAAGAAGGAGCCATCCACAATGAGTAATATTTAAGCAGAGTATGTACTTGGGAATAATCCTCTGTGTCAGAATTGAGGCATTATGAATAGATAAGGGCACCCCCAGTTTTGTTTGTGAAATGTCAGATGGTATGCATTCATGGCTGCAGTCTGCTCATGCAACTGGCTGGTATGAGAAAGAGATTTCAAAAACAATCCAGCTTCTGTGGTGTACTATACGTAGTAAAGTTTAAGATGTTAAAAAACACCCTCTCACTGACTAAGAAACAAAACTGATGCCTTTTAAAGAAAAGAGTCTACTTGTAAGACTGGAAATGACAAAAGCATAACATAAAAAGTGGGGGGGGGGGTGAGGTAAAAACTAGGGCTAACCAAAACAATCACCAGTAAGAAATTCACTGTTCCATTCCATCTGCAGCAGCAAAAAACATGGTTTGCAAGGAAAACAAAGAAAAGAAAACCACCACCATTCTAATCACCCCTTTACTATTTATTGAACAGGATTTATATACCACTCAATCATCAGAACCTTAATCATCAGAAGTGATTTACATAAAATTGGTTTACACAAAAACCTCTTTTACATATAACCCTGAATATTTTGGTGAATTTATGTATTTATTTATTTTTGCATTTATTTATTGTTAATAAATTTTGTGTACCGCCCTTCATCTGAAGATCACAGGGCGGTTCACAACAAAAAATAAAAAATGAGAACACAAAACTAATTAGCAGCCAGTGCAGTTGGGCCAGGGTCAGTGTAATATGCTAAAATCACCTTGCCCTGGTTAGCAACCTGGCCACCAAATTCTGCACCAGCTGAAGTTTTTGAACCATCTTCAGACAGTTATTCCCTATGTATACCAGAGCATAGATGACGGAAGTTAGGCTATCCCTGTCCAAATAAGGGGTGTGGCTGAACCAGCAACTAAAGCTGATATAAGGAACTCAAGTGACAGCAAAGGATCTAGCAGTACCCCCAAACTATATATCCACTCCTTCAGAGGGAGTGTAACGCCATCAAGAGCAGGCCACCTCCCATCCAACCATTCTAGGGAAGCACCCACTAACAGTGTCTGGATTGAGATTCAGTTTGTTGGCTCTCATCCAGTCCATTACCAGGGCAAAACAATGGTCCAGCACATCCAGAGCCACACCTGCCGATGTAAAGGAGAAGTAGAACTGTGTGTCATCAGCAACTTTCTTACAACATACTCCAAAACTCTGGATAACCCCCCTCAGTAGTTTCATGTAGATGTTAAAACAGCATAGGGGATAAAATCGAACCCCAGATTGAAGGCTCCACAAGGCTAAAGAGCACTCCTCCAAGCATCACCCTCTGGAAACAACCATCCAAGCACATCTGAGGGCTGGCTGAAAGGACAACCACAACTCCTCAGGTTGGAAGAAGGCTGGCACACAGAACAGTTGCTAACTGTCCGAATGCCATGCGCCCCACCTGCACACAATACCTCCCCTTGCACAGAACCACATCAATCGGAGTCATCCCTGCTCTCCCCAGCTCCTCTCTTCCCAGGCACATCTTAGGTCCCTTAATTTTAAAAAACAACAAAACCCCCCAATTTAAAAACACAGAAGTTAAAAAGCAGTTTAAAACAATTAAGGCAACAGTAACAGCAACAGAACCCCCGCCCTGCCTTCCTAGGCCAGGTGGAAAAGTCATGCAAGCCAGGAAGCATGTTCCCCAGGACTTGCAACCAAGGTGGTCTCTTGCACCCATGGAATGAACTGGAGCCAACCTTTGAAAAACCACATGGTAGAGTCGTCCCCGGTCTACGCTACTTAAGATGATTGCCCCATTTAAAATAAAAAATCCTTGCATTCAGGAAACAAGCCTCTTTCTCAAATGTGTAGAAAACTGACACACTGGGGCAAAAAGTATAGCACCAGTCTCAAATAAAGCTAAAACAGAATGGCAGTATGTCTATTTTGGTTTAGGACAATGTGTTAAGGACTTGTACCTGTCTCCACTCCTTGGGATACTGCATCACTGCAACAGGTAAATTTACTTACATTCCAAAAAGTAAGCATATGTCAGTACTAAAACATATCTTTGATTCCTAGTGCCCTCCTCTTACTGTCAGAGTCCAGCCAAATTTACAGAGCATGTTCAGGGAATCTTCCTTTCCCTTCCCCGGGCAGGGACTCTCTTCTCCTCAACTGCAGAAAAGCAGCTTGTCTTAGCACAACCTTCACATGCCAAGTGGTCTTTGCAGACTCACTTCTGAGTCAGCTGTCCTGGATAGCCACTCCATCATGTCCATGAATTAGGCACTCAGGAATTCTGCATCAACTTCTGTTTTCTCCTCCCCAAAGAGCCATTTAAGGTCCCAGCCACCACAGCAGTAGTATATTTAGTATATGGCTTATCCTGCTTCCACTGAAACCCCACCCCAATCACTCATCCCTCGTGTTTCTGACATGTATTACTGAACAATGCCAATCTGGGAAACACCATGATGGAGACGCAGCTGGATTCTGCAATGAAAAATGAGATTGATTAGGAGTGGGGCGCTATATGAATGCCACTGGCATTTAGGTAAGTGACTTTTTTTTAATAGCATCATTATCATCCCTGAACCCTTTGGCTGGATAGATGAGAAATAACAAAATTCAAGTAAGCATTCTCTTTATTAGCCTTCTTTGATGTTTTAACAGCCGGATTTTAACTGTTTATTCATGATTTGTATTTTAACATTTTGCATTTTATTCATTTGTATTGATTTTTATAGACCTGCATCATTTTATTGCTTTTTAACTGGGTTTTAAAAATTGATTTGCAGGTGTCTTTTTATTGGGAGCGGCCTCAAGTACACATTGGCGTAGAAAAGTGGGAGAAGAGTCATTCAAATAATAAATGAATGAAAAGCACTTCAAAAAACAGTATGAGAAGCACTGCATAAATTGGGAGATGGTGAGAATATAAAACTATTTAAAATACAGCCAATGAAAATTCATGTATCTCTTAATTGCCCCCATTTTGAAGCACAGCTACCCCAGGAGACCTTCACTATTATAATGTTTTGTTTTCCCATTTAGTATTTATTTCCTTCTTTCTAATACTCCTAGCTTGTCTTTCAATAAATACATTCATGCAATAGTTAACAAACCAATTAAAAATACATGCATAAAAGAAAGCTAATCAAAATCATAGAAAAAATTAATTAGTACTCATTCTACAACTCTGAAGCAACCCAAGAAGAGGCCATACTCCTTGTTCCTTCACATCTCTGTGAGATTTGCCCATTGTACCTTTTAAGCCAAATGAATAGAGCTGCAGGTTTTTCTAGCTTGGGATGGGGGGGGGGAAAGTATGGTATTTGGGTTTATTGTAACGGTGCCGATACTTGAACACCCCCAGAAGTGCAACAGTACAGTAATGGGAGTGTGCAAAAAAATGTTAAAGGGGAGACAATGAAAAGAAAAAGATGTTCCAGGTAACATCCACGTACAAAACACAGAAAACAACAAAACAATGAGAAGAGAATATACAGTATATCACTTTGTGAAGACTGCCGAAGAGGAAGGCGGGGGAAAGTCAAGACTGTTTTAAAAAAGAAAACCTAAACAGAACTCCAACACAGGTTGAGGAGGTGGGAATAGAACTACAAAATGAGACAAAACTCTGAAATGCTTCTCCACAATGGCATTTCTACTGCAAAAGACAGCACGCAGGCTGACTCCAATATTATGTGGTATACGTTTTCATGTCTTATAAATTCAAAAACAAAGCACATATATAGAGAGGTTATTTGCTTCCATTCAGTATCTTGAAACAATGGCTTTTCATTAATTCAAACACAGACAGAATACAGCATTTGGTTCAGTCTGCAGAAAAAACGGATTAAATGAGAACAGATCACCGAAAAATTGGCTGGTGTGGACACACCTCTGGGGAAAAGCAGGGATTTCTGAAGTTGCTTTCTCACTCTTATGCAACCACCTTAGATAATAAATACAATCAATTACTAAAGTAACAAAGAGTAATATCTGTTAAACAACTTGTAGCCTGATCTTAACCATGTTTACTCAGAAATAAATCCTGTTAGCATGCTTAACAATGAAGCTTGAGATTTATTTTTTTCTGGTCTTATAATTACATCATATGACCTAATTTTCCTGGAGGCGTCACAAATAAATTTTCAACAGCACTGCCTGTTGCTTTTCCGAAAAAACCTTCATGTTTGGAACAAATCTAATACCCTTTAAAGCACAGTGTACTTTATTTTATTTTGTAACAATACTCAATATGATTTTTTTTAAAAAAAAATTAAAATAATTCTGGCATTCTGACCATAAGCACAACTTCAAAGTGCTATAATTTATTTAAGATGAGCTTGCATTACAGAGCTGACTGTCTATGTTGCCGTTTTAAAAAATATTGTGACGCCAGAATGAAGGAACCACAACATTTTTTTAAAAAATTATTAAGCAATAAATTGTTAAAATTACTACCACTAATCTAGCTATTATTCAACATATCTTACATTTCCTATCACTGGGAAAGAGCCAAAAAAACAACACAACTAGTTCCACATTCCCAAGGTAGCCCTGGATTTGAGAGCCAGAATACTGTAGTGGTTAAGAGTGTTGGAGGACATGGGAGAACAGGGTTGAAATCCCCTTTTAGCCATGAAGCTCTGTATCTTGCTATGGGCCAGTTACTGTCTCTCGGCTGAACATAATGCAAACAGTGTTTCTGTGAGAATGAAATCACAGAATTGGGGAATTGGGGAACCACATACACCACTTTAAGCTCCTTAGGGGAAAGGTGAGAAATAAATGTAGTATCTGAAAGACTGCTTGATTCCTCATGCTGCTACAGCCTTGATCACTGACAACTTCTGATTGGGCACTTTTGGGAATCTCCCATGCCCCTGAGGTTTGGGTAGTCTTTCTCGGGAGCCAACCCTTTAGTGAGGCAGGCCCTGCCTTGTGGAACTGCTTGCCAGCAGAAATTCAGCAGGAGTCATCCCTGCTTTCTTTTAGGCATATTTTAAAAACTTTGCTTTCAGACATGCCTTTGGAATATAACTTCTAATGCAATCAACTTTTACTGAGGTGTTATGTTTTTTAACTACTTTAAACAGCTCAGGACCGCGATACCTCAAGGACCGCCTCTCTCCATATGAACCTATCCAGACCCCAAGATCATCTTCTGAGGCCCTTCTTCATGTGCCTCCTCCACGAGAGGTTCAAAGGGTGGCAACACAAGAATGGGCCTTTTCTGCAAAGGAAGGAATGTTCTCCACTTGCAGAATGCTCTTCCCAGATTTGACTGGTGCCTTCATTATACACTTTTAGGCACCAGGTGAAAACATTCCTCTTTAACCAGGCCTTTGGCTGATTGACAGCTAATGCCCTTTTAAAATGTGTTGTGGAAGGAGAGATTATTGGGTTATCTCTTTTTTGTTTTTATTATGTGTTTTGTGGTTCTTTTATGGTGTACTTTTATGCTGTGAACCACAGTGAGATCTACAGTTATAGGGCGGTATACATATTAAATAAATAATCATGATCTGATGGAGTCAGAAATCCAAATTCTGAAGCAGAATGCATTGTTTTTCATGCATAATCTAGCAGCAGAGGGCACAGACATAACTGGGAATTCAGATGCCATGCAAATGATTGGGCACCCCAAAACCTCCAATTAAAAAAATCAGCGTTTTGTGATTTATTACGTTCTTATAGATAGAGCCTCTATGTCCAAACCGTTGATCCTGATCGATCAGTCGATCACAAGGTTGATCTGGGTTGATCGCCGGCCCAAGGCAGCCGGAACACAGCACGCTCCTCAACAGCCATAAAGACAACGGCTTTGGGGCATGAAGGAGCCGGGTTTCTGATGAGGGAAGGCGAGATCAGGACCAGCAACAGCATCGCCTGCGCAGGGGTGGAGGGAGGCAGGGAGAGAAGGCAGGATCGGCATCGCCCGCCCACCCTGCACCAATCCCTGCCCCCTCTGGGGAAGCAGCCAGCAACCGCCCGCCCACCCTGCTCCCATTCCTGTCCCTTCAGGAGAAGCAGCCAGCAGCGTGCGCCCACCCACCCCTGGCTGGTAGATCACTGCCAGTTTTTATATTGGATCGTTGGACATGCCTGTTATAGAGGGCTTTAAAAGAGTTCTTGGAATAGCAGACCATCAATGGCTCTTAGTCAAGAAATCAATATGTTACCTCCAAGTTCAGAAACTCAGTGCAGGTTCCTGGGGAACAACAGAGTGAAAGTGTGTGATCAATTTAGAATTATCTTAAGATAATTATTGTTGCTGTTTTAAATCTGAGCATACCAACAAACCAAGAATTGCCACTGTAACATTCCAGGCTGCCAAACTGATTCACAATTTAAAAAGCCCCACCAAAAACAGATGTCAAGGTTTGTACACACACAACAAAAAATGAGACCAAGACTTTGCCCTACTCCTTGTGTCAAAATTATAGCTACAACATTTAGTCTATTACTTAGCCAGATAAATCAATTTTAAAACTTTTACACTGACTATAAAGGAACTCCCATTTATCGGGCAGCAGATATACACAATTTCTTAGTACAAGTCCTTAAAAACTGCAGCATCTTAAATGAAGCATTCTTATTTCCAATGAAAGATAAATGACTAAGGAGGATGCTTACTATGGTATATATGTGCATAATCTAAAAACACAGGAAGAATGTCCCTGGCTTCAGAAATACTGTTTTTACCCATTGACAGATGAACTGATTGATCAACTAGTATCTATGAATAATCTGTTTAAATCTCTTCTGAACACCTGCAACTACAGTACAGGATAATTAAAAGAAAAACAATCAGCTTTAAAGAAACACATTGGCTGCAATCTGACAAAGGAGGATGCCGTACTGAAAACAGCAGGACTTACTTCCATGTAGACATGCACAGGATTGAGCTATTGGTGATGTAATCCTAAGCATGTTTACTCAGAAGAAAGTCTCGTTCAGCAAGTGCACTGCCTTAACCTTTCTGTGCTGCTAGCAGTTGGCTGACAAAATCAAAGCACTAAACAAGAGTTGTATTTATTTAACTAAGGCTGCTATCAGTCTTAATTTAGTTAGCTAATGCTTGCTTCAATTACCAGCAAGAGCAAAATGTTCCAAATGTGTGCAGGGCTTCGATATGTTGTTGGGGTTTTTTTGTAAGTAATTTTTATTCGTTTTCATAGATGTGTAAGTAGACAATTAAACATAACAGTTTCAAATGTTGACCACTGAAGGCCGCAAGATTCTGCACATCCTGCCTGTATAGATCTCTAGCAAGATCTTCTATATTTGTTTTCCAAAACATGTTTAGTGCTTTGCATTAGCCTATTCCTCTGACAAGAACGCTGTTCAAAGCAAGAAGCAGCCATGCCATTTGGCAGTAAGCAACCAGGTCTAATGCTTTATGCTTTAGCAACCATGTTACCATAGTAACAGGCTCAAAACAATGCAGATAAAAATTATTTTGAAAAAAATCAAGAAAATCAGAATTTTACTGAAATCTAATTAAGTTTTCTTTTAAAATCATATTGTCTCTTTTAAAAAACTGATATAAACTAAGATCTGAGTACAAGGCAAGTATACGCTCATAATCTCATGATTGTCTATCAGTATGTCTCAATGTTTAACAGTGAGTTAAAGCCTATTTTACTGTGGCCTGGAGAGAATCCTAGAGCCTCATTTGGCCCCATGCTCCCCCACCCCTGGCAAGCTCTTGCCCTACTCCCAAACTTGGAACTGGGGCAAAGAACCCTCTTAGCAATTGCTCTTCAGATAGTCTCTGAAGTTTGGACTGGCTTCAGAAACAAGGCCCTGCCACTCTGCCAAGTTGCGTGAGGAAGGGAACGATCCTGACTAAACATCAGGAATAACTTTCACACAGGACGAGCTGTTTTGACAGTGGAATGGAACCTTGGGAGGTGGTGGATTCTCCTTCCTTGGAGGCTTTGAAGCAGAGGTTGGACAACCATCTGTCATGGATGCTTTAGCTGAGATTCCTGCATTGCAGGGGGTTGGACTAGATGACCCCTGGGGTCCCTTCTAACTCCACAATTCTATGATGGGGTGGTTGTGTTTAACATTGTGACCATTTGTGTGAATGCTCCACTACACCATAGGCATTGTCAGGTGTACCTTACAATCTCCTAGCTAACCCAGATTTCAAAGGAATCCAGGTTTGTCTATATAGCATGCAAGATCATGTACACAAATGGCCACCACCTCCATTACTCAGTTATTTTACCTGAGTCTTCATAGTTAGCTTCTGGGTCTTTCTGTCTGCTGCTGCAGGATCTATTTTCTTTTTGCTGTTGTTTTTATTAGAACCTCAAGATCCACCAACTGAAACCAGGTGTAAAAATATAGCCGGGGGGAGAAATATTCCTAGAATTAAGAAACAGGGTACCTCTGGTTACATGCTCAGGACAGGAATTTTTTTCAATCCCAGAACTGAGCTGCTCTTTCCCACAAAAACTACAAGTATACCTCAGAGAATATATTGTTGGTTCAGTTCTAGACCCTTACAGTAAAGCAATTTTTTTGCAGTAAAGTCACTACTTTTTTGGTTCCCCCATGCATATAAAAGTTATATTTTACCGATGGGACCGTCTCTCCTGGTATGTCCCACGGAGGACCTTATGGTCTTCAAATAAAAGCATATTGGAGATCCTGGGCCACAGGGAGGTTAGGCGGGCCTCGACCAGAGCCAGGGCTTTTTGGGCCATGGCCCTGATCTGGTGGAACGCTCTGTCACAAGAGACTAGGGCCCTGCGGGACTTGACATCTTTCCACAGGGCCTGCAAGATGGAGCTGTTCTGCCAGGCCTTTGGCCAAGGCACAGTCTGACCCCTTCTCTCCTTCTGTAATCCTCATAGAACTCTAACTCAATGGTTGGCATTAATTTGATTCTGAATTGATTTAAGAATATATTTTAATTAATTGACTGTGTGATTTTATGTAGACTGTGCTATTTTTTCTTGTTGTTAGCCGCTCTGAGCCCAGCTTTGGCCAGGGAGGGCGGGATACAAATAAAAATTTATTATTATTATTATTACACTATACTGCAGTCTATTAAATCAGACACCCTCTGGGTGCAGGAGTTGGAGGGGGGAAACCCTAGCCAGTTCCACTCCCATGGCCAAAAGAGGGGCAGCAAGGGGCTTCCTTCCCCCATGTGGCTGGGCTGCTTGCAATTGCACCCAGTCTCATAAGGAGCAATATATGTGAAGAGCAATACACGATGTATGCTTGTACCCCCAATCTTTATCTCTTCACTCCACTTTTATTCCTCTCAACAATCTAATTTAAAAGAAAGATGCCTTTTATTTTATCTTCTGCAAATAACTTTGAAATCCAGGAATAGGCATCAAACCACATTCCCCACTCCCATTATGCTTCTATATTACAAGCACGTACTTCAGATCTCAAAACAGTCTTACAGGTTAATGTTTGAAGATTACATTACCCAAGCTGAACTTACGAGAATTGCCTGTTCCTGTAACATTTTTGCAATTGAATGAATAAAATAAAAAATAGTAAAGTGACAGTGGTATGTCACAACTGTTAGAATGCCTCTGCTGGCAGAGCAAGTCAATGATGGAGCTCCAATACCTTTTGCAGCCATTAGGGTTTAAAATTAATTATTTTTTCCATTTTTCTGGTTCAGGTCTGACCTATGTACCTTCTTCTTCAAATAGCAACAGGAAGTTGGTTCAGCTACATGTATCATCCCATTTTGTATCCCTTCCTGGGGATGTCTTAATAATGTTTTGATATGAGAGTTATTTTTGAAGTGTTATTACTGGTATTACTCCCATTGCAGTTCTGGATCCAGTATAGTTGATTTAAAAGATCGTCATGTGGTGAAATACCAGCACCGTACAGCATTTTGCCACAACTGTTGTACCACTGCCCATTTGTGCGTGGTTCATGAATCTTTTCAATAAATTGTGATTCCCAGAGTCCACACAAGGGCAATCAAAGAACACACACTTGGGAGTTGAAATTAACTTGGGGTACATAAATAGCAAAACAGATGCACAACTCCATCAACTGTGAGCAACACATGCACATTTAAATGGCCACAGGTTTCCCTATCTCAAATACAGAAGCATGGACCATTTCTGTTTTGATTCCATTCACATTTTTCAGCTTCACTTACTACTTCCAACCACCCTCCTCCCCTTTCAAATCAGCAGTAAACAAATAAAACTACAGACCACCAGAGAAAGGGCGCAGCAACTACATCGGCATGACAGCTGAGCTGACATTTTACTTGTTATGAGTCCTATATTACAGTGGTACTTTGGGTTACATACGCTTCAGGTTACAGACTCTGCTAACCCAGAAATAGTACTTCAGCTTAAGAACTTTCTTCAGGATGAGAACAGAAATCGTGCTCTGGTGGTGCGGCGGCAGCAGCAGCAGCAGGAGGCCCCATTAGCTAAAGTGGAGCTTCAGGTTAAGAACAGTTTCAGGTTAAGAACGGACCTCTGGAATGAATTAAGTACTTAACGTGAGGTACCACTGTATTAGGGATGCGGGTGGCGCTGTGGGTAAAACCTCAGCGCCTAGGACTTGCCAATCGCATGGTCGGCGGTTCGAATCCCCGCGGCACGGTGAGCTCTCACCGTTCGGTCCCAGCTCCTGCCCACCTAGCAGTTCGAAAGCACCCTTAAGTGCAAGTAGATAAATAGGTACCGCTTTATAGCGGGAAGGTAAACGGCGTTTGTGTGCTGCTCTGGTGCCGGTTCGCCAGAGCAGCTTCGTCACGCTGGCCACATGACCAGGAAGTGTCTGCGGACAGCACTGACTCCCGGCCTCTAGAGTGAGATGAGCGCACAACCCTAGAGTCTGTCAAGACTGGCCCGTACAGGCAGGGGTACCTTTACCTTTACCACTGTATTAGACTCATATCTTATTTTAAACATGAGATTTTCCTCAGGGACCCAACTACCCCTATATAAGAGGTACTTCAAGATCAGTCCAAAATTCTTATCTAGCCTAGAATCCAGACTGGCCAACCAGATATGGCCGGGGGGTGGTGGTGGTTTGCACAAGCAAGACCTGAAAATAATAGCCCTTCCTCCACCTGGGTGCATCGCCACAGTCACATGGTATTCAGATACACTGCCTCTGAACATGGTGGCTCAATTTAAGCCACCAGAAATTACAATGCAAAGCAATGCCGTTTATGTCCTCCCCCTCCTTTCAGAGGACCACACACCTTCTTCACCTTTGTGACTCTCGTCTGACCTCCAAAAAACCCCTATCAACCGTGTGACATTCGAAGTATGCTTTTAGCTGCAGGAGTGAGAAACCTGCGGCCCTCATCAGCCTCCAATTCCCGCCAGCCCCAGCCAGCCCGCCCAACGGTCACGGCTGCTGAGGAGCTGTAGCGCGACACCATCTGCAGGACCACAGCTTCTCTGCCCATGTTTTAAAGCCATCACACGCATGATGTGGCAGTGAGTTCCACAGGTCCGCCACGCCGTTCCTGGGAGCGAGCAACTCTCCCTCCCACCGCTCTCCTTCCCTCCCTCCCTCCTTGCGCTGACTGACAAGGTAACCGGCGAGCGAGGGGGGAGGAGCCACGCCAACAGCTGCCCGGGCCACGCCCACCGACCGCAAGCGGATCGCGCGAGAGGAAAGAGGAGCGGGTGAGGTGGGGGGGAGAGCGGAGGAAAGGAGGCGGAGTAAGAGCTCTTTCCCCTCTCACCGTGACGAGTCGTTTGCGCGGCCGACCTCAGCACTGGGCGACATGGCAGCGGCGACGGACGGGACTCTCAGGGAAGAAAGGAAGAAAAAAGGAAGGGAGGGAAGGAAGGAACCGAGACCCGCTTCGGCAAACCTCGGCTAGGCTTCACACCCGGAAGCGGAAGTTCTGTGCCGGAAGTGACGAGAGGGGAAAGCGAGGATTTGGTTGGCCGAATCTTTGCTATGGGCTTCTCTGAGGCGAGCCTTTCTCTCTCCCCCCCCCCCATCCCCACATGGCGCTTCGTTTCTGTCTTTCAAAGTGACCGTTGGTAGCCGTGGGCGGGGGAAGAGAGGCGCAATGAGGCTTGGGCTGCGTGACTGTCAGGCAACGGCCCGCTTAGCCTCGCCTGCCTTCGCTCCCCGCTGGAGGCCGGTCAATCACAGCACATGCGCAGCTTTTTTTTTTTTTTTTTGCGGACCCGACCTTCGCCAAAGGTTAGCAAAGGGCGGCGGGGAAGCAACGGCCGTCCGCCTGCAGATGTGGCGGCGTTACTCGTCTCCGCCCCTAGGTGTCGCCCGCCGCAGCGGCTGCCTGCACGCCGTGCGATTAGAGTACGCGGTTTCTCTCAAGGGAATCCTGGGAACTGTAGTTCAAGAGTGGTGGGAGGTAGAACTCTCGAGTGTGAACTGCAGTTCCCAGGATTCCTTGTGGGAAGTCGTGCGCTTTAGATAGTTTGTGTGCACGCAGCCGATTGTACTAAACATAAATGCATGCATGCAATTTTTATTACGTTGTGCACTGCCCTGGTTTGCTTTAGGACATAGGGCAATATATAAGAACTTTTATTTTTATTATTAGTCAGCCTACACAAGCCATCCTGAAACCCTTGGCAGGTTGGATTTTAAACCAGAGATGAAGGACCTGTGGCAATCCAGAACCGGCTGGATTCCAACTGAGACAGCATAATCTTTTGTCAGGGGTGATAGGAGTTACAGCCCCAACAACTGCAGGGCCACAGCTACCCCTGCCTTAATTGGAGCAGCTGTTCCAAGGATTGGGCAATGGGGTGCCCTATGCTAGCACACTCCTAAAACGAAGTATTTGGACCCATTGCCTATCGCAAGGGTTCAGCTTAGAAAGTGTTGAGTTTTTGTAACTTTCTACTTGTATAATCCCTTCCTCTGTGAAGCTCAGAGCAGCCTTTTATCCTCACAACAAGCTAGGCTCTGAAATGGTGTCTTGCACAGAACATCCAAGTCTGCTAATCTCCCTTACCCATTATTAAAAGTATGCCAGTCTGGGCAAAGAAAAACTTAAGTGAGGGCAATTACATCTGAGGGGTTTTGGCTTTCCCAGTTTCCAGCTTTTCCTCACAGGATCTTAGAATGATGTGTGTGGAGTTGCCAGATTGCCTCTCTTCCTGTAATTGCCAGGATGGAGATTTGCCCATTGTTCCCTTACATGTGGCCTCATGTAATGTATTTTCAGGCTTTTTTTGTAGAATCCATGCTTGTGTAAAAACAACCCATACTCAATGTTCATTTTTTTAAAACTGAAGATTCAAATCTAGGTTGGCAGGAGGTGGGACCGAACAACGGGAGCTCACCCCATTGCGGGGATTCGAACCGCCGACCTTCTGATCGGCAAGCCCTAGGCTTCCTAGTAATTAGGATTACAGCTCAATTCAATCTACATTTACATGGCAGCACGTCCCACTAGTTTCAGTGGAACTGACTTGCGAGTAAGCATTCTCAGAACTGTAGTTCTGTTTTAAAGGAATGAGTATACATCTAATATCTAGATGGGTTTGATTTTATTACTGTGAGGCTACTGATGTGCTCTGATTAAGTATTAGGATGGTAAGGCTTGTTCTGTAATAATACAGAAAGTTTATACAAAAAAAAAAACCTTTCCCAAATAAAAAGTTTGAGAGCAAAAGCCGAAACCCCTTTCTATTATGATATGGACATATTACACTTTCCCCACAGCTCTTGGGGTGGAGAACATTTCTATCCTGTAGATTGCTGAAACCAAGATCAGAGGTCACCTCCTGCAATGGTCTTGTTGAACAGCAAAGGGTTAGATGAGGATGTTAAGTCCTGGTTGCATGTGGCCGAAGTAGCAACCACCGTTTCCTCAGACACTCCCAGCAAGAACTGTCTCATCTTGCACCACCTGACCTGCTATATTTGGCTCTTTGTTAAGAAAGTACTTGGCCCTTTGCCTGTGCAACAAAAACATCTGTTGCTTTTTTAGCTTCCTGGTATTTGATTTTCTCGCCTGTGCTGCCCCCTTCTGGTTCTTATCTTCCTATCCTTCCATTCCCCTCTGCCTGGTTCAAATAAACCTATTGGTTGATTTAATGACACTTTACTTCTGAAAGCACTCAAAGAATATATATATAAAAAAGATGAGTAAATATGTTAAAATGTTAATGTGAGTTGCTACTCAGGTTCCACTTCCCTCCTGAGGGTTGATTTCACCCACTGAAGCTGCTGGGCTGTGTTTCGAATTGTTGACGATACATTGGAGGACAATAGTATACTGTTAACTTTAAGAATAATCACATTATTGGCTTTTAAATCCATTGGGACAAAGCTACTGCATAATAGACAGATTCAGCAAGCAGCATAGAGCACCAGTGTGTAACGTAGGGACACTGCAGTGGTAACCTTTATGTGGCGCTGTGAGTATGGCAATCATGTCTGTATTTCCATCTGTGAAATGTTAGATGGTATGCATTTGGCTCTCCACTTTCTCTCCTTTCATCATACATTGGTGGGCCCCACCCCAACATCATTGGATAATTTTATATTCACAGAGGGTCTCTCCTTTAAGGGATTGAATTAACCAGGTCTCCTGACCATAGAGTTCCCTAGAACAGAGGTCAACAACCTATGCCCCTCCAAATTTTGGCTTCCTGTAATCTCAGACCATTAGCCTTACTGGCTGGGATCAATTGGCATTGAAATCTTAACAACATCTCAAGGACCACAAGTTCCCCATCTCTGCCCTACAATGTCATTCAGCCTTCCTGTTCTATTGAGGAAGCTTGGGTTTGAGTTTCAGTGCTCAAATCTCCCTGGATTTGACAGCAGGAGGAAGTGTGAGGATTCATGCTCTAGTGGACTCAGAAGCTGCAGTGTAGCTCTTCCACATCCCAGACATTCCACTTGGTGGTCTTCTGTCTCCCATCCTGTTCATGTTTTCCTGCCCCTCTCTGGTGTCCTCAGCCCATGGGTAAAAGTCCCCAGCCTAGAATCTGCTATTCTTTTCCAGACATCTGTACTAGTGTGATCCTCAATATGACCCTACACCAAAAAAATCTACAGACATGCCCACTGGGCTGAAAGTAGTAGTGCTGAACAGCTATAATGGTTAGAGCTGTCGTTTTTATTAATGAAACTACAGACAAGCAACAGGTATACAACTTTTCAGGATTTCCATGATAGTATGGTGTTAGCATAGTTTCTGTATATGCAGTGAATAAGCATGGTGTTTACAGTGGCTTCTCACTTTTACTTCTGAGTGCCGTTCCATTGGTGCTATGGTTTGCCAAGCAGAAAAATGGATAATCTATTTGGGTAGGGACCAGCCCTCTATGATCTAGAGTTTGCATTGGCAAACTCAGCCCTCCAGATGTTTTTGGCCTACAACTCCCATGATCCCTAGCTAACAGGACCAGTGGTCAGGGATGATGGGAATTGTAGTTTCAAAACATCTGGAGGGTCAAGTTTGCCTATGCCTGATCTAGGGCTTTCTCCTACCCTCCTCACATCACAAAAGCAGAAATGTGGAAATATTTTAAATACACATTAAGCAGTCTTATACCCAATCTGTATATTAGCCAACACCTGCTATCTGAACTTTTCAGCTAGAGAAGCCATGAATTTAACCTTGGACCTTCTGAATGAGAAGCAGCATTATTTTTTTTATTACTTATTAAATTTGTATACCATCCTTCATCCAAAAATCACAGGGCGGTTCACAGCATAAAAATACAAAATGAGAACACAAAATAACACAATAAAACAAAAACAAACAGATAACACCCCCCTCGCCACAAAAACATTTAGAAGGTCAGAGAACATTAATCAGTCAACGACCTGATTATAGAAAAAGCATGTTCTCAACCCCTGAGCTATGGTCCATTCCTGAACCCATTCCTTTTCTCCCCTCAGTTCCTGAAATTTCTACCATGTGTACATTGAATGCACACCTGAGACCTGCAGGTAAATTTATGCAAAATCTCTGCTCTCAGATTATGATGATTTCTGGATGACAGCCTATGGTAGAGATGGAGAACGTGGCCCTCCAGTTGTTGCTGGGCTCAGCTACCAGTCAGCATGAGTAGTGATCAGGGACGATACATAGCTGTCAACTTTTCCCTTTTCTTGCGAGGAATCCTATTTGGGATAAGGGGATTTCCCTTAAAAAAAGGGAAACGTTGACAGCTATGGCACGATGGAAGATGTAATCTATGTAATGCTATTGGTTCCCCACCCCTGTTCTATGGCCACTGAGTGTTACAATAGTCCCTGTTGCTTTTGAAGCCCAAATAGTATTAATTCAAGAGTGATTGGGGGAAGTGTGCATATTTTAGGTTAGATGCCTTCAGTGGAGCCTCCTCCCTGACAGGCCCACCTTCTCCATGCCACTGTCACCGTTGCCAGTCAATTATCCTCTTTCTCTGGGTCAGGGTGGCTGGTGCCCACTGGGTGAAAGTCAGGGAAACCAGCAGTAGGAGCCAGAGCCATCCCCTGGCCAAGTGTAAAAAAGAAAGCAGGCAGGTGGGAGTAGGCTCAAACTTGTGGGGTTGTGCCCCATTTGCCCTTATTGTCCAGCTTTTCACTGCTGTAGGCCCAATCTGAATGGCTACTCAAAGGAGGAAGCTGAGCTGAGCCAACACTGTTGTTCCTTTTCCTTGTTCCTATCACAGCTGAGATAGCTCAATCACTCTGGGGGAATAAGTAGAGAGCCAGGAGGCTCTAAGGGTTGGCAGTGGGCTTTGAGATGAGAGACAAATCTCAGCAGGTGCTGAAGGATGCCCATCCCTGATGCCCAACCCTCTCCGGAGAGTTCTGAGCTAGCTTCAGGATGAAATTATGGAACTAAATGTCACTACAATCCGCATCCGAACCAGAAAACGAATGTAATGTCCATCTTTTTAAAAGACATCATAAATGATTCCAAGCATTTCCCTTTTGTTACAACAAAGGACAACTTAGATAGTCCGCGTTCTTCCTGAGTCACAGTGTTCTAGCCCTCCTAAGTGCATTTCAGTTCCTGCCATTGCATCTAGGGAAGAGCTGGAAAGCTGTGTGCATCTGCCAGGCTCTTGATGAAATGCAGAGTCTGTGTCAGTCACCAGCCTGAATTTGCTGCTGCATAAGCAGAAAAGAAGACTTTTAAGGTTTGATGGAGGCATGGAAGCCCTCTTCCATCGCCACCATCCCTTCCACGGTGGTCTCTGTTGTTTGCCTGGAACACTTTCGACTGTCCTTTATGTTTTTCAAGTTCTCAGAAAGGTGTTTCCTGAACTTTTTGGTGAGGAAGCAGTAAATGACAGGATCCAGAACGCAGTTGGCCCCCAGGAGGAACAGGGTGACCTGGTGGATGTGATCCCACCACCTTTTGCTCCTACAGCTTATATCCCATTTGCCCAGAACCATCAAGGTCCAGGGAAGGTCCACAATGTGGTGAGGCACGAAACAGACCACAAACACAATCATGACAGTGCACACCAAATAGAGTGCCCTTTGCCTGATGTGGGCGCTCTTCCGAGCTTGAGGTTTTTGGGAGAGCAGTGTCCGGATAATGGAGGCATTGCATACCACGACAATCAGGAAGGTGATAAAGAAACAAATGCAAATGACGATGTGGGAGGCAAGGACAGGGATGTTACTGCTTTCTGGGTCGTAGCGCTCAAAACAGCGTGTCACATGCCCCTCTTGGGTAGTGCCGCTGCCAAACAGGAAGTACGAAGAAGGGCCCGCGATCAGGACCCAGATAGCTATTGTGACATAGATGCCCCTTCTTCGCGTGGTAGACTGAGCTGCTGAAATGGGCTTTGTGACTGCTTGGTACCGATTGTACGTTATGACCCCGAGGAAGGCAACTGAGCAGTAGGTGTTCACAAAGAATAAGTAACCAGCCAAGTTACACAAAAAGCTGGGCATGATCCAGTCTCCTCTGTAGTGGTAATACACGATCCACATTGGCAACGTGATCAGGAAGAGCAGGTCGGCTGTCGTCAAGCTGACCATGAATATCTTTATTTCGTTTAGTTTCTTCGTAGCATAAACCCGTGTGAAAAGCCACAGGACGTAGCTGTTGGCTATGAAGCCCAGAATGAAAATGATGCTATAGTAGACAGTGAACAGGGTATATCTGAACTCGGAATCCACGTGGCAATCTTCCTTCGCGACGGGAAGCAATGAGAAGTTGTTACTTTCACCCTTTCGGGACATGGCTGCAGCAATCACGTTATTCTTTTAATGAAGCTCTGTTTTTCTTATCCTGAAAAGAGAGAGAAGGAAATGAATAATGCAAGAGGGAGGCAACATTCAGCAATGAAACACAATGCTTTGTATGCAGAAGTTCAATCCCTGACAGAGAGGTGGTTAACACCCGCTGTCCTAAGATGGGATGAATAAGCAAACTGGCACTTCAGTTCCCATTTCCATTTTTGATAGACTTTAACATCCCTAGCTTTAAAAAAGGTTTTTGAAAAGTGGGGGAGGGATAGGAGATCTGGGGCCCAAATGAAAGCACCTGGAGTTTGGGGGCCCTAGACTAGACCCTGCAAAACCGGAATGGTACCACACCTGTTTCCGAACAGAAGAATCATTTGACTTTTTCAGACTACACAGCTTGATTGACACTTTGTAAAGCTGTGTGACTATGTTAAACCTCTTACTGCTTCCTAAGAGGAAGTGAAAGCTCTGCAGAAAAGAGACATCTGCAGAAGAGGATCTTTCCCCGTGAGATTGAGAAGTGCCCACGGGTCACATTAACCACAGAAAGAATTGTGTGATTTGCCAATGTGGTGTGGTTAAAAAAAATAAAAATCCCCTGCTTAATTTGTTCGTGTTTTCTCGGATAAAACAACAAGATGCCTATGCTTTTATTTTTAAAAAAAATAAATGGATTTGAAAACAGCTATTTTTATGAGGCCTAATGCTGCCGGCGGAAGCTGAGGCTCCAATACTTTGGCCACCTCATGAGAAGAGAAGACTCCCTGGAAAAGACCCTGATGTTGGGAAAGATGGAGGGCACAAGGGGAAGGGGACGACAGAGGACGAGATGGTTGGGCAGTGTTCGCGAAGCTACAAACATGAGTCTGACCAAACTGCAGGAGGCAGTGGAAGACAGGAGTGCCTGGCGTGCTCTGGTCCATGGGGTCATGAAGAGTCAGACACGACTAAATGACTAAACAACAACAACAATGCTGCAGTCCTATGCATGCTTACTTAGGAACAATAATTTATTATTATATTATTACAGCATAAAACTGTAAATATATAATATAATAAAAGTAAATAGTAATTGTAAAAGAGATACCACTGCCAACTCATCAATTAACTGGGTTTTCACATTTTAGGATTCTGCCTTTCACAGGGTGTAAATTGAGTCTCAGGCTGAAAAAAAACCACATTCATTTTTCAGAAGATAGAATCATAGAGTTGGAAGGGACTCCAAGGGTCATCAAGTCCAACCCCCTACAATGTAGGAATCTCAGCTAAAGCATCCATGACAGATGGCCATTCAACCTGTGCATAAAAACCTCCAAGGAAGGAGAGCCCACAGCCTCCCGAGGGAGTCTGTTCCACTGGCAAACAGCTCTTACTGTCAGAAAGTTTTTCCATATGTTCAGTTGCAATCTCCTTTCTTATAACTTGATTCCATCGGTTCGAGTCCTACTTTCCAGAGCAGGAGAAAACAAACTTTCTCCATCTTCCGTGTGACAGCTCTTGCAATATTTGAAGATACAGTAGTCATCATATCTCCACTCAGGTTCCTCTTTTCCAGGCTAAACATACCCAACTCCTTCAACCACTCCCTGTAAGGCTTGATTTCCAGACCCTCTTATGGTCTACATACCTCTTTCCCCATACTACTGTTTCTGTTCAAACAGATTTGGTTGTGTGCGTTTTTTGTATAGTAAGAAAGCCTGCAAAACTCATTTTGCCAAGGGGTGAAAATGATTTGAGTACAGTCATCACAAGCAACTTATCCACACTGGAGTTTAATGTGGATTTGAAACTGCTTGTGTCTATATTTTTGTGTGTTGTCCACCTAATGTCCTTCTCACCCCCCTGTTAAATTTAGATTTCCCCAATCTGCGGATAATCAGACCGGGAACAAAAATCTGATATAAACTTGAATGTTACCCAGCTGTGGACATACTGAAGTGAAGCATGCTGTGTAGACAGATATTTTTACATGTGTGGTGGCAATTCTGTTGTCATAAAACCTCGGCTTCCATTTTGCTTCCATCAGCCCAAAGGAAAGGATGTAGCCTGTCCTTTCCTACTAGTTGTTGCGGAACTTTATTTTTATTCTTTTAGCAGAGCTCTTGTGGAAAACTACCGTTTGCCAAAATATCTGCATTGAAAATAAAAATAACATTTACTTATGCAACTACAGGATGTCAGAAAGGAAGAACGGAAGACAGAAAGTGGCGGCCTTCGATACAATCAGCTCCAAATGCTTGCTTGATTTGAAGTGACTCATATTTATTTACTTATCTTTGACTCCTCTTTTGTGCGGCTCTCATATATGGGAAAACATGGTTTTTTTATTTAAAAAAAATGTGTAGTCACAGCTAAACAAATACCTGCATGCATGGCCAGCAGGCATCAACCAGGCATTGATTCCTGAGGAGACCACATTTGGACATCGCCTGATCACACCTGTGTGAGAAGAAGGGCAGGGCACATTCCACCTGCTACCTAATGGCAGAGAAGGAGCTTAGCTGTGGTACCTTAGGCAGAAGGAAGGAAGGGGAGACAGGGAGGATGTAAAAAGCACCAGAGGGAGGGGAGAAGAGGAGGAAGCCTAATGGAGACACAGGGAACAGGCTGGTCTAGCTGAATGCCGAAATTAGATACCTCCACATAAATTAGGTGGTTCTCCCATTGGAGGTCTTCTTCAGGCTGTTCCCCTAAGCATCATGGGGTGTGGCCAAAGGGGTGAGACCAACAGCCCATGTTTATCTAGTCCCCCTGCATCCTGGGGAGGCATAGATCTCATAGAATCTCATACAATCATAGAATTTGGACCTTAAGGATCAACCCCCTGCAATGAAGGAAAGTGCAGCTGTCCCTTACTGGGTTGAAACTTGCAACCTTGCTGAAGCGAAGGGTTGCTGAGAAAGGGTTAACATAAGGATGCAGAAAAAGGGAGGTATGGGGAAGTCCGGGAAAGAAGGTTTAGGAAAATAAGTTTAAGAAATTATACATGTTTATTTGTTTGTATGTCTTGTATGCTTTTGTTTTGTTTTTGTTTTATTATATGTTTGGAAAATTAATAAAAATTATTATAAAAAAAAAAAAAAGAAACTTGCAACCTTGGTGTTGCCAGCACCACGGTCTAACCAATTGAGCTATTCTGTGAGGCCTGGATTTAAGCGCTGCCTAGAGAATTGATACAGAAGACCCCTGTCCACTTTGGGGAAGAGCCTCCCGTGGAATCCTGAGGCAGCTCTGGGTGGAATTGACTGTCCCTGTGGTTTGGGACTTACTCTTGAGGAGACAATATTGGAGAAAGGAGAGTTTGATGCTCTGAAGAAAGCACGACGCTGAAGTAGCCCTGAGAAGCAGAGGTCTGGCTGAAGCAGTGGCGTAGCATAGGGGGTGCAGGAGGGGCCGGCCGCACCGGGCGCAACATCTGGGGGGCGCGCTCGCACTCGCAGCTCTCTGTCCCTACCTGGCTCACTCACTCTCTCTCACTGCAGTGCTGGCTGTGCGAATCCAATCTGAGCCGCTGGGTCGCCGCCCACTGTGGAGGGGGTGGGTGCCAGGCGTGCGGTGCAGAGAGAGAGAGAGGGACTATCTGGGGGAGGGACAGTGCAGCGGCCGCCCACCACAGCGCTGAGCGCGGGAGAGAACCACACCAGACCAGACCAGGCAGCAGCAAGAAGAAGCTGGCAGCGGCGGCAGGTTAGGGGTTAGGGGGCGCAAATTACTTGCCTTGCCCCGGGTGCTGACAACCCACGCTACGACGCTGGGCTGAAGGACTTGGTGCCTGGAAGAATCTAGGCCTGAGGTGCAAGCTGATAAAGTGAAGCTGCATTTCTGGAATAAAAAGTGACTTACAGCTGAGCAGACATACATTGCTGCCTCTGTTTTGACCTCTTATGGAAGTCATGGCGCACGTCCCCTTTGAGGTTATCCTTCCCTGAGGGTCCTGCACAAATACCTGGGTGCATGCCCAGAACAGATCTCAGACTTGAGGAACTTAGGGAGGGTGGGGAACTGTTAACTGAGGGGAGGAAACAACATCCCGAATATATCCCAGCAAGCACCACCCACTAGTATGGATGGGAAACATTGAGAGAGATTTCAGAGGCATAAAACTGAAGGTACACAAACACACACATGAAAACCCTTGTGTGGACACAGCCTTAAACAAAGAGAGTGTATTGTAGTAGTAAGAACAGCTTTGTATTTAAGCACTAGCTTGATACCCACAGGTGTGAAGGAAATGCAAGCAGGTGAATTATTGGAATTCTACACAGGTGGGAAGGCTGGGAAAGGATGGGCAGAGTGCTCTGTCTGCCCTCTGTGCTCAACGCCAAAATGAAACAGGTTGCTGCAGGGAGGACTGAACAGGGGCAGATATTGGTCTTTCAGATTTCAATGGCCTCCTGTGGAAGGCCAAAATTCAGTTCACCCTCCTGCCCCTCACCTTCCATCTGCTCAATTCACCAGCTCATAGTTGCAACGCCCTGTGGCACCCCCTGCGCTCAGCACCCATTGAGATTGGGACCGGTTGCACTGCCCTAAATCTGCCTCTGGACTGGACTCACCCTCCCATTTTTTGCCAGCTCCCAGCAGGGTAGTAAAAAAAGCAAAAAATGCAGGCTATTAACTTTATTCAGAAGTCTGGGTTACAGTGCCAGATTAGGATGGGAGTTACATGGGCCCAAATCATTATTCAGCTATTACGAAGATCTCATTGGTAGACTCGGAGAATGTCTCTGTCTCTCTCTCTCTCGTTAATCTACTTTGCAAGATTGGTGTTAGAATTTTAAAGAAAAAAGGAGGGGGGGGAGACACCCACAAACACTTCCCTGTTCTCCTTGGAGGAAGGGTGGGGAATTAGAGTAATAAGTAACTAAGTGGAAAATAGAGAAGTTTGTGCCCTTATTTGGCCCTGGCATGAAATATTTTAAATGTGTGTTTTGGGGTTGTTGTTTTTTGTTGGTAAGCTCCTGTTTCTTCAGTTCTGTTGCTTGGAAAGAGGAAGTAGAACCACAAACACCTTTTCTTTCTTAGAACTCTGAGCTTCCTCCTCCCACAGTCATTTTTTACCACTTTTTCCAGATAAGGTCATCTGCCCATTAACTTTGTGGCATGATTAACTCTGGAAGCCTCTTTACACTTTGGGTGTCTCTTGTCCTTTAGAGCAGGGATGAGGAATCTTAGGCCTGAGCAAGGCAGACCAAGAAATTTTGCTGTCTGAGGCAAAGAGCAAAATGGCACTGACTAGGGACAGGAGCGGGAGAGTTCAATTTGGTATGCATTTAAAGCCTAATCTTATCAAGTCCACACTTTTCAAAACAATATAACTTCCTATCACAAACCGAAACACAGCTATTCTTCAAAATGCACACTTAGCAGAATTTTGCAGTTCAGTTCTCCAACCAAACAGTGTTTGCAAAAGTTCATCTATTAGTGGAAACGTCTTGCAAAACTCTGTACAGAAAGCAAAACTGCATATAAACTGTTTATTAGGAGAAACTCTCACAAAAATGCTGGTTTGTTTTTTTAAAAAAAAATCACGAATAGCTGCAAAATGTAGAGAACGGAATTTAAGATTGGAAAAATGAGAAAATGAGCGAACTGAAATTGGCAGATCCTTCCATCCATGACACCCACACACCCATTCCATTTCATGTACAGCATACTTCCTTCAACACTGCACCCAAGTGTAACAGTTCACATTTAAAGGTGAACCTCCCTAATATGCATTTTCCAAAACAATATGAGAACCAAAACACAACCTTCTGTTGAAATTCACACTTTGCAATGCAGTTCTCTAGTGAAGTGTTGTATACAAATGCACATACAAATATGTGTTTATTGGGAGAAATATACCGTAGAAGGCTGATGAGTTCTCATGGGAAGTTGTTTTTTTTAAATTCTCAAGGATATGTGGAGAACCAAACTTAAGAATTGGGGGGGACGGGACAGATAGAAAGCAAAACTGATAGATTTGCACATCCCTGAATTCTGAGGGTGCGTCCTTATAAGCGAAGTCTATCCAAATCAATGGAACTTCAGAGAAAAAATGTTTAGCATAGGAGTGTGAATACAGTGTCATTTCTCTTTCAGAAGTCTTAAAATGTGGGACAAATCTTTCTTCCTTCTCTGCTCTCCCTCCCCTTGTCCCATCACCACCACCATAATTGAACTTTGGCCCTTCTCTTCACACTCTAGAATTCATTCTCCAGGTGCTGTTAACTCCAGGTTGCCTCCACCCCCATCTCGCCCTTCTTCGAGTTATTTATCTTTAAACAAGGCTTGGACTGAACAGTCCTATGGATAAAAGGAATGTCAAGGGGGGCGCATGAGCACTCCAAAGATACTTCTGAGGGAGTAATTTGGTAGAACAATGCCTGCAGTCAGGTCCTCTTATCTCTCCACACAAGTTCAAAAGGCTGGAGACTTAATTTAATTTGATTTTTTATTTAAATGAAAGTTGGATGTTTGGGACATTGCTGAGGGGACCCGTCCGTCACATGCCCACCTACCTCAGTAGGTACAGCTCTGCAATACATTGAAAGGAAGTTTAAACACCTTATCTGCGGACACACCAAACATTTAAACAGCATAACTTCCCCTTGCCCAAGAATCCTGGGAGCTCTACTTTGTCCCTCACAGAACTACAATTCCCAACACCCTTTACAAACTACAGTTCTCAGGATTCTTGGGCAAGGGGGAGTCATGTGTTTCAAATACGTTGTGTGCATGCAGCCTCCAGCTCATAGACGTAGCATAAGTAGCCAGCATTTTCAGGCAGCACAACTCAGTCAGGGCCAATTTCTGTTCTTATCCTGAAGCAAAGTTCTTAACCTGAAGCACTATTTCTGGGTTAGCGGAGTCTGTAACCTGAAGCGTATGTAACCTGAAGCGTATGTAACCCAAGATACCACTGTAGTTACAACGGTGGACAGCTCAGAGCTGCCCACCACATATAATGGCGCTGCTGCTGTACAGTGGTACTTCGGGTTACAGACGCTTCAGGTTACAGACGCTTCAGGTTACAGACTCCACTAACCCCAAAATAGTACCTCGGGTTAAGAACTTTGCTTCAGGATGAGAACAGAAATCACGCAGCAGCGGTGCGGCGGCAGCAGAAGGCCCCATTAGCTAAAGTGGTGCTTCAGGTTAAGAACAGTTTCAGGTTAAGAACGGACCTCCAGAATGAATTAAGTTCTTAACCTGAGGTACCACTGCATATTGTTGCCTGTGTGCTAGTTACCTGCAGAAGTTCATGCCTCATCATACTCACTGCTGACCCCTGATGTCTTATAGGGAGCTGCCTTAAACTAAGTCAAACACTTGGTCCACTTGGCTCAATTTTGCCTACACTGATCGACAGTGGCTGTCCGGGGTTTCAGGCAGGGGGCATGCACAGCCCTACCTGGCAATGCCAGGGATTGAACCTAGGACCTTCTGCATGCAAAGCAGATGCTCTGTCCCTGAGACATGGCCGGTCCTCTGCCCTCTCTTGGACTGAGTGAGCAGTGACAGGAACAACCTCAGCTCACCCCACCTGTTCTCTATGGACGGTTATTCACATTGGGCCCAGAGGAAGAGGGCAATCTTAGGATCGCAGGGACAGTGGCAAAGAGGAGGGGAACAATCAGGGAAGGACCCCTTGAGTGCATCATCATCATCACTGCTATTATTATTATTAAATTCAAAATCTTTTACTTCTACCAGAAGAAGCATACCAAAAAAAGAAAAATTTTGCATTTGTAATGGACCATATCAAAATACACAACATTATTAAGCATACACACAGACACACACACCATTTAGTGAAAATAATCTTATATTTACACCTCAAGCATTATGATATTACACTTGTAAACCTCTTTTACCCATTGTAATAGAAAGTAGTCCATTCAGCCTCTGGATATTCTCAGTTCCCTTTTTTATGTAACTGGTTAGTAAACGCCATTCGCCAAGTTGCTATTGATAGTTTCCTCTGTTCTTTAACATAGTTGCTAATCTAATAAAATTTTATTGCTCACCATTTCCCCTCGTTATATCTGATTTGTATGGTTTATGGGCGTTAGCATACATCAACCTTGTAGTATTTACTATGTGCAGGATTTGAATCCCCTTCATGGATCACTGCCTTGCCATGGCGAAGGGGCTTGAATAACTCAGGGAAGCTATGAGCTATGTCATGCAGGGCCACCCAAGATGGCCAGGTCATAGTGGAGGTCCATGGGGTCACGAAGAGTCAGACACAACTAAATGACTAAACAACTAAACAACAACAACAACATGATTTGAATTTTATATGTTTGGAATGGTTAATCCTTGACACAGTTTAAGAGACAAATTAAAAAGTCCAATGGAAGCCTGACCTGAAAAATAATAATAATTACTTTAACACTATTAAATATCATCACCATTATTTCTTCTGAACCAATTTTAATATTAAGTGCAGAAACAAGGTCTGAGACCTAGTGGTGAAGGGTAGGAAAGAAATAAAAATATAATCACAATCACAACAATAATTGTACTTATTGTTCAATAGAAATGCAGTGTTGTGAGTGCAACCAAGCTCCTCTGAGCATTTTGGGAAAGTGCTGCAAAATCAGAAGATATTCCCAGCAAATGCCCTAAGAATTGCATCTGTAAGAGCAGTCTCCACTTACCAGAGTCTAGAGGAAGGATATTCTCCACTGAATCCAAGTTGATAGAGGGAGTTCATCAATAGGCGAGTCTTGGGTGCTTGCGAACGAACCCTCTGCCAGTCTGAAGCTTGAGGCTCTTTGCCACGCTGCCAACTTCCACAAACCAGAAGGACCCTGCAAGAGGCACCTGCGTAGTCATTGGGAGTGAAGAAACAAGGGGTGTCATCACTGTCACCAAGGAAATGCAATGTTGAGTAAGGCTAAGAGGAAGACAATTAACTGCAAGAGGGCGGGAGAGCCACGACAAGCCATTGCTAACCTAGATTTGCTTCTGAAAGGCTCTTGTGACCGAGCCACGGTCTGCCTGCTACCAAAGCTCCAGGGAAAAAGCTTCTCACTATCATTAGTCATAAATCTAATGACAACGTTTAATGACTTCCTTCCAGCAAGCACAGAAAGCCATTGCCCCAAAGCTGCACGGACGCCTTCATCTGGTCTTTGCAAGTTAAATGTCAGTTTGCAGCAGGCAGACAACCTCTCTCCCCACCCCAGCTGCCCTTGGAGTGGCACGTTTTCGCCTGCAACGACACGCTTTTCTCACAACAATCTTAGCCACTTCAGAGGGTAGGATTCAAATGGAACCAGTAAAACATGATGCAATGCTCACAAGGCTTCCTGACAGATATTGGAGAGGGTCAGAAGCAGGGCACATATCTCCTGCACTGGATCATACCTCTCTGTACACAGGATATCAGTAACATTTTTCAGTTTCATTTTTTTTTATCTCAAGATCATTTCTTCACATTTCAACACCAGTTTGTGGTTTCCCGCCTTTAAAGTCCTCATCAGCATTTAATTGCAAATTTCCCCAAATATACACATTTTTGTATAAACGCACATTTCTGCAGAGAAATTTTATTTAGTATAATGCTCTTCTGAATGTTGCTTTCACTAATATATGCATTTTTATGCACACTTTACCGTAGCGTATGCATTTTTGTACACGTTACTTGACTGGATAAATTCATTGCCAAATTCGAAGAAGAAGTTTGAATTTAGAAGTCTGGCTCTGTTTCGGCCTATGTATTGTTTCAGAAAGTGTTCACCTTTAAATGCAAATGGAATCAAATTTGTCTCCCATCCCTGTTCAAGAATAGACAACGCGTGGGTTTCTTGATGTTATATTAGACCACAACTCCCATCATCCCTGCTGATTGGTCATGCTGGCCAGGGTTACTGGGAGTTGTAGTCCAACAACGAAGGGGCCAGCCCACCCAAAAAGTTAATGAGCATTGCCATTCAACTGGTGTGCATGTGCTACATATGCAGGGCGGGGCTTACCTGGGCCCCCCAATATTTTATTCAAGATGGCACCCTTGCCTACTGCCCCATTGGCTGATGAACAATACAACAGCAACAAGCCTTTTAAAGCCCTAAACAGCCTTGCCCCTGTATACCTCAAGGAGCGTCTCCACCCCCATCATTCAGCCTACACTGAAGTCCAACTCTGAGGGCCTTCTGGCAGTTCCCTCATTGCGAAAAGAGAAGTTACAGGGAACCAGGCAGAGGGGCTTCTTGGCAGTGGTGCCCACCCTGTTGAACGCCCTTGCAGCAGTTGTCAAGGAGATAAATAACTAGACAACTTTTAGAAGACATCTGAAGGCAGCCCTGTATAGGGAAATTTTTAATGTCTGGTGTTTCATTATATTTTTTATATTCTGTTGGAAGTTGCCCAGAGTGGCTGGTGAAACCTAGTCTGATGGGTGGTGGGTATAAGTAACATATTCATATCATCATCATCATCATTCCCCATGCCACCCAACAGACAGAATTCTGTGCTATCTTGCATGAAAGTACAATGTTATGTGCTGTGAGAGCTACTAGGCCAAAGAACTCTGGAGCTTGTGAAGATGAGAATGACCATAATTTGACTTATGACCGAGTCTAGATGTGCTTGAAACTTCAGGGCGGCCAGATATGAAAACAGATCAAAATCTTAGCACCACTGCTGAATAGGGCTCTGAATCATCAGGAGACCTTGTTTCTGCAATTTCCTTCTGATCTCAACAAACCTGTTCACCCCACACAGTCTGGCATCAACTAATTGCATCATACCTTCTCTCCGCACAAGAAAAAGTTGTATGATATAAATCAGAGCATTGCCAATGGGGTGTAAAACAAAGGGTTAAGCAGGCATGAAGAGACCAGGGATGATAATTGGATGATGATGATGATAATAATAATACTAATAATACTAATAATAATAATAATAATAATAATAATAATAATGATAATAATAATAATAATAATACCCTGCCCACTCTGGATGGCTCCCAACAGAATATAAAAAACATGATCAAACATTAAAACTTCCCTAAACTGGGCTGCCTTCAGATGTCTTCTAAAAGTCAGATAGCTGTTTATTTCCTTGACATCATATGAGAGGGCGTTCCATACAGTAGGTGCAACTACCGAGAAGGCCCTCTGCCTGGTTCCCTGTAACTTGGCTTCTCGTAAATAAACACAAGGGAGTGGGTGTACGGGAAGTGAGTGAAATCACCTCCCCTCCCCTCAACACGATATATAGGGACCCCCAGATTCCCAGATTATCCCTGTACCTCTAACCTTCTGAGTTACGATAGCTCGGGAAACATTTCTATCCAAGTTATGTTCATCCTATAATGAACTACTTGGATATTTTTCTTACTCTACAAACATCACTGTGCATGACTGTGATTGCAACAAGTGAAGTCTACTCTTTAAGGTTCACTCGCCAAATGTTGCTCATTCCGCATGCAAAAGGGGTTCAATAGGCAACTGACCCAGTTAATCACAACAGGACCCATGGAGGGTTTCTTGCCTGAGGGCCCTCCAAAACATGGAGCTGCCACTGCTACTCATGTTCTATTTGAAATGCACAAACACACACACACAATTGCATGTGGAAATAAGTGTCTCTTGGAGAGTAGTAATCATAATCAAGAAACATTGGAAGCCACCTTGTATTGAGTCAGACCAATTGGTCCATTGAGCTATATATAGACTACTTTGACTGGCTATCCAAGGTTTCCAGTAAGGAGTCTTTCCCAGCCCTAGTTGGAGATGCCTGGAATTGAATCAGGAACCTTTCGCATGCAAAGCAAATGCTCTACCATATGAGAACAGAAACATAGCCCTTCTTTGAAACCTATCCCAATTTTGTGATGCGGTTCTCCAATCAAAGTTTGCCAAAAATGCATATGTTCAGGAAAAGTGCACATAAAATTTAACAAATTAGTGAAAATAATAGACAAAAATGCATTGAGTTGGGAAATGTCGTTTGCAAAAGTTGTGTGTATATTAGTCAAAACAGCATACAAAAATGTATTTCTTAGGAGAATTTCTCACCAAAATGCTGGTGAATTTTCATGAGGATTTTTTTTTCTTCAAAAAAGCAAAGTGCAGCAGGAATGTAGAGAACTGAATTTAAGAATGGAAGCATGAGAAACCGAGAGAACCAAAATTGACAGCCTTCCATCCCTTCTGATGAGGCAGTTCTTCATATGTGACATAAATAGTTCCTTGTTATGTTCAACAATATGTACATCCTGGTTTTTCTCTGCTCAGCACATCTTATGCAAAGGCCAGGGGTCTGTACCAGAACTTAAAAGAGTAAGCTCAATAAAAGCCTGAAGTACAAAATGCCTTGTCTATCCCAGCATCCTCCTCCCAAAACATTTGATAACTCTGAATTGGGGTTTTTAGAGTGAGGGAATAATAATAATTAGAAAAATCCTCTTTGCTCTCTTTGCATCATTAACTATCTGAATCTCTGTCATGCCAGCAACTGATAAAGAGAGTAAGAAAAGAGACCCTTGTCAGGGAAGGAGGCCTCCACTACTAGCCCTCACAAATCTGAGGCTCAGGAGGAGCCAGTGGAAACCATAAATTGCCTAAAGTTACACTTAACCACCCAGGAAGATGCTCCACTCAAGGGGGTTACAGATTTTAGGGCTCCATAACACTCTGACTGAGCCCACTTCTTACCTTCGGATCTTTCAAATTCATACAAATGTATTCCATCAGGGAACACTGTTCTTCAAAAATGTGTCTATTAGGCAAAACTACATGTGAATGTGTGCATATTAGGATAAATTGACACAAAGTGCCGATGAATTTTCATGAGGACTTTAAAAAAATAAATGCGGAAATGTGGAGATTGAACTTAAGGCTTGAAAAAAGAGAAACTGAGAGAAAGTGGAACTGCCGGATTCACCCATCCCTATTTAGCGCCACCTCAAAACCAAGCAGAGGTCTTACCCCTTTCCACAGGATATAGATCAGCCCAGATCCTGGACCTTCTCCTCAGGCTACTTCTCAGATCCTGCTCCACATTCTCCCACAGCTGAGGGAACGTCTTCCTTGGTAGGGCTTGTGCGGCTTTTACTAGGCTTTCTTCCTGTCAGAGGTGCTCTGCCTGGCTTTTTACTTATTCGGGAAGGGAATAATCACTGGTTGAAAATCAAAGGGAAGCTTTCCCTATGTAGAAAGAGTAGGGCGCCGGAAGCACCGAAACGCACACACTCTCTCTCTGCGTGTTTACGGATTAAGCCCTGGGAAATCCCATCATGTTGGATGTGTTGCCCAACTCATTTACTAGTAGTAATAGCAGGAAGCAAACAAAAAACAAAAACGCCGCAGAGGGAGTGGACTCTCTGGTGAGTGAGTCACAGCCCCATGGCATGCTTCAGCAGGTCTCTGCTTCTAATTTTATTCTGGTATCACCTTGTGTCTGAGAGAGCAACCTATCCAACAAATTCTGCATCCCATTTTTTAAAAATCATTTTCATTGTTATTTTCCAGGAACTCAGGACCTACAGTCCCATACAACACAATTTGAACAAGGACTCTTCATCAGAAAAACACCACACGCCAGCTTCAGCTTTGGGGACCCCCATGTGATGTTAGCATTTCCCTTACAACTGTAGCACATTGCTTTATGACAGAAGGTAAAACAAACAAAGCAATGGTTATTATTTGCTACACTATCCACAAGTCGGCATACAGCTTTGAGACTGGTCTTTCACTTTCCGGAATGTTTGTGTACATAATAAGGTTCCGACATTCTCCATCAAAAGCATCCTTGTGTTTTATTCCTTTTGCTAATTTCAGTTTCTGTGTTAATTTCCCCATGAGAGCTACTTTATCTGCCATGCTCTCTTGTACCAAGATGTTGGGATTGCTCCCTTGAAGTCCTTCCAAAACATGGTGATGATCATTATTACATCCTGCTACTAGCAGAAATTCAATTAGGACTTTGTGCTTCTGGTCCTGGTTTTACTTCAGAAACAAATTAAATAAAGCCAGCACTGGGGTTCCGCTGCCGTATCTCATTTTTAAAGGAGGGAACTCCTCACAAAGAATCATACAGAGTGCTCAAATTAAACACCATCAAAAATACAAAAAAAAAAAAACAACAACCCACAAAAACTTTCTGCCCTGTCATGACACCCACATCAACTCCCTGAGGAGGCCGATGATTCATGACACTCTGCCTAATGGTAGGGCTGGCCCTGAGCCCAGTACTGATTTGCAAAGTTGTGTTCCAATTCTGTGTTACAAGCAAGCCGTCCCCTCAGAGAATGTTACAAGTATATATTGAAAAGGCTCTGGAAGTGATCCACTGGACATAGCATGAAAGGGTAAGTCAACATGCAGTTGCCTAATCCTGGAATACACCCAGGATGCTTATCACAGCAAACAGCTTCCTTCTCTGCAGAAGAATAACTGTGCAATAGCAATAAAAGTGACACCACCAAAGGTACCCTGTGTGTCATCCTGACACTTAAGCCCATGGTCCTCCTGCACGCAACCATCACCGCTGATGTGATGTGCAGAGGACAGGCATAGCAATTCCAGGCATGAAAATTCAATAGAGACTAGTTAGGTACATTGGCTCCAGTCTTCTCAAGGCCACCAGGTCTGGCTCCAGCTTGAGCAGATCTTGATCAAACTGTCCTCTATTGGGCTTGTTTCTCCTTGCAAACTTACCTTGCCTGCCCATCTCTGCAGCGTTGGCTGGTCTGGATCTAGTGCCATCTTGGAGTTACAGACTGCACTCCTTGCTGAAATATGGGAGGTCCCCTCTGTATTGACATTCCACCAGCTTCTGAAGATATTCTTCCCTTGGGGCTGCTGGCCCACAACAGAGCATAATGTGGATTTGCATTGGCCTGTTTACCGTTAATATAGAGGCATCCCCATGGTGGTCTCCCCTATCCCACCACTGTCCTGTGCCTTTTCCTCTTTAAATGTGGCATTTTTTGATCACTGGAAGAGTTTGTGCCAAGTAGAAATCTACCAATGGCAATCCAGAGCTCTTGGCTTCCACTTCCTGTGGTGGGTACATATTGCTGTTCTGGGGGCCAGCAGAGATCAGCTCTCAGTGCAATCCTCTTGAGAGAGTGTTGACGTAAGGAGCAGTGAGTGGATCAAAGCTCAACTGCAGTTTCTTTGATGAAGTCCTTGAAATCTGAAGGTGATGGTAATGTGATCTTAGGTTGGGGGAAATAGTGACAGAATGACGTCCAACAGTCCCTCAGGTTCAGGGGCGCTGCAGTAAATGGGGTCACCTGGGGTCTGCGTTGAGATCGAATCCCTCTTCCATTCTTCATCTTTCTTGGCACTTATAGCCTCATTCCTCAAGTATGGAGAGTTTGTCCCAGGAGCCCATGACATCAAGTCTCCTCAGACCCGGTCTAACATTCTAGCCTTGCTGTGGCGTTTGCCCTCCTAGGTGACATCATGCTGGGTCATAAGGAAAGGGTTAAATGAGTGTGAAGTGATTGGCAAGTGGGAACCCAAGGGGAGGAGTTAGAGTTAGAGTGAGAGTTAGTGTTGTTAAGGAGTCAGTCGGGTGTTAGAGAAGAGAGAAGGAGGATAAGTCTGTGGGTTGGGATAGTTTGATGTGAGAGAGTGAGGGAATCTGTTAAGAGGAGTCAGATAGACAGTTGGGATAATCAGTTAGAAGTTATTAGGAAGGTATAGGCCGGTAAAGAAACTAAGATTAAGAAACTGACAAGAAAAATTATCTGAAACCATAAACTTGTTAATGCTTATAAAATAAACTTATTTGGTTTAATGTTAACAACTGTCTGGACTCCATGTGTACCCGAGAGAAACGGGTTGGTGGCAGCGGAGAAGCAATCACAGTGGTGGCACAGGGATCAATAGACCGTCAAACGTCCAGGGACCCTGTGTGATCGCCACACTTGCTCTTATACCTTACACTCAACTGCTGTTACCACAGTTTGATGAATCAGGGGTTAATCTAAATTAAATGATGGATTTTCATAAACATTGCTGGTGGTCCACACCCTTCCGGTTAATGTGAAAAATGCTTGTAAAGTGACAACATAAACAGGAGGATTTCCACACTTTCTGGTCAAATTGCACATTTTCCAAGCAATGCTGGATCACACATGCAAATGGTCTGCAACATTCCCTATTGATGCTAACAGTTGGTAGGCATTCTTGAAAGGTCAGTATTTGGAAAGATAAATCAGTTTAATGTGCTGGGATAGTATTCTGTTTTGATGGTTCTGTACGGAGATCTAATTCCCCCCACTTTTTGGCATTTTTTTTTATTGTTTTGCAACCAAAAGAGCTGTGTACATTCCCCATGCCTCTGTTGCAGGAACTATCCCTTGTGTTTATGCATATTAAACAGTAAACTCAATCTGACAGCTTCACAATCCAGGGAATACAAGCACCATCTTGTGATTATTTGAATATAATGACTCCTAGTTTCTTTAGGGTGGAGATGGAGAACCTGCAGCCCCCCCCCGATGATTCTGGACTCCAGTGTCCATCATTCCTGACCATTGACTTTGGGCTGATGGGAGTTGGCATCCAAGAACATCTGCATGACCAATGCTCAGGAATAATGGAAGTAATCATCAAAAAATATCCAGAGGGCCACAGGCTAGACCTCACCCTTGGTCTAGCAAATATCTTGCTGCAGGTCTGCAGAGCCCCAAACAGGGACTATCAGGGTAGGATGGGACAAGGGGAGGGCAGGAAGGCCATTTGGCCTGGGGCTTCAAGCTCAAAGTAAAGGTAAAGGGACCCCTGACCATTATGTTCAGTCATGACCGACTCTGGGGTTGTGGTGCTCATCTCGCTTTATTGGCCAAGGGAGCTGGTGTACCTCTTCTGGGTCATGTGGCCAGCATGACTAAGCCACTTCTGGCAAACCAGAGCAGTGCACGGAAATGCTGTTTAGCTTCCCGCCGGAGCGGTACCTATTTATCTACTTGAACTTGACATGCTTTTGAACTGCTAGGTTGGCAGGAGCAGGGACTGAGCAACAGGAGCTCACCCTGTCGTGGGGATTCGAACTGCCGACCTTCTGATCGGCAAGTCCTAGGCTCTGTGGTTTAACCCACAGCGCCACCCGCGTCCCACTTCAAGCTCAAAGGGGGCTTCAAATTTACACACACGTTAATTTTTTTTGGCATTGATAACGTTCACTGCGTGTTTTTATGCACATTGGACCAAAATCTCTCACACAGTTTAAACACTCTTGCAGCTTGGAACTGCAAATTTAAGCAAATAAGAGATGTGATTTGGCGACTGGCATCCGTCTGTCTTGGGAGACAATGGAAGAGTGTGCCTTTGAGGGTGAAGTCAAACCTTTGGAGAGTTACAGAGCCGGTTGTGGCTGTAGATGTCAGGCGTCAGGGAATCTGATCCACACACTCCCCGCCGGTAGGAAGCCGAGAATAGAAAGACAAGGGAAGCTCTTACCAAAGTCTTTTATTAAATATTCACAGAGAGAGGCTTAGAAATGCCACCTCTTGGAGTAATGGCATTGCTCCAAGTAAACTCCACCCCACTTCTCTCCTCAACCGTCAACAGCACCACCCACTTTATGGTGGCCGCTTAGGGCCATTTGACTACGAGCCCTTTGCCATCCTACTTTCAATGCTTGCCGGGTTCTGGGAGAAGGGGGGTCTGGAATGCTTCCTAGTGATAACATGTCAGCCAGCTCTGCTTCCTCCCCCTTCCTTTCCCATTACTTCCCAACTCTGCTCGTCATCTACCTCTGAGCCGTGACCTTCCTCAAGCCACTGCTGTAAATCTATACTACCATCTTCCTCTTCTCTGGAAGGTTCAGGAGGAGGGGGAGGCGGTATCCACCATTCCTCCTCTGTCCAGTCCAACATCGAGACCGATATGGGAGAGACATGTTTTGTTGCAGCTAGGGCAGATGAAGACATCTGGTTGTGCTGATGCAGATGTACTATGGTGTTTCTTCTCCTCCTCCTGGTGATCATTCCTTCTCTGGTCACTGCTGTGCATACACACCCGGACTGTCTCGTCTCCAGGCGCTGTGGTCATCTACAAAGGAGCCCCACATGGCGGGGTTAATATTGCCACCCTAGTAAGCAGCTAGGGAGTATGGGCAGCAGCCTTCACTTGCCTTGCTGTTCTCCTGGACAGTGATGGAGACTGAAACAGAGAAGGCCACTGGACACAGAGAGCCCAACCACTTGGGTGGAGGACCCCCCAGATGTAAAGCCAGCAACACTCCACTATGAACTCCTTGGAACAAGAGCGGCACAGAAATAAAAGCAAAATGCAATATTGAGATCCGCCCCCCCCCATTACTCAATTACGATGAGGCAGATTGTACTTGTTCAAGCCTTTTTGTGCTTAAGGCTTCTTCAGGCAGATTCATACCATAAACTTGAAGCACATGGCTTCCCCCAATGAATTACAGGAACTGTACGGTAGTTTGTGAACAGTTCTGGAAATTGTAGCTCTCTGAGTAGGAAACTCCATTTCCCAGCATCCTTTGGAGGAAAGTCATGTGCTTTAAATGTGAGTTGAGGAACTGCCCTTCTTAGTTTCACATGGATGCTTCTTCTCCAGGCATTTGTGCTAATGTGTGGATTGCAGAAGTTCAGCAGGAGTGGGAAGGGTGGCCGCTTTCGCGGTGTTGCAACAAGAGCTCTCACATGTGCTCTGAACTCACCACAGTTGCTCAAGCTCTAGGGAGTTTCCCAAGACATTTGTAGCAAGCCGGCGCATAAGTGTGTGCTGCTTTTTAAAGCTGGGATTTGTCAGAATGTTGCTGCTCATACAACTCAATGAGATGTCATTAACGTAGCATCAAAGCAGCACTGTGGATTGGGGGAGGGTTACAGAAGCCCCCTCCCCCATCTCACACACAACACTTCAGCAAACCTAAACGGAGATAAGTCTGCTTTCATTCCTTACTGCATTAAGGATGCTAGCAGCCAATTACCGTATTTCTTGCTCCGTAAGACGCACATGTAAGGGGAAATGTGTGTGCGTCTTATGGAGCGAATGCAGCGGGGAGGCAGGCAGGAAAAGCCCCCGCGGCTTTTGCGGGCTTTTCCCCAGGAGGAAGAAGGGACTTATGCGGCCAGTCAGTCCCTTCTCCCTCCTGGTGGAAAAGCCCGCAGGAGCCGCACGCTCCTTGAAGGGTGTGCGGCTACTGTGGGCTTTTGTGGGAGATGGGGGAATTCCCCCACCTCGTAGAAAAGCAAGCAGAAGACGCACACCCTTTAAAGAGCGCGCCCCAAAGAGTAGTGGACAGGCTGCGCACACTGAGCTGCTCTTTGGGGCTGGGGGGGAAAGGAAACCGGGCTTCCCCCGGCATCCCTGAGAAGCTCTTGCTCCCTGAGCTGGGGAGGGAAATAATATTTTTTCCCTTGATTTCCCCCTCTGAAAACTAGGTGCACCCTATGGTCAGGTGCGCCTTATGGAGCGAAAAATACAGTAGTCTGGACAAAGCAAGGAAGCTGGATAATGATTTTTAAAGCAGAAGTTTCTGAACTACAATTCCTATCGTCCCCGATAGGATGTGGTCCAAAGGAAAGGAAAGCAAGAGTTGCAAGCACGTGCTGTGTGAAGGCAAACTTTCTTTTGTCTGTCCTTAATCTCCCAACATTCAGCTTCATTTGTTCTTCCTGAGTTCTACTGTCATGAGAAAGGGAGAAAATCTTTTCTTTATCCACTTTCTCCGTGCCACACATCAATTTATATGGTTCCATGTCTCCTCTTCTCTGAACTAAAAAGCTCCAATTTTCTTATATTTCCTCATAGGGGGAGCTAAACTAGAGGAACCTAAGCTGTGTACAGATGACCGACTCCCTGGAGGGGGGATGGCACATACTGTAAGTGTACCTCTGCTTCTTCGCATGTTTGCTTATCAGGCATGGCCAAACTTGACCCTCCAGATGTTTTGAGACTACAATTCCCATCATCCCTGACCACTGGTCCTGTTAGCTAGGGATGATGGGAGTTGTAGTCCCAAAAACAGCTGCAGGGCCCAGTTTGGCCATGTCTGGCTTATATGAAAGACTGAATCCCAGAATCAGAATAGGAGTGTCAGCTGAAGGTGATGTTAGATCTTGGAGGCTTGCTAAAGCTGCACCCTGCGGGATACCTTCTTTGGAAATGTGCTCCACTTGTATAGTCTGGCCTAAAATGCCTTAGGGTGTTCCCACTGAGGACATCCTGTAGCAACATTCATGTTCAAAACTCATGCCTGCACTCAGGCATGAAGTAAGAGGAAAGATTTCTGATGAAAGTGCTTGACTATACAACCATGAAGACTGATATGCATGGCTGACAGCATGTAAACGGCTAGTTGGGTATTACCCGATGACTAAAACCCCTCACTAACAGCCCAATAACAAGAAGTGCTTTGCATGCTACAATCTTAGAATTTATTTCTTAAGAAATTACAAAAGCTTGCTGAATGGATGCACTCAGGACAGCTGCACTCTAGTATGCTTGTGAGCAGCTGAGCCACAACCCCAAATGTGTTAGATCTACTTATGTGCTGCAACTATTTATAGATGTCCTCTAGCGTGCGATTGTTGTTCTGGGGCGGAGCTGGAACTGCAGCCAACTGTCTGGTGTGTGAAACTTCCTCAGAAAACAGGGTTGAGGCCGCACTTGGCTGTGTTATATCTGAAAGGCACTGTCAGGCACTGCTAGTGCAGCACGTTGTACTCCTAGTTAGGGGAGCAGTTTGGTAAGCCATTCGGTACATTGGGCAGTAGAGGCAACCTTCCACCAATGCTAGTTAAACAAATCAAATGCAGTTTCTTAAATGAGATTAAATGTTATTAGAGCAGGCAAATCTCACATTTCAGGAGCGACTTGAGCATCAACACCAAAAGGTTTTGGGTAAAAATTTATTTTACATACTGAACATTGCCACTAACTGAATATTCAATGCAAGACTTTTTATTTACAAGGGGCGGGGTCTGGTAGTCTAGTTGGCCAGTTAACTCATCTGCAATCCTGGAAGAAAGGAGTTGCCAAGCTGCAAGTCAGAGCTGGGGCGTAAGTTCAGCTCCATGCAGCTGAGTTGGGAACTTTTGCAAAGTCCAGCTATCCATCTCCATGGCAGGCTCCAATTTTCACTACTGACAAGTGGAAACTGATGCAGACAGAGACATGACAACCGGCCTAGGTGAACAAGGGAATCACCAGGCATCATATTCTCCAGCATCTGCCTTAGCTGGACACTCACAGGTTAGGCCTAACGACGATTTGAACAGCAACATCCTTGGAATACAGAACATTAAATTACAGGGGCTACGAGGAAATGCAACAGCAGTTATGGTGGGGGTCTTCCTAACTTAGCCAAGTGTTCTAAGTGCAGTAGGCTTGGCCCTGGACATCACATCATGAACCTCAGGGCAAATGGGCAGGAGGCAGTAAATACTTTGACCAAGATTCAATCATACTGAAAACAAAGATCCTACTGGAAAAGCAAGAAAGGGTTCAACGTGACGGTAATGGGATTGTCCGCTGGAGTCTGAAAAAGCCAGGCTCATTCACGCTGCTCCATCTTCACCTTGGGGGGCCTCAAGAAGGTTCTGTTTTTCTTCTCTTTCTTCCCTTTTGTATTTGCCTGGAAATTTCTCCAGCTGTCCACACGTCCATCCCGACTTTCCTACGTATAAGGAAGATGAGAGTGTAAACAAGAAGCAAGTGCCATGACGCCAGAGTGTCCTTTCCTGTTTATATCTAAAGGGAAGCGTTTCCTGAGACGCCTTTCAAGGAGCGCAAGTCGCCAGAAGTAGGGAAAGGGCCTCAAAGCACTAAAAGGGCGAGTTGGTGGAAGAGATTTTGTAGTAGTCTGTCTTAGTAACAACAGCTAGGGCTTGTGGGAAGAAGAGAAAAGCCATATAACGAGTGGGGAGAATGTATGGGGAGGAACCACAGCTCAGTGGCAGAGCACATGCTCTGGAGTCAAAGGCTCTTGTTTCAGTACACGCTACCTCAAGTTAACAGGATTTCAGCTACCAGGGATGGGAAAGGGACATCAGGCTAAGAGTTTGGAAGGCCACTGCCAGACATGACAGCTTCAAATGCAAAAGAAAAACTAAACTATACGGTTTTTGAGGCACCCTGGTGGGCGTTTCTTTGCTTCTAGAATTAATATCTGAATCTGCAGGGAATGCTGGGAGTATCCAGAACAAAGCTGTGCACTTTGGTAAAAAGGGCAGTATATGTAGGTAGGCATGCGTACATACAGTGGTGCCTCGCAAGATGAAATTAATCCGTTCCGCGAGTCTCTTCGTCTTGCGGTTTTTTCGTCTTGCGAAGCACGGCTATTAGCGGCTTAGCGGCTATTAACGGCTTAACGGCTTTAAGAAAAAGGAAAAAACTCGCAAGAACTCGCAAGACGTTTCATCTTGCGAAGCAAGCCCATAGGGAAATTCATCTTGCGGAATGACTCAAAAAACGGAAAACTCTTTCGTCTTGCGCGTTTTTCGTCTTGCGAGGCATTCGTCTTGCGAGGTACCACTGTACATACATACACACATATGTATAATAACCCTTTCAACACAAGCCTTGCAGCACAATCCTAAGCACATTTGCTCACAAGTCTGACTGAATTCAGTAGGACTTACTAGAGAATAAGTGCGCTTTGAAATTAGACTGCTAAAATGCTGATAGGACAGCCAAAGCTGCAAATAACAATTACCTCAAAATTCTTTTGCCACTCTCGCTCACGCTTGGCTTTCTCTTGAGCCTCTATTTCTTCTTCTCTTTGCCGCTTCCTAGAATAAGAGCCAGGGAGAAAAATTAGCATTGCATTCCCTGTGAGTAAAATGGTGCTGGGGAACGGGGGCCAGGACTAGATTAAGGATCAGCATTGGTCAGCAATGAGACAGGATGAGTTAAGGGAGATCAGCTGGATGTTTCCCTCGACAAGGATACATGAGACAGAACAGATGGGAGAAATCTGGGAAAGGAATCCTATTTGTGTATATGACTCCCATCATCCCTGGCCATTGGCCATGCTGGCTGGGGCTGGTGGAAGTCGAGAGCCCAACAACATCTAGAGAGTCAGATTCCTCAATATGTCCACATCTCTATGCTATGTCCATCCATGTATCTCCTCACCACCACCTTTTAAATTTAAGTGTGTGCCTCTGAAAAGGAAACAGCGTATTACCCATAACAAACCCTTGGCAGAGGACAGGGTACGAATTTAGCAAATATTACATTAGGCTTCTATATGGCAAGCCACCCACACAGTCTTGGATAAAGACCTTTGGAACAGCTTGTTCCTGCTATAAGATGACACTTTTGAAAATGGGTTGAAATCTGGCATATTTAACGCTTGCTGCAATGAAAAGGGCCTTGGGTGCTGAGTGCCGGGGCCCAAAATAAAATGCAGGACTTGGATCCGCCCAGAGGAGACGCACTTAGAACAAAAATAAACCTGGCTTCAGAGCAAAGAAAAGGGCAGAAAGCACATTAACTGGATCTCTCAGCCTACAAGCCTTGTAAAACAAAGACTGCCACCTGGAGCTCCAATCTCGATATTACAACGCAAGAGCTCTTTCCCTCATATACCTAAATTATGTATTTTCTCCTAGTCATCCTAGATTATTACTTTTTCCAGTACATGAGACACACTGCAACCCACCTCATCACCTTGCGAATAACTTATGTAGTGCAATACTCTTTCTCTTACAAAACTTAAGTCTGCGGTATAAGTGGGCAGAGCACTGGTTTGGGGCATGTATTAGGGTGAATTCAAATCCCTGCTCCACAATACAGCTCAGAGGGCTGCATAAGACAAGTATCAATCCCTTAATGTATCATACATCATAAGCTAAACAAAACATCTTGTGGCAACTTAAATAATAAAAGATTTATTGTGGTAAGGGCTCATGTATACAGGCATAGATTTAATTATTTTAATAGTGGGACAAATGCCTGTAAAAGAAAAGGGTACAAGTTTGTGGTTACATCTATACAAGGTACCACAGTCACCATCAGCAATAGGTAGAAAAATGAATTCTAATCAAAACAATATCCTAGTTTTGGCATTTTTTATCTTGGAAGATTTATAAACCACTCACATTATAGCATGCTATGCTATCACCTATTTACAGCTGTCCATAAATGGTCACCATGACTGCCTTGTATACGTTTAAGCTTTCTGTAGAATTGTGTTGTATTTCTTGGCCATTTTTTCAATTTCAAACACAAAGATAGGTGTATGTGTGTGATATATATTTATATACACACACAAGAAAAAAGTAAACTCAGGGTAACAGTTCATGCATCTGATGAGGTAGGTGCTAGACCACACATGCTTATTACACAACAACAAGATGTATTGGGGTTCTTTTTAAGGTGTCAAAAGCTTCTTTGTTATGTTTCTTGCAACAGATTTAACATAGCTGTCTCTCTCTGGGAGGATGTGTAAAGCTACTCATTGGGTTAAGCAAGGGATCAGCAAACTTTTTCAGTAGGGGGCCGGTCCACTGTCCCTCAGACCTTGTGGGGCGCTGGACTAAATTTTGGGGGGGAAGGGAATGAACGAATTTCTATGCCCCACAAATAACCCAGAGATGCATTTTGAATAAAAGGATACATTCTACTCATGTAAAAACACGCTGATTCCTGGACTGTCCGTGAGCCAGATTTAGAAGGCGATTGGGCCGGATCTGGCCCCTGGGCCTTAGTTTGCCCACCCAGGGGTTAAGCGTTATAAAAATGCTTAATAAAATAGCATTTCCCTCCCACTAAGCACTTCCCCTGAGGCTACTTTTGGAAAACCCCAACAACTCAGATTTCAGATGCTGCCTACATGCTCCACGATTCCTAACTACATGGGCTTCAAGAAAAGCAACACCAAACACAATACCCCACTACTTCTCTTACCTTTCATGCATTTCTTTTGCTTCTCTTTCTTTCCTTTTAATTTCGAGTTCTGCAAAGAGCTTCATTGTCTGTTTGTACACCGCTTGTTTGAACTGTAAGAAACACAGGTTTAGCATTCATACCAAGGGCCCGGCTGCAATGTAACCTTTCATTTCATAACCCCTGGGCCTGGAAAAATGCAATGAAAAGCTTTAATCAAAACTCCTTCCCCCATCCCCCTCCGCAGGACTGCATGCACCAAAAAATGACACCGCAGCACACACTAGTTGGACACTTCAGAGGCCGGGACTTGAAATACTACATCTTCTACCAACCCATCACGCCGCTAGAACATTCCAGAATAATCTTTCAAATGTTTATACAAGACACCACCCTGTAGTAAAGTTCTTAAGAATGGAATTATTTTCGAGTTTGGGAAAGGTAACAGAGGCTGCAATCTCTGAGTAGACATGGTTAAGGCTGTCTCATAAAACTGCAGTGGAAAGCAGTAAATCTCAGCACACAACAGTAAAATGAGGACCAAATAATGAAAAGGAAGGGAGAGCGAGCAGGGACTTCGCAAATATATATATATATATATATATATATATATATATATATATATATATATATATATCTATTGGGAATACTTCCATATTACCTGCTAGCCGAGGTTTCCCAAGCAGGTCACAGTATATTTAAAACACGGTAAAACAGACCGGGCCCAGCATCAGCAGCCTGAGACAGCTGTGGCACCCAAGCAACCCGACAGTGTCCCCATCTTCAAACCCTCCCCAGCACACCAAGTGGCTGGGTCTGAGTGAGCAGGTGGTAAGCATATTGACATTAAGAGAAGAATGGCAACTAGGCCATACATATCAGGCACCAGGTCTGGGAGTGCTGTCATTTAGATGTCCCTCAAGTAGCACTGTGGGGGAATTTACATAGCAACAGCCTGGCTGTCCAGCACTCATAAGAGTGATGTTGCATCCCACCACCTGTCAAGCCTACTGGGGGCCCACAAATGTAAGAGGGAGAGACACTGAGGAGGTTTACACGCCTCCAGCCTCAGATGTTCCAAGATGTGCATTGCTCCCAAATCATAAAGCAACGAGGTACACCCCAGGCCTGGGAGAACCCAGCCCTGCCAACCAAGTATATCCTGCTGGTCAACTTACTACTTCTTGATCATCTTCTTCTATGTTGGTTGGCCTGCCTTCTTTCTTTAACTGTTTCTTTTTCTCTTTTGCCTAAAAAGGTATCACAGGTAAGGAGCACAGAAATCTTACAGAGTCTGAACTGCACCAGGCTTGTTATCACTTCTGCGGTTCATTCCAACAGTCACAAGATCAATCAGCACAGGCACTGATGTCATGGGCCCCGAGTGAAAACAGATTTCCGAATTTGTTTACCTTTTACTGCCTGGATATGCAAGTTAAAAATATGAAAATGCAAGTACAAGGAGACATGATCAGTGATAATGCTACAGGATTATTTTTTTAAAGAAAAGTTTATAGTTATCCTGGCTAAAAGGAGGCTAGCTAAAACGACTGCAAGTTGAACAGAAGTTGGACACTCTGTAACTTTCTCCTACTTCCCACACATATGTCATTATGGACAGGCCCTCTCAGAAGTCTATAGAGTCCCAGGCCACCTCCAGCTTTTGGGACCCCTAGCCATAATAATAATTTTAAAATGATGACATATATCGGGAAGGAGGTATAGAAAAGAGCCGGTGGTTGGCTGGATTGATAGTCACCTGATCTTAAGAGAACATGCTGATCTGTCTAATCTTGTGCCATCAGAACTGATATCTTTTTATTCATATCTATAAGTTACAGTTCTTTAATGTGGCAAAATCTTTATCATTTAACAAACAAACCATGTCTTTTACTACATCTCATCTCTTATTTGCTTAAAGATGCATCTCTAAGCTGAGAGTGTGTCACATCTGTGTGATGCACATTTTAAAAAATTCCGAATGCCAAAGAAATGAAAAGCATCTAAAATTCAGGCACAGGCCAAATGCATCCCCCCCACCCCCCTGGATTCACCCTGATTATGATACAGGATTTCAGTTCAGTCCCAAACAGTTTCCCATTTGCTTTTAAAAGAGCTCATTTTCTAGCTCTGCAATATTCTGCTTTTGGGGTTGGTTGGAGACAAAGGACAGGAGTGAGGAATTTAGACAAGGATGGAAAATTAGGCAGCATTCTAATGCCTAAGCTCCTCACCCATCACATACTCAAAGGTAAAGTGGCACAGCAAGAATTCCATCTAATTCAACAGCAAGAATGTGAGCAATGTGGGAGCAGAGAGCTATGAAGGGATATGGCCTAGCCAAACTAAAGCACTGAACACATGAAAATGTTTAAACAATTTAACATAATCCACTCAAGCTTGTGTCTAGGATGATATATGGCAGAAAGTATCAGAATAAATCAATCTTATCTCCCATCAGCAAAAATGTTTAAGTTACATTTTTTTCCTAGCAGAATTTTAATAAGACGGCTTCAAAATAAGTTTAAATTATCAATTAGATTTCATCTGCACAATAATTAACATTCATCAAATTCCAAGCACCAATAGTTACATTTGGTATGCCTCCCTGTTGCCATTTCTAACATTTCAGTTCTAGTTATATTTGCAGAAAATCAAAATCATAGTTGAATAAAATACAGAAAAGCTCTGTTCTAACCTGAACTATGATGAGGAAACACTTTAGCTCTCGGCAAACATAAAATTGCACCCCCTCCCTAGGCATCAAGCTCAGTCGCTTAATCCCCTCCCTCAAATCAGAGGCTAGCTGTCACACACCCACGGTACTTACAATGTGCTCTACATATTCCTTTCCAGCCTGTATCACGTCCAAGGCCCTCTTCTTTTGTTCCTGGTCCAGCAACAACTTGTATGCTTTGTCGACAGCTGACAAACCAAACATTTCTATCAGCACACTCAACATAACTTGAATGGTCTACACTGCTTATGCGATCAGAGCTTGAGAAAACACTAAGCCGTGTTTATTTCCAGAGATTCAACGGAGCAGCAGTAGGCAGCTCTCTTTCCAAGCTCTAGCATCAAACCCAACCGCATTCATTTGGTGCAATGCTAGCATCTGGAGCTTTGGAAGCACAGGAAAATCAGCGAGGTACCTTCAAATGCCTTCTGTGCCCTTTCAGGATCATCTTGGTTTTTGTCAGGATGCACCAATATGGATAACTGTAAAAGACAGAGTAAAAATGTATTTTTATCAAAAGGTGTGCTGTTATCACAGGGTTACCCATAACAGAATGCTCTACATTGGCTTCTGTGCCTTGTTTATTAATAAAATGGCATCAAACATTCACCACTCATTCTCCTCTTTTTGGAATAAGCCCTTCATCTGGATTCCCAGGCCTCCCCAATCTCAGCAAAGCAGCTGAGTAGATCAACTGAAGAAACCCACCCCAAATAACTACAGATTTGTGGACCTTAATACTGTGTATCTTTTCACAGATATTCAAACTAATTTTCTAGACGGCCCTCAAATCTTGCTCCCCTGCAATTTATTCAAACTATGAATAATAAAACAACACCAAAGTGCTCACATCTGTGATTTCACAGTGCAAGACCAGGACTTGTTACCTGGTACAAAATTTGGCATTTTGAGAGTCTCAGCTTCAATTTCAAATAAAACAAAACAACAACACACAGCTTGCGTACTATTTAGTTGGAAGAGAAAGCTTGCAAAAATGAGTAGTCTCTGATGCAACCTAAGTCAGAACTGAACTTCCAGTGCTCAAGGAGTTAGAACAGTGGTGGGGATGGGGCTTCAGGGTTACTTGCACAGTCCCAACCCATGACACACGGCACATCCCAAACCAAGACAGTGGTACCTTGGTTCTCAAACACCTTGGTACTCAAACAACTTGAAACCCAAACACTGCAAACCTGGAAGTAAGTGTTCCGGTTTGCAAACTTTTTTCAGAAGCTGAACGTGCTCCGTTTTGAGTGTCACGCTTCGGATTTGAGTGTTACGCTGGGGTCGGTCTGTTTTTGCTAATTTTTTTTGCATTTTTTGTTTCTGTGGCTTTTTTTTGTTTTGTTTTTGTGACTATGTGGAACCCAGTTCAACTACTGATAGATTAATTGTGTGACTGCAGTACACAGTTTATTGCTTTCATTTTATGGATCAATGGTCTCGTTAGATAGTAAAATTCATGTTAAATTGCTGGTTTAGGGGTTGTTATTAAAAGTCTGGAACAGATTAATCCATTTTGCATTACTTTCTATGGGAAAGCATGTCTTGGTTTTGGAACGGACTTCCGGAATGGATTAAATTTGAGAACCAAGGTACCACTGTAGTAGTAAAAATAAATAAACCATTAAATAACTAGTTCTCTAACAAATACTCTGGCTAGGCATGTGTATATGAACATATAGGATGCCTAGTAATCAGTAGGACATGAAACCAAATGTGGGTATAATTATGCCACCAAGAATACATTCTGGGAAAACAAACCCCAAGTTTTTCTGGGGGAAGCTCATATCCAACTTCAAAGCCATTGTTGTTTCTCTGCGAATACTAGGGAAGAACACTTTCCCTCCTATTTCTGCTAAACTGTCTTTGAAGGAGAAGTACTTTCCCCTCTCCTCAAATGATTTGCTCCAAGCTTCTTTGTATTACAAAAATAACAACAAAGGCATGTACCTGACGGAATCTCTTCTTTATCTCCTCATCTGTAACTTCAGGGTCCAACTGCAACACCTGGAAGAGACCAAAGTAACATCATCAAAAGCAGCTACATTCTGAGCCTTTCTGCAATCCGGAAACTACATAAAACTTTCTTCAGCAGAAGGGTTACATTCCAGTAGACAAGGCTGTGATAACATGTCATGCCAAAACTCATGCTCTTTCCCAAGCTTACATCTTTGGTTATGCAACTGGATCTAGGCCTGTGTGTGCCTAAATGAGCATTTCTTCTTTGGTACACAGACTGAGAAAGTGACAGAAGTGGCTTCCTTGAAAGAGGTCTGCCTCAGAAAATCCTATATACAAATAAACTCGTTTTCCAGGTGATGACAGTTATGTAGCCCACATCATCCATGTATAAGAAGTAGACACCAACAGGCTCAGAAAACAATGTTTGCAAAAATATAAAATATAAAACCTTGGGCCAGGGGGCATAGGTGAAAAAGTCCCCAAACAGCCCAGTGACCACTGAATGTCCACTGGCTATGGATGTGTGTGTGTGTGTGTGTGTGTGTGTGTGGAAAGCCAGGGCAGAGCAGAGAATGGAATGGAGTATCCTGGAAAACAGAATGGCTGGCAGGCGCAAAGAATAAGTTGTAATAAAAAAAATTAAATGTATAAGAGTGGGACAGAGACAGTATTAAATTAAAAGCATTTGCAGATGACGTGATATCTGTAAAACCAATAGAGTCAATCCCAAAAGTATTACAAGAGATTTAAAAAACTGGAGATGTAGCAAGTCTTAAGATTAATAAAGACAAAACCAAACTCATGGTAAAAAATATGAATGATGAGAGTTAAAATAAATTACAAGATGTGTCAGGTCTAAAGATTGAAAGAAAGGTTAAGTATCTAGGTGTATGGTTAACAGCAAATAATATAAATCTGCATAAAGATAATTATGTAAAAACCTGGGAAGATATTAAAAGAAATTTGCAAATTTAGGACAGAAAGAGGAGTAAGTCGAGTTTTGAAATGTTAAAATGATTGTAAAACTATTGAAATGTGTATATCTGAAAATCAGAAATAAAACATCTGAACAAGAGCACTCTACACTGCAACACTTTGTTGTAGGTACCCTTTGCAGGTGCAAACTGAAGAGACAAGTATGACATTGCAGTTTCCATCTGCCTTAAAGAAAGTGCTAGCTATGAAACTGAGCATGACTGTCAATCACACAATAAACAAATTAACAGCTGTAAAAAAAAATCGTATTAATGAAAATGTGCTTGGACTTACCTCAAACGGATTCAGGTTGAAATAGGATGATCCAGGTCTAGTAAGCCTCTCAATCTGGTTTTTTGACGTTAGAACAGAGTCCCGCTTTTCTATTTGTTTCACCTGCAGAAATTAAACAGCCATCAATTATTAGAACTGTACATTATTAAAACATATGTTGAAAGGAACACCTGTAAATAAAGGTTATCTTCAGAGCCCAAGAGCAAAGCATCATTATGGGTTGGATTCAGAGATGCACTCAGAGAGGTGCTGCTCATGCTGGGAGGAGTGGAAAGCAATTTTGACTGATCCCTCCTCCTCCAGCAAGCCCCTGCCGCCTGAACAGCTGTCCTGGAGGGTCAGGAGACCTTTGCAGCAACCTGAGAGGCAGTATGGGGTACTTCAGGGAAAACTGGTACAAACTGTCTTCCCTGTCCCTTCCTCAAAAACAAATTACATTGCTGTAAAAAAATATTTTCCAGATGTGTGAATAATATATAGTGCATGCCAGAGCCATATTTATAGTGCAACAGGTTTCAAAATAAAGGAGATGAATACTGGTTTGTGAATTCAGTGATATAGTATAGGCTTTCTTTTCAGTGTATATATTATTATCATTATTTCATCCTGCTCTTACATGGGGTTCCAAGAGGTCTCCCATTAAAGGAGTTAACCAGGTCTACCACACCTGCTTGGCTTCTACAATGTTACAGCATCAGGTGCTGCCAAATGACTAACTGAACCATGGTATAGACATTTATTATAATGAAGGCTGATATTCTCTGAATGACGATTTCTGTGCCCGATACCAGTTTCTGCATTTGCACATTGCAATCATATGGTAGAATCCTGCACCAAGTAAGTGCCAGTACTCAAACATGTGGATCGGACTGTGAGGTATCAAATTCCAGAGGGCACACAACTGCAGCTGCATTAATTATTCCAGGTGTGCACCGACAACTGTTAGTCACTTAGAAGACTTTACACAGGATGGATACATTAAACCAGGCATCCCCAACTTTCAGCCCTCCAATTGTTTATTATGAATAATAATAACAACGCCATGCACACAGCGCCGATTTACGTATAAGCTTAACAAGCCATACAGCTTAGGACCCCACTCTCTTGGGGCCCCCCAAAAATGTAAAGGAAAAAAACTGGACGTACATTTCCAAAATACAAGATAAAAAACAAATAAAACCTACATACAGCAACAGTCTTTTGTGTTGTGTAGGCTCCTATGATGCAAGTAATGGGCCCTGCCTGCTAGCCTGCTCCCTAATATATCACTGGGTGCTCATTTCTATATATAGGGTGACTACATTCTGCATCTCCTGCCAACCTAGCAGTTCGAAAGCACGTCAAAGTGCAAGTAGATAAATAGGTACTGCTCTGGTGGGAAGGTAAACGGCGTTTCCATGCGCTGCTCTGGTTCACCAGAAGCGGCTTAGTCATGCTGGCCACATGACCCGGAAGCTGTACGCCGGCTCCCTCGGCCAATAAAGCGAGATGAGCGCCGCAACCCCAGATTCGGTCACGACTGGACCTTATGGTCAGGGGTCCCTTTACCTTTACATTCTGCATGGACTGGTTTCATGGCAACATGTGCAAATGGCTTTAGATACCTATTAGGTCCATAAATTACCATATAGCATATATTCAACATACAAAACAGCGACCATTTGTTGTTGACAAAGGACAGCTGGACATATAAAGGGCCCCATTACCTCCAGTAGCTTAGGAGCTCATCAAACCTAAATCCGGCCCTGCATGCACACCAGATGAGGAATGGGTCCCTCTGCCCCCTCCTTCACCATTAAAGACCCTCCCCGGGGTCCCCGCAAAAACACCACATTGGCAACCCCAGGCAGCCATAGCCAGGACAGTCGAGGAGGGGGGGTTCAAGAGGGGCTCTGAGGAGCCGCCGATGCACCCCGGAGTAACACCCGATAAATGGGCCCCTCCGCCCCAGGAAGCGAGGGGGAGGGGGGAGGGGGGAACGACAGAGGGAAAGGCCCTCGGCCGGTCCCAAAGGAAGAGGCCAAGAGGGGAGGGAGCGCCTTGTTGATCTCCTCCCGCGGCCTAGCCAGCGCCAAGGCCCGAGGAGGGCGAGGGAAAGCGGGGGGCTCGAAGCGCAAGGGGGGGAAGGGGCCCAGGGACTCAGCACCTCCGTGTAGAAAGTGAGAAACGCCTCCTCGGCGCCGCGGCCCGCCTCTCGCTCCGCCGGGGTCGCCATCTCTCGCGCCACGTGACCCTCCGCTCGACCTTCCCACGTGATACGGACCCCCTTTCCCCTCCCTCCTCGGCTGAAGCCGCCGACACGTGACCGGCAGCTGCTCGCCTTGCCTCGGAGGGGACGGGAGGGGCTCTTAAAGGGCCAGTGCGCGGTTGCAGCGACTGTCAGCGCGTCTTATGTTGCAGGTCTCTTGCCACCGGCAGCAGGTGTGCTGTAGCAACCAACGGGGCTAAGCGACATGGCAGCTTTCCCCCGCCCCCTCCACAAGGGACGTTGTTACCTGCCCTTTTGAGCTTATGGTCAGTTCTCCCTCTCTCCTTCCGCCTGCCTCACAACAACCCTGTGAGTTGGGTTCCATCCAAATCCTTATCAGGTCAATGCTAATGGTGCACACACACACACACATATTCCAAGTTTGGGGTAAGTACTCCTGGGTGAGAGAATTCCAGCAGAGAAAGTCACAAAATAGGCAATATAGGCTGTGGAAATATAGGCTGTTAGCCCTTCCAAGTGAGTTGTAAAATGTCCCTCTTCCCCCACGCAGGAAAAGGCCACACGTCTGGCAAGTTACAAATTGCTTTACTTACCACCAAACCCTTCAAAGGTCTGGTTCATGTGCTTTTCCATACATCAGTCAGAAGCAGTACAGTGGTACCTCGGGTTACATACACTTCAGGTTACAGACTCTGCTAACCCAGAAATAGTACCTTGGGTTAAGAACTTTGCTTCAGGGTGAGAACAGAAATTGTGCGGCAGCAGTGAGGGGCCCCATTAGCTAAAGTGGTACCTCAGGTTAAGAACAGTTTCAGGTTAAGAACGGACCTCTGGAACGAATTAAATACTTAACCCGAGGTACCACTGTAAAACCTTTTTTTTGTTACAAAGTAGTGAAAGTTTCTAAATTATTGGTATAGGAACACAAGAATGGCTGGTGAGAGCAATGTGGCTGAGCTGGAGCAAACCAGCTCAAAGTTCTTCACACACTGAGTTTCTTGGGTAGACTAAGGGGGGAGACAACACAAATGCTTAATTTGCCTATTTGCTCCCACCAAACTAAAGGGAAGTGACATAGATAAACCTGGCAAGACAACTTAGTTTATGGTACTACTGTGGTTCAATTTAAGTAAGCATAAAGTATTGAGCACACGAGTGCAAACATTCTAACTTCACATACACATGAGCTGGTAAAAGATAACCCCAATATCTGGAAAAGATATTGGGGACATTTGGATAGCTCAAATGAAAATGTCAATGCAGCTGCTGTGAAAAAGTGGATTTCTTGCTAAGAAAAACCAAGAGGCATTATTGTAGTTCAATGATACATTCAGCCAAGCAACCGTTCCTGAGAAGGGTGCAGAGCAGAGGCAGTATGCAATATGGCTTGGGTTGAGTGTCTGTTAGAGAAACTAGGAAAGGTGGGTGCTTTTGTGAAGCCTTATAAATAAGATGAAATATTATGCACAGTTCTGGTCATTGTATCTCCAAAAGGATATTGCACTGTTGGAAAAAGCGAAGAAAAGGCAACCAGAATGATTGGTAGGACCGAGCCACTCCCTTATGAGAAAAAAGTTACATTTGGGATTTTTTAGTTGGGAAAAAGACAAGTAAGGGGAGTATATGAGAGAGGTTTATAAAATTATGTATGGTATGGAGAAAGTAGATAGACGTTTTTCTCACTCTTTCATAACCTAGAACCTGGGGCTATCCAATGAAGTTGAATGGTGGAAGATTCAGGACAGACAAAATGATGTACTTCTTCACACGGTATGTTTTTAAATGATGGAGTTTGCTTCCATGAGAAGTGGTGATGGTTTCCAATTTGAACAGCTTGAAAAGAGGTGTAAACCAGTTAATGTCATCAGTGCCTTCTAGTCATGTAGGATGTACTACCTACAGATTTAATTGGCTTTTATGTTTCTGTTTTTACTCTGCTTTGGTCTATGGACTAATGCAATCTAGCTCTTTTTATGAATTGGCTTGCAACCTGCATTTTATATGTCTGCAGTGGTACCTCGGGTTACAGACGCTTCAGGTTACAGACTCCGCTAACCCAGAAATAGTGCATCAGGTTAAGAATTTTGCTTCAGGATGAGAACAGAAATTGTGTGGCAGCAGTGAGGGGTCCCATTAGCTAAAGTGGTACCTCAGATTAAGAACGGTTTCAGGTTAAGAACGGACCTCCGGAACGAATTAAGTTCTTAACTCGAGGTACCACTGTACTCATAAGTAAATTCCATTGAGGCCTACTCTATTCCCAGCTCAAGAATGGAAAGCAAAATACTGGTGGACAACAAAAGAGGTTTAAAGCCACTCTCAAGGCAAAAGAAAAGCAGTATAAGCACCGAAAATTGGGAAACACTGGCCTGTGAGCACTCCAATTGCAGAATAGCTTCTACCCAAGGCATCATGGATTTTGAAGCACAAATATTGGATGAAAGGGAGAAATAAGCAAAGAGGACGTCTGGCAAATCCTCACTGTGATCAATTCCCACCTGGAAACCTATGTCCCCACTGTGGAAGGATGTGTGGATCCAGAATTGGCCTCCACAGTCATGTAGGGACACACTGCTAAAACTGCATTTATGGAAGGCAATCTTACTTGGCTACTAGTGATTGCCAAGGATGCCTAGTATTACTGAGTTCAAGGCACGTGTGTTGGGGATGGCATTATGTCTATGTAGCCCTAGTACTTTTTTCTGGGGGTACGCATACACCTAAACATTTTGTGAATCTAAGTTTGGCCTCATTGAGGGGCAGCATTTCAATATGAATAGGAAAATGAGTGTGCCCCTAAACATTTTTAAAGAAAAAAAGCACTGTGCAACCCTATTCAGAACGAATGCCTACTGAGTGTTACTTCCAGATAAACGTGCGCAGAACTGTAGCCTGAAGAGTCTCTCCTATCAATACATTCCTCCTTCGGCGAACTGGCCCAGAATAGCTTACCACCAAGACACAAAAAAACCCACACACGAGCCTTCCATGATGCCGGAAGTTCAGAATGTGAGCGTCTGCCGCCTTTCTTCCCCTCTACCTTTCATATCTCTATGATTTCGCCTTCCTCCCTTTCCACTTCCGCATGACCTTCAGGGCGAAACGTCGATTGGTCCGCTATGTCTCGCTCCTTCGCCCTGATTGGCCCTTGCTTTACTTCCCCCCTCATTTCCGGTTCCCAGACAGGAAGGCGCATCATCAGATTTTGCTGGGGCTGGTTCCACGCCCCCGACAAGGGCAGACTTGAGATGGCTGCGGTGAGTTCCGTACTGAGGTGCGGTTTTCGAGGAGCCCTGGCGTTGCCCCAGCAACAGCGGGCCTGGAGCTCTGGCGCCGACCAGGTACTGGGCTGGGGTGAGGTGGGCTGCGGAGGGCTTCGGGGCCGCGAAAGGCCTCGGCAGGCGCGGTTGGAAGAGGGAAGCACACCCGGAGCCTGATCCTCCTTTTCTCCCCTTGTTCCCCCTCTTCCCTCCCTCAGCTGGGCGAGCTGGGCAAAGGTGCTGGGAAGGGCGGCGGCGGAGGCGGCTCCGTCCGTGAAGCTGGCGGGGCCTTTGGGAAGCGGGAAGCCGCCATGGAGGAGCGCTACTTCAGGTACGTTCTTCTTCTTTCCTCCCTCCACCCCCGCCATCCTATCTGCTGCCTAAATGTGCTGCTGGAAGCGTCACGCCTAGTTCTGGGTCGTAACTACGTAGTGGCTACTAAAAGACGGATCTGCAACTTATACTTTGGGATTTTTGGATATAGTTTTGGGAGAGGAGGCGTTCGTAGGATTTGTTCAGCTCCTCTCTCTCTTTACTTTGGCCTTGTGTGCCAAAATAAACTGGCGAATTATTTTAGGTTCGTGGATTATTATTTTAGTCGATTGTGTTATTTACCAGAGTGTTTTGTGTTGATTTTTTTTCTTACCATGTTTTTGCCACTTAAAATGCAGGACATACATTTATTAAAGGAAATAACTGTCCCTTTCTTTCTCCCCTACTTTTGGTGACTTGGTGGTGGAAGCAAAGTAATGGGCTTTTTTTTTTTTTACACACACAAAACAGTGACTTTGCTTTATGTACATTTTGAACTCTGCACAGAAATGCCATAGGCTCCAGTCCCTGAATTGTACGGACATTTAGCCCCATTACATCACATTTTTGCTCTGTTTGTGTGAATGAGCTACCTGCCCCTCTATTAAGAATAGCACTTCACTCATCTGATGTTGGATATAGATTATAAAAGCTTATACCACAATAAACAAATTTGGTTATTGTACTATTTTTTTCTTTTAGTGTTTGTTCTTTTCTTCTTAGAGTTAAATTGAAACATAAATCATGGTGGTTCATCTTTCTCTTCTTCCCCTGCCCCAGTCTTTAAGGAGATGGGCTGCGGTGGAAATGTGATTTGATGTAGAAAAATAGCAGAAGGGGGAAGATTGAGCCATTCTAATTTTTTTGACCTCACAAAATAGTCATCATTTCAGGGCTTTTATAACAGACAATTTATTGTAATATGTAGCTTGGCATGTAGCATCCTTAGAGGCCTACTTAACTCAGTGGAACTTGTTTAGAAGTAAATGTGGAAGGAATGCTTAGTCTGTTTACGCCATTGAAGATACTTAATGACAGGTACTATCTTAGATAGTATCTTTTAGTTAACCAAAAGCCAGTGCAGTATACTTGTTACACTAGAGAATTGGACTAGGAAGACCCAACACTATAATTTCTCAACCTAAGGTGTTAGATTGTGATGGGAAAGAACCATACATAGTGGCTTGAGCTCCTTGAAGGAAAGGCAGATTATTAATGTAGTAATAGTAAATATTACAGGAATCAAACTCCGTGGCAAACCTTGGAAATTAGCAGTTACTGGCTACCTTATGGTTTGTTTTGTGCCCTCTGAATGAGCTGGACTATTTTTATCATATTGCTGTATCTGCTGACTGGGGTATATGGGGTGTTAGAGGAGGGGTAGTACCTCTAGTGGGTGACACACTGCTCCTTCTGGGGTACGTTGTCCATCTTTGGTCCCCACCCTGCGCTCAATTATCTGTGGCTCCTATAAACTGTCAGCATGCGACAGCACCTACGGTCCTGGAAACAGCTTCAACTGTCCAGCTAAACCAGGTGAGGGTAGCCAATGGGTCTCAAACCCTCAGTGGGTTACAGACTTCCCCTGCATGCGTAGACAGGCTCTGGCAGATAGGGCACACAAGACGTTTAGAGCACATCAGCAAGACCAAGAGGGAGGTTTTGTTGTCTGGGCAGCCCAGGTTCTCCATACACACAGCTCAGGCTTCCACCCCAGAGAAATCACGTTGGTGTTGCTAATGCAGCACAATCCATTGTCTCTTAAGATAGACAGATGTCAACAAGTATCTGCTGAATATGGGTGAAGGTGTGAAATGGTGAGGCTGCACCTACAATTGTACACATCTAATAGCCTTGCTAAGGTTGCATATGTAGATGGGGGATACACTGTACTGCCCTATCTTTTGTGCATTGTCTTTAGCTGAAACTTGAATGATTAGCTGTGGTAATCTGCACTATTAATTCATACCATACTATTGCAGGGAGAAAGAGAGAGAACAGTTGGCAGAATTGAAAAAACATCATGAAGATGAAATACAACATCAGAAGAAAGAAATAGAGCGCCTGCAGAAGGAAATTGAACGCCATAAGTACAAGCTCAAGAAGCTTACTGATGATGATTAAGTAAATTCAGTCCTTCTTGTTGTGAGATGTATCTGGCATTGCTTTAAAAATGGTGTCTGCCGACATCCAAGGTCTTGCTCTTATCACAGTATGAAATAAAACAACTCACTCTCTTCCTGGTCAGTTTTTTCTTACTTAGCAGCATATCTAGCCATAATTATGTCTACTGAATCTTCCCCCTCCCCCAGGGTGAGATGGCAGGGGGTTACATTGAAGATTGCTAGCAAAGTCTCACATTGAGGAGCAATTTGGGATGTAATGATTGCATTACCAAACCATTTTTCTTACTGTTTCGTGCACCTTTTTCTTGTAACTGTTGGCAAATATAACACTCCCTTTGCATTAGTCGGGGAGTAGTAATAACTGGTCACTTGCTACTACATCAGGAGTGGGAAACATGTGCCTCTCCAAACGCTGTTGGACTTGAAACTCTCTTTACTTCCAGCCTGTGTGGCCAGAATGGTGTGAGCTGACATCCAGCAACACAATTAGTGCCATAGAATGAATGTGGACTGTGAACACTAGTGAAATTATAGTTAAGAGAAACCACTTTTATATCAGAATCCAGTATTTCTCATCAAGCCCAAATGATTATTCCCAACAGAAGCATTTTGCCCAGTAAAGCAGGGCCAGCATCAGAACCTGGTATCCTTGGACAGTTGCCTTAGAACCCTGCTAGATGTCTGATATAGGCTCCCTTAAAAAAGAAGAGGTTTTGCCTCAGAACCTCTAGTTTTTGTAGGATCAAAGAGCAGCATGGAGGTGCTGCTCATTATAGTCCTAATAGTTGGGGCTTCAAAGTGTAGTGTCAGCTGCTTGATATGTTGGTGACTGCCCACTGGTGATCAGTAGCCAAGATGGGCATGGAACAAGCACAGGCAACACCAAATTGCTAAATTGAGTGTGAATAAACAACTGGAATAAATTCAGTGAAATCAGAGAATGAAAGATCTGGACACTTCCACTACAGTTTCTGATTTATCAGTAACATCCAAGTCTGAACAGACGCAAACAAACCCTACAGAATTATATCAGCATGGCAAGTAATGCCTACCAACCACATTTCAGACAGGATGTAATATGGCCTTATACAGTGCAAAGAAGAGATGGAAGAAGGGTTTGTTGAAAGAGGGCATCCTTTGCATTCAAAATTTCCAGGTTCAAACCTTGGCAATTCTAGATGGAGCTGGAGAAAATACTTTCGGAAAGTCTAGTCAATGCACTGCAGATGATGCTGAGCTAAATGAATCAATGGTCTGGCTTTGAAATGACAACCAAGCACCTTCAATTGGATTCAGCATGGGTCATTTCCCATTTTGTTTTCTTCTTACTGAAATGATAAACACCTCTCAGGCTGCATGTACACCATGCATTTAATGGACATTCAAAGTGTGGTCCAGTCAGTGAATCCTGGGAACTGTGGTTTGTTAAGGGTACTAGGAATTGTAGCTCTGTGAGGAGGTAAACTACAGTCCTCAGAATTTGGTTTTGTGGGAGATCATGCTTTAAATGTATTACGTGTACACAGCTAAAGTTGCATCCGTTGTGACATGTAGTTCAGGTGTGGTTTCACTAATTAACTGAAACATTTATATTCCTTTAATTAAAAACGGCACTGGAGGAAGATGACAACCACAAAATGTAATGGGATATGTTACATCACAAACTATAACTTAATAGCCTAAGGTCATTACAATTCAAAATTAAATAAAAATGGATCATCAAGCAATATACAGTCAACAGGTTAAACACATATAAAGCACATGCCTCTAGTCTTTACAAGAGTGTTTTAATGTTTAAAACTCAAAATAACTTATAATACATTAAAATTAAATAAGCAGTATAAGGACCAAGCAGCCCACAATTGTTTATAATTTATGTTACACATAATATATAATATAGTGTAACATATCATATAATATAGAAAGTTGAAAATCCACAAATATACAAGCCAACATTGTGCAGCCCTATACATATCTACACAGAAATAAATTCCACTGAGTTAAATAGGGGGTTGAAACCTAAATCGAGTCCAACAAAAAATCAACAAAATAACGCACTGCAATATATATATTTAAAGGGAAAGAAAAAAACCACAGTAATATAAAACGCTAATGCCCTATCTTCTTTTTTTCTTTCTAATAGAAATGTTTCAATCCATTTATTAAAGGGAATTAAGAAAGGGTCCTAGTACACAGACGTCTTTGGGAAGAAAGGACTTGTGATTTAGAGGCTACAACCGAAAAGGTCCGACCACTGCCTCTGCTGCAGAAATACACCTGCGCCCCCATAAAATGATAAGGATAAATCCCTAAATCTAGAAGAGTAGCGTGTCAGGAAGAGAGAATCTGTACTAAACTTGGCTTTGTTTTTGGTTTTTACTTGTGAAGGGATTTATTTTGGGTGCTTTTCAAGAGGGAGCCTTCAAAGACGTCCAGGCTGAAGTACCGCCAGATACCTCAACAGAGAGGCCTTCGCAAGGCTGAAAGTGCGAGGCGACCAGCGAGCCTCCTTTGTCTGCAAAAGAACTACAAAAAGCGGGAACCGTCCGCTCTTTTTTTTAAGCGCTGGATTCCTTCCCTCTCTCTCCCCTCCCACCCCCTCCCCCGCCTAACCCTACCGGCGCGCCATGGCTTTCCCAGCCGTGCGGATTGGCCTGGGCTCTCCTCGGGCTCTGATTGGCCGCGGGGGCCCTCCGCCTGCTCCCGCCTCCTGGCGCCGATAGAGTCTCCGGCCTGCCTCTCCGAAACGCCTCCCCCGGATTGGACGCCGGGGAGCAGTCCCTGGAAACAGTTCCGGGAAACCCCTCGCGTTGCCGGGGTCGCTCCCGCCGTCCATGAGGGGAGGGAAGAGGAGGAGCGCGCGCCATTTGCAGCCGCTGCCTCCAAGCCGCGCCGCGCAGGTCCCGCTCCGGTGAGTCTGCCCGCCAAGGCCCGCCTGGCCGAGGAACCGGTAACCGGGGGGAAAGAAGGGATGTTGGCGGGGTGGGACAGAGGAGCGCGCGCTCTCGTAGTTGGCGGCGGCGCGCGCGGGGGGGGGGGAGAAGAGAGAGATGCCCAGGCCCGCGCTCTCCGAGGCGCCTTTTGTGGCCGCAGCGCGCCTGGCGGGATGCGTCTGAGTGGTGCAGGCCCCGCGCCGTCGACGTGGGGGCGGGGAAGGTAGGCCCGGGTGCGTGCGACCCCCCCCTCTAGAGGGGCCTCCTCAGCTGAGTGCGGAGGGCCCTGATCCGCCGCATTCCGGGAGAGGGAGAATGGGAAAGGAAGGAGGCCTAACCCCGCTAGCATGACCTGGGATGGGGAGGAAGGAAGGTGTGTGGGTGTTTAAAACCAATGCGGCGATTCCTTTCGGGTTGCCTTTTTGAGCGCGTGGCGTGTTTGTAGGGGGTTTCCATTCCTGTAGAAATGGAAATTATTATTATTAGTAGTAGTATTCCTGCCTCTTCTCCTCCTCCGGTTTGCGAATTGCCGCCTTGAATGTTGTGGTCCCTAAGGGGTGTTTGCTTGGAGAGTTGAGGCCGGCGGGCATAATCTTTCTCTCGGATAAGCCTTAGGCACCTTGAAATCGGGGAATGAGTCCCATTGGAAGCCGGCAGGGCTTTTTAAAGTTGTGGGTGAAGCTGTAACTCGGGGATCGAGCTGCAGGGCTGCATTCCTGTGCATCGCTGGCCTGCGGGAACACAGCACGGTTTTCGCTTCCGAGCAAATGTGCCTTGAGTTACTGCCCTAAAAAAAAAAAACCCACAAACACCCATCTGCCAAATGTTCCTTTTCCTAAGGGGAGCCTGGATTCATCCCCATTTTTTATTTTGGCAAATGGAGCATATCCCTGCCCCGCCCCCAAGTACCATTTGATTTGAAACTTAATCGCAGTGCTTTTTCGTGGCGCTGTCAGAATCAGATTTGGTTGTGGTAAGGGTTCTTTGTTCCTTGTGATAGACAGTGATTAATTGGGAATTCTGGTTGATGAGAATACCATAGGAGCTGTTGACAGCTGCTGATACTTGTTTAACTTTGATGGTAGAGGAAATGGGGTGGAATGTTTTAACTGTAACAGTACTACACTTGTGAAGTTACTGTATTTGTAGCACCATCCATGGGACCTGTAGGCTAGCTAAGTTCTTTATGCAGCATGTGCTATTTTCAGGAATTACTTCAATGTTCTGTTTAGGTATATTAGGTATATGGTCCATCCTGAGTGTGTGTGATAATACTTGGTTTACTCTGCCAGGTGACTTGTAATTGTAGGCATATATACTTATTTTACATATGCAGAGACAGTGTAGAGTTTATTATGAGTTTGTGGTGACATATAGAATCATTTGAGAGCTGTGGCTTTCATTTTTAAGTTCAGAAATAACTGGGTTATTTCTGAAGCTCTCACTGAAATCTTGATGTGAGTTAGAAGGGATTTAAAAACTCCACATACAAAGATTGCAGCTGGGCTGTGTTGTTAGCTTGTAAAAACATAGTAACTTGCTATGGAGTGGGGAAACTTGCTGAATAACTTTTCAGTTACAAAAAAATATACACAAATAATTTTAATGTAGTTTGCTAAACAGTAGTCCGTAATATTTTTGTCATAGCATTTTGTCATACCTATATCCTCTTTCAGAAGTTGTATAAGGGTGTCAGTAGTACTGCAGTGGTTTAAGTTATAATTTAGCTTCTATTATAGATCATTATCTGTGGCTACAATCCTGCAACTCTGTACTGACTCACTTTCCTGGGAATAAGCCCCATTAAACTCAATGGGACTTGCTTCTTTATAGGATTGCACTATACATGTCTCTCATTTCTCAAATTTCAGTAGAGTGTAGTGGGCTACTCTGGTAACAATAAATCTATTTTGCTTATTTGCCTTCTCTTGAAGTAGGATATAAAATTCCAGTGTAAGAACAATGTTGTCTGTTGGTTGTGTGCCTATTTTAATTGATTTTAACTTTTGATCAAACTTACTGTATTAAGATTTTTGCTTGGTATAAAAATAGAAACACTAAAATAGAATAAACCTCACATTACTCTAGTGTAAAAAGTTATTCTATAATCTTAGAATAAGTTTATTTCTTGAGTCATAGTCATGTCAGGAAGCAACTGAGCTGATTAGGGTCACAATTAAGGAAGCAACCTATGGTGAATACAGTGGGAATTGAGTGTAAACAAGCTTAGGATTGTTTTGGATATGCCCTGCATTAGTGTGTCTGTAAGCCCTGTTCCTACACTAGTGCAGTGAACTTGGGCAGCCCAGTTCAACACATAGAACTATAAAGCTTTGCAGCAGTTCCAAGTGGATAACAGTGTGTATAGGAGGCATAAAATTAGTTGGCCCTCCTGCATAGGATGCTGGAATTGGGACCCTAACTGGCACTAGTGCAAGGCTATACTTTTGAAACATGAATGATAACTAAATGCATAAGACTAATATCCAAGTGCAGGGGCCCATAGGATAAGCAGCGCATATACTCCATTCTGCACATAAGAACTTACAACATTCATGGTCAAAACAAGATTCTTTAGTATATCTCATACAGCTGCCCTGTCCTGCTGTCATTCCACAAATATTTGGTCTAACACACTGTAGCAGGTTGCTAGAACATAGAATAGGGTAGCAAATATATCTCACAGGGGCATTACAAAAGCCACAGGTGCATTGACAGAATATCAGCCAAGTACTAGTGCAAAGGAATCTTGCATGGTAAAAGGGTAAAGTACCCCTGGATGGTTGTCCAGTCAAATTTCACTATGAGGTGTGGCACTCACCTCTGCTTTCAGGCCAAGGGAGCTGGTGTTTGTCCATAGACAGCTTTTCCAGGTCATGTGGCCAGAATGACAAAACTGCTTCTGGTGCACCGTGCACAGAACACCATGACAAGTGCAAGAGTGCATGGAAACGCCGTTTGCCTTTCTGCCACAGCAGTACCTACTCACACTGATATGCTTTTGAGCTGCCAGGTTGGCAGGAGCTGGGCCAAAGCAGCAGGACCTCACCCCACTTTACAACCAAGCCTGGACTCAGTGATTTAGACCACAGTGCCACCCCGTCCCTGCTCTTGCATGGAGTGATGACTGGAGCATAAGATGCAGGTTATTTTGCACAGGTGAAAGCAAAAAAGTGGTGTTTGGGAAGGAGCCCGCAAATGTGGGGCTTTGGTAGCCAGCCATTATGTATGGTCACCTCCAACCCTGGCCCCACCCCCTACCCCTCTGCACAGAGTGTCTATATGTGTGTGTGCTCCATCTCTGACACTACACAGTGTCATGCAGTGTAAGAGACTGAGCTTGGAATAAGGTTAATAGGTGGGAGGGTCTCACCCTTGATTTCACACTGTGCCTTAGAGGCATTCTGAGTGCCTTTAGCCTGAGTTCCAGACTTGGGGCAGCGGGAGGTAGGGTAAGTCTCTTTATCTTGCTTTGGAAGTTTAGTGACTCGAAAGCGCAATGTGAAGTCAGAGTCTAGGGAAGAGGGGTGGTTGCCATGGTAACTGCGATGAGTGAATCTGTGGACCTCTGAGCATAGCATCAGGCTTTTAGTTATATGCATTGCTGTATTTGCAGCAACCTGTGCTTGGTGGTGGTAGTAGTAATATTAGAGCAGAAGGCTGAGAAGAATAGCCTGGTAAATACCCAGTTTCTGTAATTATTTGTGTAACGAGTTTGTTTAGTTTTTAAGTTTGCCATAGTTTGGTATATTCAGAAGAAAAGAGAATCCTCTTGAACATCTTTATGGAAAGGCAGGACAGAAGCTTGATAAATGTGTGAGGAAAATTCTTAACTAATTGTATTGGATCATAAACTGTGTTATTGAATGTTTTTTATCTGCATTTGTAAATTCAGTGCAAATGAGTCCATTATAGTGAGTTGTGAAGGTAAAACTCAAAAACAGTAGTAGTACTGGATCATGTGAATTTGTTGATGGGTTTCGATTGCACAGTGACTGTTAGTTTATTTTTTGTTCTTCCCATCTTTCTACAGAAGGTCAGGGTGTCTTAACAGCAACTATAAAAAACAAACACGATAAAGCAATTTAAACCATCAGCTGTTTATATGAAGAACTATAATGCCATGTAGTGAAAAATAAACAGTACTGTGCAGTATAGATTTAGGCTCCATACCAACTGTATTCCAAAAGCCTAGACATAAATGTTTTCAGTTTGGTGCCTGAATGTTATCAGCATGGCCGGGGGAGGGGGTACAATCACATTTCCTCCAGAAAGGATTTCCCTGGCCCCAAAAGCTTACTTCATGTCAAAGCTTGTATGCAGTTCTTTCACAGCTGCATGCAGAATAGAACAGTAAAATATGGAGACAAATCTTGAGTATTGCTTGTTCTGACATTCTGCTTATACTGTATATAATTTTCATACATGAATATTTAAGTAATTTGTGTAACAAACTGAACTGTGGTGAAGGTGTCATTTCCTTGGGATTGATATATTGTTGTTCTTTAATAGTTTATTTAATACACTTACCTTCCTTCTCTTGTGACACTTAAAAGTCAGCATACATAGGATTCCCATGGAGTCTCTCATCTATCCACTGAGCCAACCTAGACTTGGTTAGCTTCATCAAGGTTACTGCTTTGCTAATAAAGCTGTATTAGCATATTTCTAATAGTGCTAATAACTAAGTTCTATAAAATATGAACCTCCCCATAAACACTCTAGACTCTGATTCCTTGTGGAATCCACAACTGTCTGCAGAAAGGCGAAGCTCTACCCACAAGGGCCAAGTTTCTTTTTCATTGTGCTACCACCTCTGAAGAGAAATTAGAATGGCCTTGAAGTATTTTCTAGGAATTCTATGTACGTAGGGTAACTAAACTTATCTGTAAATATCTTAATCAACCAATCATCTTTTTATCACTAAAACATTGATAGACATGCTTGTTTCTTCTGTATTCTTTTTCAAGCCCTTGAGAGATGCACTGAAGTGCATTGAGAATCTTTATAAATGTCAGCTATATGAACATTCTCTTGGAGGAGAATGCTTTGAAACAATAGTATTTAGAATAAGGTGGTGTTATTTTTTGTTTGGGTGCTACATATCCCCATATCCCTCAAGTTGTCTTTGCTTTGGTAGTGTTGGCATTTCATTGTTGGAGATAATCAAGCCCAAGTTCCTGTGATCAGGCGAAGGGTCCCATCTGCACTTTCTATTTAAAGCAGTATTATATCACTTTAAACAGTCATGGCTTCCGCCAAAGAATCCTGGGAAGTGTATGTTGTTAAGGATGCTGAGAGTTGTTAATAGACTTCGGTTCCCTTTTAGAGAGCTACAATTCACAGAGTTCTATGGGAAGAGAGGATGACTGGAGTTTGGAGCTCAGTGATAGTACCAGGGGGTCTCCTAAATACTCTCAGCACCCTTAATAAACTAGGAGTCTTAGGGTGAAGATGCTGTTTTTAGTGGTCTGATGATGTTTTAAATATACAGTGGACCCTCTGGATACAGATTTAATTTGTTCCGGGGGTCTATGCACACCCCGAAAAATCCGTAACCAGAGGCACCGCTTCTGCGCATGGGCACTGCATGATAGAGTGCTTCCGCGTATGCGCGAGTGGCGAAACCCGGAAAAATACTTCCAGGTTTGCTGCTTTCGCAACCCGAAGATTACATATCCAGAGAGGTACGTAACCTAAGAGTTCACTGTATAGTGCCCATGAGGTATCTAGAAACAATGAATCTCCCAAAGTGGGTTACATTTGTCCCACTAGCCTTTGCTTGGATACAATTTTCACTAGAAAAATGGCTTTGTGTGTGGCAGACCTACTTTTTTCGGTGTTGTGTTCCCCGCAAAGGAAGTAACAGGTGACAAAGTAGAACTGGAACCCATAAAATGCTGCATGTAGTGTGGATGTAACACTTCTAAACATGCTTTCACTTGAGGGGGGAAAATGAGGTTTAATATAACCAGACTAACCACTGAGAAATTCTTTGGGGGAAACTTGTAGCATCATAATCCCGTGTTCAAGGTGCAGTATTTGCTAAGAAGCAACTGGTCTTAATTCTTTGTGGGGTTTTGTCTCTTAATGCACCACTGCTGCTTTTCATGTAAGTGCAGAGGTATTAAGGAGCAACCTCAATAAACTAGAGGCCCCGGTTTTGTGGATCACCAAAACAGTTTTGTTCAGCTTGAAAGCATTTTGTTCTTTTGGTCTTAAAGTAGGACATGTGCTCAGAAACATGAAGTAGCAATAATTTCAGGGATTTTGTACAGTCTGTAGTAGAAAGGAGTGTGGTGGCATCTGCTACAAAAATGGAATAGTGTACCAGTTATTCTGCACAAGCTACAGTATGGTCATAGCCCATTAAAGTACTCATTGACCTTGAACTAAAATGTTTTGATGGCAAAACTTTTCTGGAGTGGGACATCTTCTTTTGTCTTGCTTTTGATACATTAATTGTATTGCATGCTTTTAATTGGATGATTATCTTAAAGTTGTATCTAGTATTTGAAGGACTAGTTTTAGTGTTCTGCACTTAAAACGTTTTTTAAAAAATATTTGTTTCATATGTCTTATTGAGTTTTCTGGTGAAATCAAGATTGCTTTGCCTCTCTGCTAATATGGCACTGTCAACCAGCCCTCTTCCTTAAGTAGTTGTTTATATCACCTGTGCTGTCATGCCTGAATATTAAGCACCAGTTTGTAATCAGACACATAAAATAAGTTGGCAAAATACCTCAGTATTTGTTTGAGAAGATAGTGCTACTTTTTTTTTATTCATATCTCTGCAGTCTTCTTATTGACTTTCGCATCAAGTCTTTCTCACTGATATGGAAAATTGAAGGTGCTGCCTTTCGTTTAAACCTTTCATTTAAACTCTAATATCTGGAATAACATGCTGTGCTATGATATGCAGAATTTAATACAAGTTCATCTTGCTGGTATGTGACATGCAATTCGTTTATCGATTGTTCCACTTGTGCAAAACCTAATGTGGCATGTTGTTTTTTATTTTTTTAAAAAAAGTGTTCTGGCAACTAGTGTACATTAAAGCAGCATGGCTTCTCTTATGTAACAGGATTTGAAGGAAGGTATGGAAATAAGCCAGAAAACTATGGGAAAGATGGAAAGCAAGTATTGACATTTGCACATTAAGCTGCCCTGTAGGCCTCTGTATTAAGCACATTAACTTAAAATCTTTTTGAGACCAGGGTAATAATGGCAGATGTTCATGCATTTCAGTATACTCCCCACCACTAAGATCACAGAAATTAATGCCAAAATCAAAATTAGATCTGATGTACATGAAGTGCTTAAAATTGTGCGCTATTCCATGTACATGTTCCACAGTATTTAGAACTGTACTTCTTTAATGTAGGTGAGCTGCATTCTAAAGGCTTTAAATAATAGGTTTAATTCAAGTCACTTGCAGCATGTTTACAAATTAGTTTAGATAAATGCATTGTCCTACAAATTAGTTATTTCTGGCTTTATGTAATATAGCTCCTGAATTTTTTCCAGCAGCATAATAAAATGGCTAATCAGGTGAATGGTAATGCGGTACAGTTAAAAGAAGAGGAAGAACCAATGGATACTTCCAGTGTAACTCACACAGAACACTACAAGACACTGATAGAGGCAGGCCTCCCACAGAAGGTGGCAGAGAGACTTGATGAAATATTTCAGACAGGTATAATATGCATTTCTTGTTTCTGATTGGTTATGAAAGTGAAGGCAAACGATTTTCAAATTTTTAGGTTTTAAAGTTGAAAAAATTTACTTGTGTTTTGTACTGTGTAGCTTTGAATGTACAGCTGCTTTCACTTCTTTGAGGTCAAATTGGGTTTGACATGTTGACAGTATCTTAGGTCATCAGGGCACTTAACTGTTTCATAGACACAAGTAAAAGTGGACATTCCAGCTTACTGAATTGTAAGTTTCCTCTATAAAATAATCACCAATTTATAGTTACTGTGTTAAACACTTAATATTTCAATAGGTGCTTGGCTTATTGAGGGAAATAGCTTGATTGCTTGACTTAGGGCTACGTTTGAATTCCAGTCTGTAAGTGAATTTCATGTTTGTCCAGCTCCTAGTGAATATTTCAGTCCATATCAGTAATTATACTGATGTGTTCAGATTAATAATTATTATTTGAATTACGTTTATCTTGCATGGAGCAAGTGGCTTATTGTGTATTCTAAAGAGAGAGAGAGAACACATGTTCTGCTTAGGAAACACATATTTTTTGGGGTGTGAAATAGAAACTTCCTCTTCCTCTTTAGTATGCGTGTTGTGAATATATTTAGAAATATAAATGGAACTGCTTCATGCCCTTATCTCAAATATTTCAGTGACAAGATCTGCTTTATCTTTTCCCCCTAAAATACTCCAAACGTTATGCAAGTTTAAGGCAGTTCAAAACAATACCATAGCTGTCTTCTTTATGTTGATATTTTGACTCATGTGGCTGATCTGTCTTGAATGACAATCCCAATGAGTGCCTGCCAGATAGCTTTTATTTCCTTAGAGAGACACTTCTCTAAGGTGGTGCTATATGATGATGTACACTTAGTGGCTTGAGTGTAGGTGTCTGAGAAATGCATGTACAGGATTTTAGAATGTGTTGCAACTGAGGTTGTGTCATGAGGAGTTTGACATTTATCTAAACTTGAAAGTGCATTAATGTTAAAACTTTTTACTACCTAGTATTCAACAATATTTGTACAACTATCTTCATGGTTAAACTTTCCCCACTGGTGTCCGTTAGTAGTGTTCGCTACAACTAATTTTATAATTAAACTTGGGGCTGAACTTCATTACTTTTAAAACCTCTGCTGAGTTTTGTCCCAGTACAAAATATGGCTTCCAATATGCAGGATCAATTCTGAAATGCAGTCTTTGTGCACTGCTATTCTGTGTGATAGAGAAGAAAGATGTTTTCAGTGCTCTTTAAAATCCCGAAGTATTCAAAACACTCTGGATAGTTATTGGAAGTTGGTACAAATATCTCAGCACCTTACCATTTAATACTGATGGAATTAGAAATTTTCTACATTTTTCATAAACTGATATTAACTTTAATGTAAAAGAAAGTACTTTATGCTTCAGAACTGGTCCTACTGTATATGGGTCTGCACCTGCAAGCTTAATATTAGTGTACTTGATGTACATAACAGGGCTTGAAATAATGTCACTGGCTGGAAAGTTGTGGCAAAACGGTATTTATCTGTAGTAAAAAACATTCATTGTAATCTCCTTTTTATAGAAATGGGGATAATTTTTCACTTTAGTTTTTTTTGAAGGGGAGAAGTTGGTTTTATAGGTTGCTCAAATAGCTGCTGTAGCACAACTGTTGTTAGATTATGTAGTGTTTATGCATCGTTTGTAATGGCTCCATCTTAAAGAAATATCCTAAAAGGAAATGTGAGCCAGAGGTCATTGTTTCAAACCCTGATATGTAGTGTTGCTTTGTGCAGCAGAATATCCACACAGTTCCTGTTTCTGGATATAACTTTTTAGTTTGCCGTAGTTACCTTGATGTACTGAGCTCAAATTACTTCAAATTTAGCAAAATAAAATAGTGTTTTTGAATGAAATTGCCTCTGTATAATTAAATGGGAATCTGTAACTTTTTTCTATTTTTAATTTTTTAGGATTGGTAGCTTATGTTGATCTTGATGAGAGAGCAATAGATGCTCTTAGAGAATTTAACGAAGAAGGAGCCCTCTCTGTATTACAGCAGTTTAAGGAAAGTGACCTGTCGCATGTACAGGTAAGGTAAGAGCTCCTGTGGTGTGAAGAAATAGGTTCACAAATGTAGCATTCTTTCTAACATGACTATAACAAGCACCAACAAAGGTTGTCATACTTTTTTCTGAACTCTTCTGCACTGTGTCTTTTTGACAACCTTACCCCTCAAACACTGCATTTAGGCTGGAATCCTATGTTTCCTTAGTGGAAGGAAATCCCATTCAACTCTGTGGGGCTTACTGCTGAGTAGACATGTATAGGGCTGCACTGTTAAAGTCTAGAGTTGCATGCGTGTAAAAAGACTCTCATTTTCAGAGTCCTTGGCCTGATGTGGTGTTCAATGGAGTGGTTGTTTGTGTTAAATAAATTGTACAAAGTGATTTTTTTTTGAAGCACTCTACTTAGTTCTGTCAAAAGTTGCAGCAGTTGAGTGTTATGCAAGGTTCAATGGCTTCAGGTTTCTTTTTATGCCTTCCTCTTGAATGATGTCATAAATTGTATCTGCAGAACAAAAGTGCATTTTTATGTGGAGTTATGAAGACTTACAGACAGAGAGAGAAACAAGGAAGCAAAGTACAAGAATCAACAAAGGGGCCAGATGAAGCAAAGATTAAGGTAATGTATACATATGCTGAGTGTACAGGGGAACAGATAAAGGTTCTTCTGAACTTCTATGTAGATATTTCTGTATTTAAGTAATTAATTGCATTGTTCTGGTGTTGCTTTAAGGACTTGTACTGGAGGAAAGAATCGTATTGAGGGGGGAGGGCTTGTATGACATGAAATAAATAGTTAAAATCACGAGTGTTGCAAATGCGTAATAGCAAAAGAGCCCTATCTATATATAGGAGAGAAACGTGCCTCCATTATTATAATTATTATATATTTATTAATTTATACTCCACCCTTTTCCCTGACAGGGACTCGATGGCCGCTTCTTTCCTCAATCACTTTAGCATGTGCAAGCTACCTCTTTCTCCTGGGAGAAAGAGGCAGCCCTCCCCCACCCGTCCATGCAAAGGCGGCAGCGGCTGATGCAGGCGCACGGATGGAGCATTTGTGAGCCTTCCTCAGTTGCCTTAGAATGGGTGGGAGCTGGAGGAGGAGGCGACTTCGCCCTGTTCCTTGCATGGTTGGGTTCCTTCCTCCATGCGCCGTGCACTGGAAGAGGTGGCTGCAGTTTTGGAAGAGGCAGAAGCTGTGCACAGTGACACTAATTGTCTCTGTGGCCGGCAACTGCCTTCCTCCTCCCCGCCTTCTTTCCAACATCGTAATATACCACCATATCACAGTGTTTAGCTGTCGGTGTATTACGACGATGGCAGGCAGGTATTACCCAGCCCTAGTCATTAATTTCAGTAAGCCTAGTCTGAGTAGTACTTAGTTGGATACAACGCCTAGTCTGTGGTCCCAATAAGCAGCAAGAGGAAGAGCACTTCATTTAGCTGGGTGCAGCACCGAGTTGTTTGCGTGGCGACACAAGAATGGTCCTTCTCTGCAGTGGTTCTCCGTCTATGGAATGCTCTCCCCAGGGAAGATCGCCTGGCGCCTTCATTATACACGGTCTTGACTATGCTACCACTCAGTGGATTTGTAACTGGCTGACTGACCGAACCCAAAGAGTGCTCATCAATGGTTCCTCTTCATCCTGGAGAAGAGTGACTAGTGGGGTGCCACAGGGTTCTGTCTTGGGCCCGGTCTTATTCAACATCTTTATCAACAACTTGGATGATGGACTCAAGGGCATCCTGATCAAATTTGCAGATGACACCAAACTGGGAGGGGTGGCTAACACCCCAGAGGACAGGATCACACTTCAAAACGACCTTGACAGATTAGAGAACTGGGCCAAAACAAACAAGATGAATTTTAACAGGGAGAAATGTAAAGTATTGCACTTGGGCAAAAAAAATGAGAGGCACAAATACAAGATGGGGGACACCTGGCTTGAGAGCAGTACATGTGAAAAGGATCTAGGAGTCTTGGTTGACCACAAACTTGACATGAGCCAACAGTGTGACGCGGCAGCTAAAAAAGCCAATGCAATTCTGGGCTGCATCAATAGGAGTATAGCATCTAGATCAAGGGAAGTAATAGTGCCACTGTATTCTGCTCTAGTCAGACCTCACCTGGAGTACTGTGTCCAGTTCTGGGCACCACAATTCAAGAAGGACACTGACAAACTGGAACGTGTCCAGAGGAGGGCAACCAAAATGGTCAAAGGCCTGGAAACAATGCCTTATGAGGAACGGCTAAGGGAGCTGGGCATGTTTAGCCTGGAGAAGAGGAGGTTAAGGGGTGATATGATAGCCATGTTCAAATATATAAAAGGATGTCACATAGAGGAGGGAGAAAGGTTGTTTTCTGCTGCTCCAGAGAAGCGGACACGGAGCAATGGATCCAAACTACAAGAAAGAAGATTCCACCTAAACATTAGGAAGAACTTCCTGACAGTAAGAGCTGTTGGACAGTGGAATTTGCTGCCAAGGAGTGTGGTGGAGTCTCCTACTTTGGAGGTCTTTAAGCAGAGGCTTGACAACCATATGTCAGGAGTGCTCTGATGGTGTTTCCTGCTTGGCAGGGGGTTGGACTCGATGGCCCTTGTGGTCTCTTCCAACTCTATGATTCTATGATTTTACACCTTTAGGTGCCAGGCAAAAATGTTCCTTTTTAACCAGGCCTGAGAGCCAGCATGGTGTAGTGGTTAAGAGTGATAGACTCGTAATCTGGTGAACCGGGTTCGCTTCCCTGCTCCTCCACATGCAGTTGTTGGGTGACCTTGGGCTAGTCACACTTCTCTGAAGTCTCTCAGCCTCACTCACCTCACAGAGTGTTTGTTGTGGGGGAAGAAGGGAAAGAAGATTGTTAGCCACTTTGAGACTCCTTCAGGTAGTGATAAAGCAAGGATATCAAATCCAGACTCTTCTTTGGTTGATCTTATTGACATCCAACACCCTTTTAGAATGTGGCCTTTTTGTGGGGGGTTATTGGGTTACTGCTTTTGGTTTGATTTTATATGTTGTGGTCTTGTTGTGAACTGCCCTGAGACCTCGGGGTATAGGGTGGTGTATAGGATAGATACATACATAGATAGATAAAATATGCAAGAGGTTCTGTGGATGGGGCTGTTTCTGGTTTGTTTTTCTGTCTTGGTAAAGAATGTGTTGTTGAATGCCACTTGTGCGATGAAAACATCTACTTCTAATTCTTCATCCTTTATTCAGGCTTTGCTAGAGAGGACTGGTTATACTTTGGACGTGACTACAGGCCAGCGGAAGTATGGTGGCCCCCCTCCAGATACGGTCTACTCAGGATCCCAGCCTGGCATCGGCACAGAGGTTTGTATGTACATACTGCTGCACATAAATTGCAGATACATAAAGATTGTCCTTACCTAACAATGGTTGCCAATTTCGTCTAATAAGACTTAAAAACTAATTATTTAGTTTTAGCTATAATGAAAATAATTGTTAAGCTGAGTTTTCCAACCAAATTTTGACAGGAAACACTTTGAAAGCCTGTCTTTTAACTGCAGTAATATTCAGAGCTGTTGTTCATTTGGCTAACTTGTGGCCCTCCAGGTGTAATAGAAAACAGTGGTTTACTCACTGCAGCTTTGAGCTACGATAAGCGATGAGCTCACATACTCTTCATCACACCCCCCTGCAAATAGGAGATTGAAACTTCTGCTTTCATTTTTAAACTAGCCTTGGTGCCCCGTGACAGCCCAACTTGGAACTGTGGTTTGTTTAAACTAGGGTTAGTGACAGCAAGTCAGGATCAAATTAGGTTTCAAATCCTGATTTGTTCACAAAGCAGGTGGGGAACAAATGCGGTCATTTGCCTCTCTTTTTCCAGCCCATAGGACTGTCCCCAGGCCACACCTCTCCCTGACCGTGTTCCATGCCCTCCCAAGTGTTTTTGCCTAGCTGGAATGAGTCCTTGAACTATGATAATTCCTCTTGTTTCCCTGGATGGGAATGGAGAAATGTGTGTGTAGAAACCTCTGACTTTTGCCTGACTGGAATGTAGTCTATTGTGAAGGTAAGAGTCCCATCAGTTGGACTGGCTCCTGGCCTCACCCACTTGAAAAGGTTGCTCAGAAAGGAATGTGACCCTCTGACTGAAAATGGTTCCCACCGCTGGGTTAAATGACCAGAGTTCCACAAATTCACCATCACAGGGAACTGCGGCTAGTTTAAAATTGAAAACAGAAGCTTTTGCTGTCCTTTTGGGTGGGAAGGAGGGGAGTGCATAAGCCCAAGGTTGTGTAGTGGGAAACCATTGTTCCCTGTTACATCTGAACTGAGCCAGTATTTGTATTGTGTGCAGTGATTAAAGAAAGGGTATTCCTAAAGTAGCTCTAGGTAGTGGCCCATGTGCTTAGAGCGAGAGCTTCTCTGTTCTGAGGGTTTGAAAAGATCAACCATTTTGAAATATCACCTTACACAAATCTATTGTTTTTATTAAATGAATTAAGAATTTTTTTTAAAAATGTCATTTTCTAACAAAATATTTTTTTCCCCTCGTCAGGTTTTTGTTGGTAAAATTCCTAGGGATTTGTATGAAGATGAATTGGTACCACTATTCGAGAAGGCAGGCCCAATTTGGGACCTGCGGCTCATGATGGATCCCCTCTCTGGCCAGAACAGAGGCTACGCTTTCATCACTTTCTGTAGTAAAGATGCAGCACAAGAAGCAGTTAAATTGGTAAGTGTCATGCCATGCTATATATGTTGGAGGATGGGATGACTTTGCTGTGGTCACATCCTGTAACTCATAGATACTTTCTTTGCAAGTGGGCTCCCATAGTATTCTAGATCACTCAGTAATGAGCTATAAATTAGCAGTTAGCTAGTTATAAACAACTAGTCATTAATTGCTGCTACTTAAGGCACTTCTCAATTTAACCATGCCATCTGATGTTAATAAGGAAAATTGCAGGATGAATCTGACTTGAGTTCTCCTTTTGGACCTTGGACACAGAGTTATTATTGAGACCTCCTTGATAGCTGTTTTTCAGCCCAGGTAAATTTTAGTTGAAAACATGAAATAGCAAGGCATCTGCAAAGGCTTGGTTAACATTTTTTGAATTATTTGCAGTTGTAGGTAAGGATGGTTGGTTCCTCACTGAAGCTCCTAAAGTTTGATAGAAAAGGGACAAAATGATGGATAAAACTGGCTAAAAAGGGGCAAGGGAAAATTAACTGATAGTTTTCTGAGTACAGAGAAGGGTCCCCAAGGATCTGTAATTGATGGTATTTATCTTTCATAAATTAACTGGAGGCACAGTTAATTGGTGAGTTAGCTAAGTGTGCAGATAATAGCAAATTAGGATTTTACCAATCGGGCACTAACACAATCCTAAACTAGTCTACTCAGAAGTAAGTTCCTTTGAGTTCAGTAGGACTTACTCTCAGCAGGACCTACTCTCAAGTAAGTACCAATTGGATTGTTCCATAAAAAGCTCTCTTCAAACAGAGCAGAAGCTGAAATGCTATGCAAGAGCATCTTGAGTGATGTACTGAGTGGGTAAATGGGAATACTAACTTCGCTGATACACTAATGGATTGTAAATTGTTGGTAACAGCCTAAAAAAAAAACCTCCTTAAGGAGAAAGCTTACTGAAAATGTTAGTGTGTACCAGCAGCGATAAAGGAAAATTCACACTTGGGAAATGGATTGAAAATAAAGTGGAAGTATAATAGTGATGACTTTATATAAGTTCTGGGGTGTTCACTGTCATAAAAATTTCCTGAGTCCAGGCTGCTTGATCTGAAAAAGGATGTTTTATTGATAGTGAAGTAACAGTAGATGATGTGCTTAGGAATGGAGCATCTTCCTTTTGAAGATAGCCCTCAGAGCTACATTACAGTGAATTGTACTAATGTACACAGTTCTTTAATAGAGACATTTATGAACAACAATGACCATGATAGCTAAGAATCTAACCTCCATGTTCAGAATCAGTGTACCCCTGAGTACCAGGTACTGGGATGAAACAGGAGATTTGTGCATGTGAGCTTCTCAGACATCTAGCCTGAAGTTTGTGAGGCTAGATTTAGCATTCTAAACCTGAGAAGTCTCCTTAGACAGTGTATTTTGAGCTGGCAAACGCCTATTATTGGGAAATGAGCTAGATTACTGGAAACCTTAAATCTTTCCCAAGTGGGATGCAGGTATGAAGCTTTTTTTGTAGTAGATAGCATTTTATTTTGAGATCTTCCCCATTGGAGCAGGTGGAGAGTTTGTTGATCTGTGTACCATTAAATTGGAACTTTAAGATGAGTGTTCAGCTTAACGTTCTTTTCAGTGTGACAACTATGAAATCCGTCCTGGTAAACACCTTGGCGTATGCATCTCTGTGGCAAACAACAGGCTGTTTGTTGGATCAATTCCAAAAAACAAGACCAAGGAAAACATACTAGAAGAGTTCAGCAAAGTTACAGGTAAGGAGTTGAGCATATGACGTGTTGTAAGGCATTAACATTTCACTCATGAAAGAAGCAGACTAGTGTTAATAATAAACATGCCTGTTAAGACTCTGAATTTATTTAGTACAGTTATATCTTCTATCTTTCAGAATATAAACCCTTCTAAGGCACCACTTAAAATGCACACACCAAACAATATTAACCTATGAAACACCACCCAGTTCCTTTTCTTTTTATGATATTTATTGAAATTTTTTGAAATTACAAAGAAAAAACAAAGCAGAAAAAGAAAATAGAGAAAACAAAGGGAAAAAAACCACATCAAACAATACAGATTCAAAAAACAAAAATACACTGCAAACAAACAAAAATACACCGCAAACAAACAAAAACAAATCCATCATTTTCGAATCCTCAACTCTCATTACCTTCTTTCTTTGACCTCCTCCTCCCTTTTTTTGTATCCTGGTTAATAATTATGCAGCAAATCCTTTCCATATTTCATAGTATCCTGTCATCACATTACCCCAATCTATTTTCATCTTATCGTATAGAAAACCTTAAAAATTTAAAACTTAAATCTTATTTTTACCGACTTCTCACAAATAATATTCTTACCTAATTCTTTAAACATTTTTGCTAGAGCCAAGTAATTTCGTTCCAACATTTTTCTAACATTCATCAACCCTATAAAACAATCCTGATAACAAAAAGAGAAATAAAAACAATCCAATCTTCATCCAGCGTCCCTTCCTCCTGGTCCCGGGTTTTGTCAGTCCTTTTTATCGCATCGATCTAGCGCATTAACCTGGCAACCTTATATCCGAGGCCCTTAAATCTCTTCCATGTCCCTTCCGCAGCTCTTCTTCATATTCTCCTTTCAATCGTGGGAACTCCACTTCTGCAGGTTTAAACAGTCCAAAAAAGATCCCCCTTTTTCTCCTGCTGCCGAAGGGGGGTTCAACAATTTTAAATGATGAAAGCCAATCCTTTAGCAGCGATTTTCTGAGCTCTAGTTTACGTTGTCTTTGCTTTATTCTGTCTACAAAGAAACGGAAGGCTGACTTCCTGTTTAGACCTTCCCGTTTCAGTACCAAATTAGAGTAAATTTTTAAGTCCAATTCCTTTCTGCTCGCAAGTCCTTATTTAAGGTCCGATTGTTCAAAGTTTTAAGTACTCACGGGTGCTTATTTTAGAAGCCAAATTGTCCCAGGAAAAAGGCAGCGCTGTCCGGCAACGGCTGTGCGGCTTTGCTCCACGGAAATAGCAGTTTACTCACAGCACCGCGCCACTTCCCCCTCTTCACTTCGGAGCCCGTTAGTGGGTTCCTTTGTGGGTTGGGGGGGCGCTAAGGGTGCCCGCCAAGTCCCATGGTCACAGGCTTCACCCGCGTGTGATTTTTAGCAGGGTCCCTTCTTCGCCGTAGCGGAAAAGACCTGTTTGACGCAGAGCTGGTCCCTCCAGTTCAGAGGGAGTCCGCCATTGCCGATGGCGCCACCCCGGAAGTCCACCCAGTTCCTTTTTATAGGGTTTGAATGGTATCCAGCTTGAAGTGGCTGTGCAGTTAATTTGCATTTTACTTGAACTTCCAGCAGACATTTCGTAGGAGTCGCAGGCACTCATTTGGACTTGGGAATTTCAGGGTGTTTGAAGTCTAATGAAAATTGAGCTCTTTGAGAGGGTTGCAGGCTGGTCTTGATTCTCTCTCTCTTAACCCTAAGACCACTGGTACTTATTTAAAACAAGTTTGCTTCCCCCCTCCTTTCCTCTTCCATTGGCTTAAAATAACTGGGAAGGGAAAAGGTGGCATGGGGAGAATCTATACATTTGGGTACCAATGCTTTCCCACTTAGAGGAAGTGATGTGCTGTACCAGGTGCTTCTTTGCCTCCCTGTAATGGCCCAGAAGTGGTTTTGATGAGGTGGGGGAGCTTCCAAGTATCAGAAGAGGGGTGAGAGTGTGCAAGGAGTGGGGTGGTACGATATTGAACAGCCAAGTTCAAATCCAGTCAGAACTGGTGATCCCTTGGATGCATGTTGAGGTCATCTATGGTAAAAATGAGTCTCCCAGTGGCAGCAAAATGAGAATGTCAGTACCATTTGCAGGGCTGTCTTAAGCATATGCGATGCCGGGATGCAAAGATCTGCCTGGCACTCCCACCCCCCAGGTTGCCCAGTCCCAGGCGTGCAGGAGGGCGGAGCCAGCCGGCCACCTCAGCGTCTCACTGGCTTGGTCGCCCCCCAAACCTGTGGTTCAGAGCCGCTGCAGCAGAAGAGCCAACTGTGGCACTCTGACCGATGGGCGGGCTCTTCCCCAGACTCAACTCTTGGGCCCCAGACTCTCAGCCGGGCGCCCCTGAGAGCCCGGCTGCCCCACACCCCTAGCGCCTATGGGTAAGTTGGCCCTGACCATTTGGAGCGCTGCCATTTCATTGGAGGAATCTCCCTCCACCCAGGTGGTGTTAGATTTGGTAGGTGGTGTCACCTTTATGATGCAGACCTCACAACCTGGGAGGCCAGATAAAAGAAGAGGAATGGCAGCCCTGGATCAGATTTTGAGTGCTGGGCAAAGAAACATTACTTCTACCATCTCCTCGTGCTAGAAGTAAGTTTGATGGAGCCAGTGCCTAGAGAAGGGAGAACTTTATTGTGTGTGTATTCTGGTACTGCATCATTTGAGTGTGCTGAAGACTTGATCTGCTTATGCTGAAGCTTCTGCATTCCAGTTCGCATTTCAAGCTAGAAATAGGCTTCTGTGTTACATCCGGGTGTCTTGTTCTTACAGAAGGTTTAGTGGATGTAATCTTGTATCACCAACCTGATGATAAAAAGAAGAATCGGGGATTCTGCTTCCTGGAATACGAGGATCACAAATCAGCTGCTCAAGCTCGGCGTCGGCTGATGAGTGGGAAAGTAAAAGTCTGGGGAAACGTCGTTACTGTGGAATGGGCTGACCCTGTAGAGGAACCAGATCCAGAAGTCATGGCAAAGGTAATAGAGCAAAGGCTGTACTGCTGAAGTGACTAACCCCAGATTGGGACACAGATCCCATCCCCCAAGATCTCACAAATTTGGGGGGGGGAGGGGAGGAAAATGAATTAAAAGAAGACACTATGCTTGGGTGACCCCAGCACCCTGATGGGGACACAAATTGCCTTCTCCCCAGTCATCGGATCAATCATTTGATGAGCCCAGAGGGGCCAATAACACCCCCCAAGCTGATTGGCATGCAGCAATTGAGGTGTGGGGGACCACACCCTCCCCTGACCTGGACACCCCAGAGGGTTTGGCCAAGAATGAACATGCAGCCCTTTGAGCCAAAAGTAGTTTGCCATTACAGTAGGGTGGCCATGTCTGCGATGATACTTTGCCTTTTCCCCTCCCTGGGGAGTAAGAATTACTGAAGTATACAATTCCAGGTACATCCATGCTTTTCCTCAACCTGGCAGTAGGGTTAATGTACTGATGCTGGTCAATGCCATCTGTTTCCTGGGAATCTGTTACAAAAAATAAGCAACATGGAAGTGTGCCTGTATCTCTTAAATAAAATCTTGAAAGTAAAAGTTGATGGAGGCCTAATCATTTCTCCAGAAGCCAACACTGAAACATGCTGTCAGTGGTCCGTGTTTTTAGTTGCTGTTTCAGTTTTAGTGATAAAATTAATGTCTCTTGTGATACAGAGATAAAGCCATCTTTTCCTGGATGGTTATTTAGTGCACTCTTGCATCTGAGTAAGCATGTATTGTAAGAGTTACTGGAGTTCTGAAGCTGATGTCAAAATCCCACCCCCTTTTTTAACAGGTGAAAGTTTTATTTGTGAGAAACTTGGCCACTACAGTGACGGAAGAAATACTGGAGAAATCCTTTTCAGAGTTTGGAAAGCTGGAAAGAGTGAAGAAATTAAAAGACTATGCTTTTGTTCATTTTGAAGATAGGGGGGCAGCGGTCAAGGTAGGTATGCACAATTTCATTATCTAGGCCAGTGGGTGGGGAACAGTCCCTGATTATGCCTGGCAAGAATCCTATTTTGGCCTGTGAGGTTGTTTCCCCCAAGCCACGCCCACCAGCCCAACACATGAGGTCATATATAACGTTAAGTGCACTGTAGATGAAAACAAAGCTCCCAGCCAAAACTGGCGTTTGCTGTTCCTTTCCCTGTGCAGCTTGATTTCAAACTGCACAGGCAAAGGAAAACTCTTCATCTGATGTCGTGGTGATGCATACAGACCTACATTATTCAGCAAGATGGTAGCTGCAGTCAGCCTCTACCTGACTTCTCCCTCCCGCTACAGCCTGTGCCCCACATCTCATGCCTTTCTTGAGCCTCTTTCCTAACCTCCAGGGCATACTGCAGACTCTATGGCAGGAACGCATGCAAGCATGGTATTGGAGGCAATCCAATGTATATGCTTCGAACCCCCCAAAAATGCTCTATAAATGCTGAATATTGTAACTGGTTCATCTAGTCTGATACTTTCCATTTAAATCTTCTTGCTCTCCCTCACCCCCAGTACGTTGGAAAGGTTTTACCAGCGCATTATTCACATTGCATATTTTAAATAGCATATGCTGCCTTGTACAGTGGTACCTCGGGTTACATACGCTTCAAGTTACATACGCTTCAGGTTACGGACTCCGCTAACCCAGAAATATTACCTCGGCTTAAGAACTTTGCTTCAGGATGAGAACAGAAATCATGCTCCGGCGGCGCGGCAGCAGCAGGAGGCCCCATTAGCTAAAGTGGTGCTTTAGGTTAAGAACAGTTTCAGGTTAAGAACGGACCTCTGGAACAAATTAAGTACTTAACCCGAGGTACCACTGTATTAACAAAGTTCTAGGGGAAAATAATCTCCCCCCCCCCAAAGACCCCCAACTTTTCCTTCCGCTTTACCTACAGTGGTACCTTGGTTCTCAGACTTAATCCATTCAGGAAGTCTGGTCTAAAACCAAGGCATGCTTTCCCATAGAAAGTATTGCAAAATGGATTAATCTGTTCCAGACTTTTAAAAACAACCCGTAAAACATCAAATTAACATGATTTTTACTATCTAATGAGACCATTGATCCATAAAATGAAAGCAATAAAGAATTTACTGCAGTCACACAATCAATCAATCAATCAATCAACCAATCAATCAATCAATCAATCAGTAGCTGAACTGGGTTCCACACAGTCACAAAATCAAAGAGCCTCAAAAACAAAAATGCAAAATAAAGAGCAAAAACTGACAGACCTCAGCGTAACACTCAGAACGGAAGTGTGGCACTCAAAACGGAGCATGTTTGACTTCTGAAATAAGTTCGCAAACCAGAACACTTACTTCCGAGTTTGCAGTGTTTGGGTTCCAAGTTGTTTGAGTACCAAGGTGTTTGAGAACCAAGGTACCACTGTATTTGCTTTCCAGTCTTCTCCATCTTTAAAAGCAGCTCAAGCAAGAAAAAGTGTTTCTCACTGTGAAGCACTAATGGAGACTGTCTTGTCTTCCTTCCAGAAAGGGTGATCAGCCTTCAGTCCAATGCCCTGCTTTAAAACAAAGAGCTAATAGTAGCTCTTCATTGTTACAGAAGTCTCTCCTACACCAGAGTAGGCACACAGGTGTTCTGTGCTTGTCTCAGGCAAATTTAAAGCGATTCACTTCCTAAAACATTCAGTATGTAAATATGCATAGTGTTGAAATGAAATTACTGTGGACGTGAGAATATCAGGACTTAGAAGAGTGGAAAGGTGGGAAATCCTGAAGGATTCTTCTCTGTAGAATGGAATTTAAACTTCTTTCCCCTTCCAAACAGGCCATGAACGAAATGAATGGAAAAGAGATAGAGGGGGAAGAAATTGAAATAGTATTAGCTAAGCCTCCAGATAAGAAAAGGAAAGAACGCCAGGCTGCCAGACAAGCCTCCAGAAGTACTGCGTGAGTGTTAACTTCATTAACTGTACCGTAGCTCAAAGACGGGAGTTTCTGTCTGATAGCAACATAATAAAAATCTACTTTAATCTGGCATGCTGAACTCCGCTTGAACTTTTAAATTGAGAAAGCAGCATGAACTAATGCTAATGCTTTTTTCCTGCTCACTAGGTACGAAGATTATTATTACTATCCTCCACCTCGTATGCCACCTCCAATTAGAGGCCGAGGGCGTGGAGGGAGAGGCGGCTATGGCTATCCCCCAGATTACTATGGCTATGAAGATTATTATGATGATTACTATGGCTATGACTATCATGACTACCGTGGTGGCTATGAAGATCCTTACTACGGCTATGATGATGGCTATGCTATAAGAGGAAGAGGAGGAGGAAGGGGTGGGCGAGGCGCACCTCCACCACCTAGGGGGCGGGGAGCACCACCACCAAGAGGTAGAGCTGGCTATTCCCAGAGGGGGGCACCAATGGGACCACCAAGAGGAGCCAGGGGTGGGAGAGGGGGTCCTGCCCAGCAGCAGAGAGGACGTGGTGCTCGTGGAGCCAGGGGCAACCGTGGGGGCAACGTGGGAGGCAAGAGAAAGGCTGATGGGTACAACCAACCGGATTCCAAGCGCCGCCAGACCAACAACCAGCAGAACTGGGGCTCCCAACCCATCGCTCAGCAGCCGCTTCAGCAAGGTGGTGACTATGCCGGTAACTATGGTTACAATAATGACAACCAGGAATTTTATCAGGATACGTATGGGCAACAGTGGAAGTAAGACAAATAAGGAGGGCGTGGGAATATTGGAAAGATAGAATTTGGCTATAGCTCTACATCCTTCCAAAAATTAATGTTTCATCCTTCAGTAGTGATTGGCTGCCATTTGTATTGGGCTGAAGAATCACTCTCTTGTGTATATACTCAAGTCTTTTATTATTTTTTTCTTTTCTCATAAATGCACTTGGACATTACTGAGCTTGCAGAATTCCCAAACACAGTTTTGGGAGACAGTGCTTTTTATCGTTTTAGGCTTCATTTTAGCAGTTTATCAGCAGGATGGGCGACACTGTTAAATCATGATTTTGCAGACCTTCTGTTTTTGGACAGTTTCATTTTTTCCTTTTTCTTTTTTGGATTTGGGATAGACTACATAGGCATATGCTGTACATAAAGTAAAGCTAGTACTTTGTCTCCGTAGTTTTAAGAAATTAAAACAAAATTAAGTTTTCTTGTATTGAAAATAACATGACTGTATGTTTTGCATTCCTAGAAGTAGGTTAACTGTGTTTTTAAATTGTTATAACTTCACACCTTTTTGAAAATCTGCCCTACAAATTTTGTTTGGCCTAAACGTCAAATCCGTGGCAATTTGTTCCTTGATGTGATTGTATTTCCAATTTCTTCTTGTTCATGTAAGATTTCAATAAAACTCAAAAATCTATTCAAAACATTACCTATTTCAAATTCAATTGTGTCCTAAAACATTTTATTGGTAATTCTTGCAAGAAACATCTTTTTTTAGATATAAAAAAACTGCCTATGTGAGTGATCAAATTCATGCAAATTTCTTGCAATTTCCAACATCTGGCACTTGTGGCATATGAGTCAGAGCTAGGTCTAATCATAGCATCAAATTGAAATTTCGTAATTGTTAATCTAATCTAGTTGCATTTAACTTTCAATTGGTTGCTTTCTTAACAGCTTCAAGTACATTTGTAAACTTGTGCAAATTGTTTTTAGTCATATGATTTTAAGTCCCACTGTCTGGATATATGAGAAGTTTCATGTAGGAAGGCAGTCAATAAACTTATCCTGTTTTTATTCTACTAATATGGATAACATCTAATGACTTCAACTCAATTTGATAGTGTGCAAACATAAAAACAGACAATTATGTGCTCAATTTTAATGTTGTTTTTGTTTGCTTTGAACAAAGATATGAGAATGGTTGTAAATTCTTACGAAGTACAGTGAAAATGTAAATAAATATTTTATGCTCTAGATAATAGAATTGCTAATTTGATTATAATATTAGATTTTACACCCTTCTGAATGAATGATTTAAAGCTCAAATTCCCATTGATTTGAGATATCTTCAGAGTCTAAAGAACTTTTTGTACAAACTCTATTTTTGCCATATTTTTAATATTCATTTGAGACTCAATTTATGATGTTTTACCTGTTTGCATCTTTTGCACTGTGCTAAACTGCAGTGAAGTACATTTGCATTATAGGAAATAAATTCATAGGTCTTAAATTTACAGATCAGATTGGCCAACTTGAACATCCATAATAAATAATTAGCCCCAAATTTATGAGTTTACCTTTGATTAGAACATAGTGAAAAATAACAAGTCATTGGGAGAGAACAAGCTGCTTGTCTGAACCTCCATTAGTATTATCTGTTTGACAGAATTACATTGTTGTGCGAACAGTGTTCATTCTTCCTACAATTTTGTATGCTGTGAGTCAGGAAGATACTTTTCGTGGGTTTGTAGCTCTTGACTCATTGAGGAAGGAAAAATGGCTTTTCAGTCCAGCCAGATATTTGGGGTACTATGGTAACAGTAACTGACCATGGTTCTGATAAAATAAAAAATCCTGTAGCTCTTGGTCATATAATATGTCTTTGTTTTGTCTGAGTAAAGCTGCAGGATTTGTCTTGTGAAGCTTATCTGGCTTTTAGGTCTAGTAGAAGTGGCTGGCTTTCTAATACCTAAATCATACACACACACACACACACACACTCACTCACTCATCCAAGTGCTTGACAATCAACTCCACAGCTTAACAGTATTTGGTGAAACCAAATTTGTGCCAATTTAAAACACTTGCCCATGTCCTAAAGGGCTTTAAAGTTATCCTTTACGATGGAGCATACACAAGGACTGCCAAGAGAGGTAAAAAGCAGTTTTGTATTGATGTGAAAATGTCTATGTCAGAATCTAGAAAGATTTGGAAATGTAACACACACATGTGCCTGTGCATAATGAGGAATCTTGTGATGTGTTTGTTAATCTTGCCCAAACGTCAAGTCTGTAAAATTCTTATATCCAAAATGCAACTAAATTCTGGAAGTTCTTTCAAGTAGCAAATTCTGCATACAAAATTAGCAGTCCTACCTGTCCGCAAACTTCTGTTTTAAATTCCATCTTTAAAGACAGCAGTATTGTCCAGATATCTTAGTGGTATGTATACGCTATGAAGAGGACAATTGTGTTTCAAATTAAATACAGAACACAATCTAATTAGACATTCATGGCTTTAAGAAACTTTGCTTCACAAAAAAAAATTAAATATAAAAAACGCACTCCAAAATATATTTTGCTTCATCTGTGCCTTGACCTTTTATTCAGCAAAGCAATTCAGAGGGACAAAAACCCTGTCACAGAAGAGTATCAATCCTTTGTTCTTCAAGGTGGGGACGGAATCATGAAATGGAATTCAATATTTGATCACTCATTTATAGCAGTTGCTTCAATGTCTCTATTGATACAAAGGTGACTTTGAAAAAAAAAATGATGCCAGAGTTTTGGTACTTCGGAAACCTATATCAAAAGATTTCTACAAATTCCTAATTACATAGATCTAGCAATGCATTGCAAGCCAGATTATACTTCAGAGTTACCCACTTAACAGAACCATTCCCATTTATGAAGGAAAATGTCTAAAACTTCTAGAGGTATAGTAATCGTTCTAGGCTTACAGTTCCTTCAGTAAGGCTTGTTTTTTCTAGCTGAAGATAGCCATCTTCAATTGTTTTAACTGTTTTAAAGCATTTTTTTCTGTTAAAATCCAAACGTATTGGAGGTATTAAGCTTAATAATCGGCTATATGAATGACCATCATTTATCAAAGCCTGATTATATTTTCACCTTGTCTGCATTTGTATGCCATTATTTGAACCTCATTTGCATTTTGAACATTAAATAACATGCTTGTAATAAGGCTATTATGAGCAAAGCAAAGAAATGTATGAAAATATTTTGATAAAAGGGAGTCCAAGGGGATTCTTGGAGTCCTTATGCAAGCAAATATTGGAACTTCAGTAGGGCTTTTTTTGCCTGGCCAAAGCATGAATTGGGTTCTTGCAACTCCTCATATACGAGCCAGATTTTTCAAACCTTGCACATAATCCTTTGGTTTAGATTGAAATATTTGTGTGAACGAGTATTTCGTGAAATACTGAAAGTGGGCACAAATAGATTTTCTGTGGTTAAAAATGAAAGCTTGAAGCCACTAAAGATCTGTGGGCTTTATAAGATGAGAACTCTGGGCTGTGTTTCCCATTTCTCTGAAAATGGGAGCTTCTGTTAACTTAGGGCTAAAATAAAAACTGCTTTGCTTGATGAATTTGATAACAAAATCCTACAAAGTACAAACTTGCTCACCAAGGTGCACATGTTTAACTTTTGCAGCTGTTGGAATAGGGGGGGAAAACCCTCAGTAGAAATGGGCTATTAATGCCTCTGATCTTCATTACACAATGAAGTTATATCATGATAAGTATCTGGGTATTGGTTAGAAACTGCTTAAAAACTATTTTTGTTTCTGTTTAATTTTCTTCTGGAGAAATATATTTTTAACACCTTGTAAGGCGGTTACCAGAAGCTCTGAATGACAGTTCGGAATGTATTGCATTACATTTTCTGATGTTATCCAGAAATCTGCAAACGTAACTTCTATTTTAACTCCTTCCTTTTATTACCTGACTATCAGGGAAGCGTGGTTGAGGCTGCCCTGACCTGACATGTCACGATGTCGACTTGCTAGGTGGGGTTCGCAGGGGACAGTAACCATTGGAGTTATCGGTAAGAGAACTTCCTTTCTCATTTTTCTCGAAATAACATGAAACGGCTGGCTTTCTTCTGGGTGGCGGGAGGATTGTGCTCTTTGCCTTCTCTCTCTCTTACTAAACTATTAATTGTTTTGGGTTTCTTGTTCAAAAAAGCCCTTCATTCTAGTAGAGGAGTTGACTGTCTGTGGGAGGTGAGTATGAACGAGACCCTGTAGGTTTTCTGGAGTTCATAGGTTTGAATTATATGGGAAGAAGATTGTTGAAGGTGTAAAAAACATGGTTAGAAAAGCAGTTCATAAGAGTCATAGACCCAAAAGTGCTTTCTGCTTGTGTTGGGACAGTTCTGCATCTCACACTAGAGCAGTTTAGTGAGGAAAGTGAAACAATTTCCAGATACATTAGGATGTATCCAGTGCAAGTCTTGCTCAGAGTAGGCCCATTGAAATTAATGAGCATTACTAAGTTAGGGCCATTAATTTCAGAACTGCTATTGGACCTACCTGCTGTAACAGTGCATGAACTCCTGCAAGCACTATTGGGTATTTTCCTTCTGCTCACAGTTCTCTGGAGCCAAAGCATAGAGTTCCTTGAACAAAGGAGGTTTGGAGCTTTGTTTCTTGAATTGTAGTCCATTGTGCTACATGGCAAGTGTCCCCCCCTCAAAAAAAAAGGGCACATTTCCCCCCCTCCATTTTGTTACTTGTATAGTTACATTAAAAATTAAATAAGAAAATTAACTTCCAGAACCCAGACGTATCAGTCCAATAAAAACACTTTCAACAAACCCAGCAGTCTTATATTTGGTTCTTACGAAATGAGTTCTCCCCATTTAAGTGACTCCAGAGATGTTTAAACCACATGACTGTACTAGAATTTGATGGGCCTTTCTGGGTGGCTGTTCTTTCTGCTGCTAAAGAGTGCAAAATAAAGTCTCTGCACATGATACCTTGCTTATCTGATGGAAACATGTTCAAGGTTTTTGACACATTTCATTTTAACATTTTATTAATTTTGAGTAGGCAGTACCTCCCATAATTTCCTGTTTGGGAATGAAACTGGCAAACCATCTTTCTTTCTTTTTTTGAAAAATGGGGAAATTTCAAAAGCAGTTTGTGATATGGCATGGTAGTGTGCTCTTAAAAATAAATAAATAATATCTGGGTACACACAAGTCCCTGGAAACTCTCAACTAGCTCTTTTGATTGGTTTGATGAAAATATAATCTGATTTCAAGGTAACAAGAGTGACAAACCTTTTGGAGCCAAGTTTTTGGTTAAGAAGAACGATCTCTCGGTTCCCTAAGAAGAATTGTGGTTTCATCACCAGACTTTAGTAGAAACTTGACCCTTACAGCATTGCTGTAGTTAAGCCTTCCCCAATCTGGTACCCTCCAGTTGTTTTGGACTATAGTTATGGTTGTGCCTTGTGGGGATGATGGGAGTTGTAGTTCCAAAACATATGGAGGATGCTAAATGAGGGAAGGCTGCCACAGTTAAATCTAGAATGCTAATCCTGTTTGGGGCGGAAATGGCCAGATTTCTAGCAACCAGGAATGGGGAACAGGATGTTTCCCAGAGGGTTGGATGCAAAGAGAGAAGTTTTATACCGGAGTTCATATACTCATGCTTTCAAGGAGCTGTGTTTTGAACATGACACAGGTCGGCTTAAAAAGAGAAGCAACCTCCACATTAACAAGCTGTTTTTGAATTCAGATAAACTGAAGCTTTGCTGTAGAGGGTTTAACAATCACATATTCTCTTGACTACTTCATTTTAGCTTACTTCATAAAACCTTAAATGAATTATCTAAACATGCCAATAAATTTTCTTTGCGTTCCTTTGTTTTGGCACAGTTAACTTTTTTCCCCCCTACCAGCTTGAGCCTATTTCATCCTTGCCTTCCTAGGTTGCCTAATTTCTACTATATGTTTGCGATTTCTCAATGTAAAGTTGATTTTACCTAGATTTCTGCTTAATACTGGAGTTCCTGGGTTCCTCCAGCTGTACTAAATTTCAGAGGAGTGTGCATAAATGAAATACCTTCTTTCTAGTCATTGGCAAAGAACTTCTAACTTGGACAGAAAGGATCCAGTTTTTCTGCTAAGAAAATTGCTTAGGATATAGCCAAACCAAGTGTTTTTCTCTCTCTCCTTAAATGTCTTGTACCACATTCTTCCTGGGATTCTTCAAGGGCCCTTCAGAACTACTACAAATTCTCATTCAACAGTGGCATATATTCCAATGAGAGGTGGTGGACTCTCCTTCCTTGGAGGTTTTTAAGCAGAGGTTGGATGGCCACCTGCATAGATTATTTAGTTGAGATTTCTGCATTGCAGAGGGTTAGACTAGATGATCGTCGTGGTCCCTTCCAGCTCTACAATTCTATGATTCTAAGAGTTCCCACAGACTTTAGACCAAGGCAGGATTTACCAAAGTGGCACTCTCCATTTATTCTTGGACTACAACTCCCATCACCTGTGGCTGTTTGCCATGCTGGCTTAGGTTGGTGGGAATTTGAACCCAGCTGACTGAAGGGGATCTCATTGGAGAGGTCTGGACTAAGACTAGCTCTCATCCTGAACAAAAGTTGTTGTTTTTAATGGAAACAAATATGCAAGTACAGGTGACTTATACGGGGGTTATGTTCCAGGCCCCCTGCGTGCATAAGTGAAATCACGTAAAGTGGGGAGCGCCCTCTAAACTCCCTGTCTGCCACTCCCTCTTCAATCCATTCAAAAATACTGTATCCAAAAATATCTACAACTAGAATGGAAGCTCCGGGGCCAGCAGGAGGCTGGAGGATGTGCGGTCAAAGGGCTGCTGCGCCACCTCGTGTGTCAGCTGCTAGCTGGGGAGGCTGAGCAGCCTAAACAAAGCCCTGCTGCACCTCTGGTCTCTTTGGGTGTTCCTCCGCCTTCACTGACATCCTCTTTGGGCTTCGGAGTGGGTCTCCTTGCAAACCACGAGGACTCTTATCACTCCCGCCATTTCCAGGTATGAATTGAATTAATGAATTATTTCCTGGTGCTGTGCATATACGTGGTTGTGCGTGAGAAAATCACTTGTAAGTGGGGGGATGCCTGTCAGTCAAATCCAAAAGTTCTATACAAGTATTATCCAAATTTCTCCTAAAATTGCAGGGTGACTTTGCTCTTTGGAATGCTTCAGTCTTATCCCCCCCTCACTTTCTCTCAAATGTAACTACTTATCTTTGCCACTTCTGTAGTTTTACAATATCTTAGCTAACCAGTGCTTCAGAGCAGGTGGGTTCCGTACATTGTTTGCTTGGCACCAGTATTTTTGCAGTAATTAAAGCATTCTGTTTTAATGATGATATTCCAGTACTAATCTTATAACCAAGCATAACAAACAGTAGAGCATGAGGAGCTGCCAGAAAGATCTCCACCACATACTACAATTCCTCCCTCTCTCTCTCTCTGTCTTTCTCTCTCTCTCTATATATATAGTCCATTTAATCAGGTGGGGTAAGAAACCGTTGAATGGTATTTTGTAACATTTCTCCTTAAGCTTTAACAAGGGGAAAAAAAGGTTTTAACTGAAATCATAAACTCTTTCAGTGGAAATAAGTGGCTGAAAATGTGTGTTCTGATAAATGTTGTGTGTATTTATGTATAAATTGCATATAGATAGCTCCTCATTTCTAAACAGTTAATAAAACAGCGAAATATGAATGAAATAAAAGGGGCAGGGGAGGGGAGTAAGATCTTCATAAAGACTCTGATGTGGGTAACTGCATTTAAAGGGGCGTGAGCTGTGTTAGGAAGTAGTGTCCTGAATACAGGAGCAGAGTGGAGGTTTGGTTAGCTGAGAGAAGAGGAACACCTTTGCAGTGGACTGCAGCAGATCTTTTTGGAAAAGGCCCTGCTTCCATAAAAATATGCAAAAGGTCTGGTTGGCTTGTATTCCTAATTGCACAGTATGTCAACTTTTAGTAGAATTATTTGAGCCAATTTTCTTGACAAAACCTTGCTAATTTTATAGGGTTGTTTAGATTATTGCCATCACATTTTATTTTTTAGTATCCAGTGACAAGTCGCTTCCTCCTTGTTAAATCTAACCTTGCGGGAGCTGATCCGTCCATCACATGTTGAATTCCACTGGTATAGCTACATTACATGGAACGCTTTCTAGTAACAACTAGTTTTTGTCAATTGAGATGTGTTTGTAGAACAAGTTTCAGCTGCTGAATAACTTGCAGAGAACATCGTAACTCCTGGTGTCCAGCTGGTCAAAGGTGCTGTCAGTTTTCAAGAGGAAGACATCACAGAGCAAAGGCGTGTGTGTACTGGAAATCGAAAGGTAAAAAATTAAATAAAAAGCCACCATAAAGACTTTGTACTGAATTGGAACGTGGGTTTAAATGGGGAGAATTGCTGTACATATAAAAGGTACCATTTTCCTTGGATCGAACCTTTTAAACTGAGGGCTTATCCACACTTTTGCATGCTCCCCGTGCCTAGAAACCACGAGTCCAAGCGGTTTTCTGTTTGTCCCACCACTTTCCCAAGGGAAGCCTGCTCTCTAGTGCTAAATCGGAGCAAACATCAAATCAGTTCTAAAGAATGAGTATTCCTGGAGGGAAGTGGTGAGACAAGTGGATGAGCTCTGGGGACAAATATTCTGTCAACAGAACCCGGGCAGATTTAACTTTGGCTGGAGTTTGTTTGAAGGAATCCTTTTGGGAATGTTAGCCTAGTTCTGGCTAGATGGCAAACTTCTCTTCCTTGCAGTCTTTTCATAACTCAAGGCTGGTATTCAAAGTAAGAGAGTATGAAGTTACTTTGCACAGTCAGTCCTTTGGTCCATTTAGCCCAGTACTGTCTATTCCCCGGTTGATGTGCAGAAAGCCTCCTGGAACAACAAGGGGTTATACTCCCACTGCCCCAGGGTCATGTGTTCTAGATAGAGATAGCTTTTTTTCCAGGATGCAAAAGCATTTAATGAATGCATATCATACACTTTGCCCAGCTGTCAAGAACTACACTGAGGCCTTTTGGATTCTAATGTTTTGAAATACCAATGGAATACTTTTTGTTTGTATAATAGTTTTTATTAATTTTCAATACAATAAATCCACATTACCAAATTACAATCCAATTAAAAAGAAGAAAAGAGCCAGTTATTCAGACACCAAATGAATCAATACTTTTTGCTAAATATATGCTAGATTGACAAGTATTCTCAATGACTTGCCTCTGGTGAACCTACTGCTAAGTGAAATCCACTTTCTTGCCGTTCAGTAGCTAGCAGAACTAATCTTAAGTCATGATGCTGGCTGGAAAAAAATTCCCAATTTGTGCCACAAAGTCCCGGTGTCTTTGCAGTAGAGCACTTGTTTTCCACGAAGAAGTTCTCTAATCCCTTTTATCTGGAGGTCACAGGAGTAGTTGCTGGAAACCGCAGGAAGGGAGAGTGTTCTTGTGATCAGGTCCTCCTTGTGGGCTTCCCACAGACATCTGGTTGGCCGCTATGAGAACAGGACACAGGACTAGGTGTGCCAGTGGCTCTTCTCGTGTTCTTATCCCTAGCCAGAAGGATCTGTGAGACTGAAAAGTGCACTCACGCATGCACACACCTGTGACTCAGCCAGTCAGTTTAGACTAGTAGTGGGAAAAGTTTGCCCTCCCTGCCCAGACCCTCTTGGGATTACATCTCCCATCAGCCCAGCAAACATAGCCAGGAGTCAGGGATGATGGGAGTTGTAGTCCACCAACAGCTGAGAGCCAAAGGTTCCCTGTAAACTACTGAGCTAGCTAGCTCAGTGGTCTTAACATTGTAGAAGGTGACTTCATGTGCTCTTCATATGTTCAAGCATCAGCCTGGAATTTATGAGCATTTTATGGTTAATGGTTGAAATAAATAATCATTATTGCTTCCTGTTTCTCCATTAGGTATATTTCCCCCAAATATTTGACATCTGGAAGAGCTACATTTTACAGCAGGGCTATTCTGTTAGTACCGTTAAAACTCTGACTGCAATTTAAAGAGTTTGGCTCATGCAGTGTGCTTGCAGTATTCTGGTGGGATTTTTTAATATCTTTCTTCAGTAAGTTTCAAAAGCAGTTTGCCACAAGGCATGGAAAGCTGCTGTTTGAGGAAAATTGGAACCTTTTCAGCTTAGGCCACTGGCTTTACTGCTTATTGGAGTCTGGCCAAAGTAATCCACTCTTAGCTCTTATTAGTAGTTACAGTGTTGTGAAAAATAAAAAAATGGGCTAGTAATATTTTTTGCACGTGAGGTGCCCTGTGTTCAGGACTTAGATTATTAAAAAAAAATTAAGGACAAAGACCTCAACATGCTAGCAAATGCTGGTGCATCTGCATTTAATTCCAGGTCTTGTCATTGATTTGAAGGTGCACCTAAGATTTCCCCCCCCCCCAATGCAAAAGTAAGTACCCTCTCAGATTTCCCTTCCGTTTAATCTAAACCAGCGTCCTAGAATGTCTGTCTTCCTGAGCCTCTAAGGTAAGAGCTGTTCTCCCTCCCTTAATAATAATATACTTATTCTGCCATCTGTATTACTGGAAAGGGGGAGAGAAGGGGTGAATGCAAAATCCCTATTTTTGTACTCTCCACAAAGACAGCTCATGCCCACATATGAAGATGGCACAGGCAGCTTACATTATTAATGAAATTTATATATTCGTCGTTAAGTATTAAGAACACAAAATTCAGCAAGCAGCTTAAGTTCTAAATAAAAAATTACAATAAGCATCTCAATCCTGGAAGAATAAGCACATGAGAATAGCACCAGGATAAGGAGAAATAAACAATCAGAATATAACAGGTACCCAATGTAGGGCCCTGCAGATGTGGCTTTCAACTCTGTGCCAACTGGCTATGTTGACTGGGGCTGATGCAAGATGGGAGTCCCAACAACATCTGGAGGGCACCTCAATGGCTGATCCTGAACTCGTGCTGTGGTCACTGGCTCAAACTACTTCAGATTCCCACATTCAGTAGCAAGCTTTCACTTAGCATGAATGAATCGTTCCTTTAAAAGAGGTTCATGCCCTTCTCCCTGGAAGTATTTCAACTCAAGCAACCTGTAAAGCAGGGGTAAGGAACATGTGGCCCTCCAGATATTGCTGAAATGCCCATCAGCCCCAGCCAGTGTAGCCAATGGTCAAGGATGATGGGAGTTGTAGTCCAACAACATCTGGAAGGCCACAGGTTTCCCATACATGCTGTAAATAGCTCTCTCTTCCAGTGGTTGAATGGGCAACCAAACTGCAGGTAAGTGCAAAGTGTTGCATATTCGATTTTTAAAATCCTGAGTAGCTCTGAATATAAATGAAAGTGGCTGTGACTATCAAGAAGGGAGATCTTGAGGTTGTGATGGAGAACTCGCTCAGAACCATCCTTGTGTTTGGAAGGGGATTGGAAATAACATGACAAGTATGATGCTGCTGTATAAATATATGGTGAGGCTATACTTGGAATAGAAAGCCCAGGCGTACACATTTAATGTTGCAAAACAGGCAGAGGTAAGAGTATGCGACTTGGGAGTAAGTCACGCTAGTTCAACGGGGATTGCTCACAGATAAATTGGTACAGAATTGCAGCCTAAGGGTTCTGATCACTTTCGCTATGAGAAAAGGCAAACTTCATTTACAGATTTTTTTGGTTGGGGGGAATGACAGGTACAATAAGAAGCTATACAATTATGAGATAAGTTTTCAATATAAGAACTCGAGGCTCATTCAATGAAGTTGATTGGCAGTAGCCTCAGGACTGACAAAAGAAGGTATTCTTTCACATACTGCATAATTTCGTAACTTGCTACCATGAGATGTTAGTTGCTTATAAAGGAAGGAAGAACTCGGGAGACTTTACCAGAGGCTGCTCTGTTGGAGCCAACAGACTTCTCTCACTTGCTCAAGGGCTGAATCTGACTCCCTAAGGCAGAAAATCAGGAGTCAGCTAACCAGCTTTCAGTGTGGCAGAAAGGTATGTAAAACCAAAGAACAAAAGGCAACCAGAGATACGCTTGCAGGAGTGTCAACCTGACCCCGGGGCCGTGGGTGCCATGCAGTGTGCATGGCCCTGGCACCAAAATTTAAGGGTACCCGGCCCCTTCATGGGCAATTTTGTGGGTGCTTGGGCACCCAGGGCCCCAGGACTTGGCACATATATATGCTTTTGAATGGGTTCTGAAATGGATGGATTTGGTGGCATCACAACCCATATGCTTTAGAGCCAATCAGAAGAGCTGCTTTTGCTTATTTAAAAACACACGTATGCCTTTATAATTCAGAAGATTCTCAAGGCAGCTTACAACATGACTAGTGAGCCTATTCCATGCTTATACAGACTGTTCTTGTACTGAGCAAAAAAACCCAAAACAACTGGTAGCAGGTCATATAAATAACTATTATTGAGCATTCTGCCGTATGCTGGCTGGCTGTCCACTTAAACTGGAGCAAGATGAAACTGTACAAAGCATCCAATATTTGGGGGGGGGGAATAGTACCAGAAAAAAAGATGAATATCCTGGAGTCTGTTTCTAGTCCATCTAAATTATAAACATTTGCTGCAGATTTAAAAACAATAATAGGCACAGCTTGATCAAAAGAGTTCTACTTTATATGGTTGCATTTTCTTTTTGCCTATGGACATTTTCCCAGACGTGCCTTTCGTATAACTGCTTTGTCAAATTGGGATTTAAGTGCTTCCTTAACTTTTAGTGATTGACCCAGTTTCTTAATCCACAGCATAGCTTACTGTGTCTTGTTTCATTTACCTTTATGGTCCAGTGCTGAACAATGGCCAAAGAGTTCATCAGTAAAGTAAGAGCAAACCTAACACAGAAGCTTAACTAGTTGAAGGTTGTGATTTATTTATCTTTAAAGAAGCCAGAGACTGCATTGTCTGCTATTGGTTCCTATTCCCCTACATGGTGTACCCACTTAACCTCTTCCAACTAACTTTTTTAAACCTCACCTGAGAGACTTGCTTGTGATATCCGTAGCAACTAATCTCTAATCAACTGGCTCCATTACAGTGGTACCTCGAGTTACAAACGCCTCAGGTTACAAACACTTCAGGTTACAAGCTCCGCTAACCTGGAAGAGTTACCTCGAGTTGAGAACTTTGCCCCAGGATGAGAATGGAAATCATGTACCAGAACAGTTTCAGTTTAAGAACGGACCTCCGGAACGATTAAAGTTTGTAACTAGAGGTACCACTGTATAGGGAAAAGCAAGACCATCACATTTCTAAAATTAGTTTCTATGATCTTTTGTAATCAGATAGGCATGATAGATACTAGAGAACAAGCATTTATAGCTTTTATGTTGTCTGATCAGACATGCATTTATGTTGTCTGATCAGACATGCGCGAAACACAGGCAGCTTGTATGGCTTAGAGAGAGGCTCCCCCTCTAAAAACAACAACAAAAAACAGTAATTGTGTTATACAGCACTTCATACTTACTTTAAGTAGAGGCTATATGGAAAACAAACCTTGTTAGACATTTCAGGTTTTCCTGAGCATCTGAAGGATCTTTGGAATTAAGTTCACTGACGCCACACTAATGTGAAAAGAAAGTGCAACATTCCATTGCAAAATTGTTGTTTAAAATACTACTAATATTTTTTAAATGGCGAGGCATTAAAGATATTACTTGGAAAATCCCATATTTTATACACTGAAGTTGGCCCACTATGAAGCTGGTTTTAATATTCTTTTCTTTCGGGATTCCTCCACCATTGCCACCATTTCTTATGTGGACACAAATTATGAACGTTCTGTTTTCAACTTTCCTAGCCTGTCTGGAAAACAGCTAGAATTTAATCAGTAAATAACTAGTAGAATTAAAGTAACAAAAGTAGTTAACTATCCTTAAAGTGGCATGTATAGTTGAATAAAGACCACAGATCAGGTTTGTTTGTATAATTGCAGCTATAATGAAAATGTCTTGCTTATGCTGTGAAACCCTGAAATTTCAGAAGTGTCAAATGAGGAAGACAGAAAGGTCCCTTTGGGGACACTATGCTGCTATGATTCCTGTGATTCTGGAATGATGACACCACCCAGACCTGGGAAGACAAAAGGGGTGAGTTAGCTACTGGGTTGACTTCTTGGTGGGTGGAAGACCACCCATCCCAAATAGGCGAAGTAAGTGTTGGCAGGACCCCAAAGAACCAACGCAAAATGCATAACTGGGACAACCCTGATTCTTGGCTTTTGAGTACACATCTGATGTCAAGGTTAGGCATTATAGGGTATTGGCCAAGGCTTGGCAGGGGCCCACTGCCAGCTCCCCCAAGTGAGTAATGACAAGAGCAAGGAGGAGGAGCGGCTGCCTCTGCTCACATGCACACATTGTACAAATACAATTTACGCATCACATCATTTACCCACAACTGAGTGGTGCCTAGCATCATGGATGTGATCCTGGGAGTCCCTGGATGTGAATATTGGGGGCCTCTGTGTAGCTTAGGCTAGGATTCTCTCCCTGACTTGCTCATGTTTCATAGGCAGCATTGTAATAATGAATTTCTACCCACCCTCAATCTCCCAAAAGACAAATTCTATGCTATTTTTCTGAAGGCGCACATGAGAAAAATGAGGTGTGCATCCTAGAACAGTTGGAGAAGGTTGTACATCATTAGCCCAGTTCAGGTGTTCTTAGTCTCCCAGTTACTGTACATGGACCAAGTAGGTGGGTTGGTGCTCCCGGTTTCTGACAGTGCATTCCCTGCTCCCCCTTTCCCCCAATCCTGTGCTGTGGAGGGTGGTGTTACACCTAAGAGGTGGGTGGCTGGGTAAATGAAGGCCTGCTCTTCCTACTGCAATGGTAATCATGTTGGTAGCAATGCCTGAATAAGGCTTCTGTGAAAATAAGAATTGGTTGGAATAAAAGTATCCATTTCTGAATCACTTCAAAATTGGGCATTGCTGAGTATTAACCACCCTTTTAAACATAGGCCGTTAGGCTCACTTGCTTAAGAGGTGAAAGCAGGCATCTTGTTATATATATATTTGAAGAATACAGGGTATTTTAATACAAGGATGGGTGGTGCAAAAAACAAATTTACATAGGACAGATTGCCTTGAAAGATACGACATCTTCCAATTGGGTTGTGGAGTTACTGCAAGATGGGTATAGTACCTCCAGCAAAGAAGTAAGAAGTAACTGGGGGAAAGAAATCTCTATGCTGTGTTTCATTTGCCTGCCTAACTCTATGTAAATGGCTTGTTTTCCTTAAATAAACACTTTTCCGAAGTGAGTGTGTTGTGGTCTTTTCCGAGAGTCTGCTTGTTCCTGCTCAGAGAACTTTACAAAGATACACGATGCAGTTCTGTTGCTGGAGATCACTAAGTTTGGTATGGGAGACTGGGAAAAGGTGCACATAAAACACAGCCCTTGGAGGAAGAACGGGATAGAAGAGAAATGCATGTCACGCTTTCTGTTGTTGGTATTCCCTTATTAACCAAGGGGAGGATAGAAAATTCTGCTTGCATTTTTGGGGCTGGCTGGTAGATGCAAGGACATCTCAGAAATATGCTCTGATGTGTAGGAGAGGAGGCAAGGGGTGCTATGTTGTTAATGCCATTGGAAGCCCCCCCCCCTACAAAGGAAAATAAAAGTGCTTCAGGCAGATGCTCAGGATGTGGGTCTTAACATTTTGGGTTTAGTTTCATCATTGACTCAACTTGGTATCCCAAAAGTGGACAAAGGCTTCTTAAGGCTCTGTATAAAAGCTGAGGCTCAAAAGTGATGCAAAGCAGCCGTGTGTGCTTAAAGTGTCTATTTAAACAGCGTTTTTTTAACAAGTTGATGCACATTGGTTTAATTAATACATCAATTGCTTTGCATGTGTTTTATCATAACCGCTTGTCCACACGATACTGCATTAGGTGTGCAGCTAGTTTGATTCCCCTTTCCTTTTTCATTTTCATAGAGAGTACTTCAAGAGCTTTGAATGAATAAGCATAATAAATTACACACTTGTGTCACAAGAAACTTGAGTGGATCAGCTTTCTGTCTCTTTCCACATACAGGGAGAGGTATATGGAAATGGTAGCTCATTCAGTTTACTGTCTACTTGAGTGGCAGCCCTTATCCAAACAGTTTAATTTCCAACAAGGTAAATGAAAACAGTACCATTTTGCTCAAGGTAGATTGGAATTAAATTTGCTTTTCCTCTGAGGTATATTTGTCGGCACTGCACTGCAGAGAAACAGGATGCATTATTTCCAATCTTCTGTTAAAGATTTTTCTTTTCTTTTTCTTTTTTTGCAATGCTGGTGATTCTTTTTTTAATTGGAGTCCCCTTCAAAGAAAGGTTATTGAAATACTGTTTCTTACATGGCTGGCGTTTTTATAAACCTATAACCAAACACTAAAAACCTCAGAGGGGAATGAATTGATTTGTTTTCATTTAAAGTGGAAGTGCTAAATGGGAATGGATTTGGTTATTGTAAGAGTAGGGCAATAGAGTGTGTTTAAAGGCTGGTTAATGGTATAAAATACCGGAGAGGAAGAGGTTTGTTTGTTTTTTAAAGGAGAGCTTGTTTGGAAGAAATACCTTCAACAACACTTTTGGTAGAGGATTGAATACTAACTTGTTCACAAGGCTATGGGTAAGTGAAACAAATTTTCAGTTAACACAATTTACACCAAGCACACGGCAAAATTACCTGTTGGTCTCCTTTTAAGTTCCAAACTTGTATTTCCCTGAGATGTGGAGCGACAAAAAGTGCAGTAGAGAATAAGTACTTAGAATTTGCTGCAGGTTGTCCTGGAACTCTGCTGCAGGTTGTTTTTGTTTTAAATTTCTGATTATTCATAAATAAAGGATAAAAAGTATGGAATAAACAAACACAACAAACGACAATTGAACATTGCAGCTGCAGTCTTCTTGTACGCTTTGTGCAGGTTGCCAAAAGTGGCAACTGCTGTAGTTTTTAGTCAACGGGTGAATAATAGGAAGTCACAATGAGTGGAAAATTCAAACTGTCCCTATTTCTCCTCCATACTTGGAGCAGAGAGTGGCTGGGGGCTTTTCTTAGTTCCACATACAGGCCAGGGAAGGTTATGTTGATGCTGCTTCAACAGTAAGGCCTGCATGTACACACTTAGGGTGCATATGAAGGATGTCGTAATCAGCTTATTATTGGTCTCTCTGGTTGTACAGCACATTTCTGTTTATATTGTTGGCAAAAGTTTCCTTGGTACAATTGATGGCAGACTGGACTTCCTGCTTTACTCTGCTGTAACCAGCTACCCAACTTTAAACACAAACAGATAACAAGATGTATGCGGGAGTGCGTCAAACGTAGTAACAGAAGAGAGAAAACCGAAGCTGGTTTAAAGTGCAAAGGGAATCGGCTGGGCCAGCTGAATTAGTTAAAAGGGGGTGGGAATTTGCTTAGCAATTCGGCTGCAGAATCCCTTTGGCCCACTAGATGACGCCACAGTTCTAGTTAAATGCCGCTTAGTCTCCTGAAGGTAAGTTTGGCTTTTCGTAACATCGATTCACATCATTTATTTGCTACCTTTTCAGCCATTCAGCTGCATTCCTGCAGTTCATGGATTGGAACATTTGTTGCGGAAAAGCCATTGGCTGTTTAAAGATGAGCATTCTACCATTGTTGATAAAGTTGTCCTTCGTACTTAAAAGACGGCAGCTAACACGGCTGTTAAGCTTCTACGTGCTACTTGTCAAACTGTTCCCTAAATAATAGCTGCTCAGAAAGGGAATTGGGTAAAGGCAAAGGTGGACTTCATCATAGAGTCTCCATCGTGGAATTGTAGAGTTGGAAGGGACTCTAAGGATCATTTAGTCCAATCCCTTGCAATGCAGGAATATGCAACTGTTCCATAGGGGGATTGAACCTGCAACCTTGGCATTATCAGCAAAATGCTCAGTCTGACCGACTGAGCTATTCAGGTTTATCCTCATTTCCTACCCAGCAGACTCTTATAGAGAGTTAACCTACATGACTTGAGACCACTGTACCCCCGATAGCAAATGGACTCAGCACATCTTTCAGTGTGTGGTGGAAACTGGCTTAGTGATATCTTCTTTCCAGAGGAGAAGGGCTGTACTCCAAAGATTTCTACTTCACACACACAAACTAACCTTACTTTGCCTGCTTAGACAAGGAAGTTTGCTAGGTAACAGTTCAAAGTCTTACACTGCAAAAAAAAAAAGCCACTGACTTCCAAATTTCTTTGCCATCTTTGCCTTAAATCGTCTTGCACAAAACAGGCCTTGAACACATTGTGCCATCTGAAATGTTGGTGTAACTGCAAACAGGAAAAATCTTATGCCCTCTAATGCAGCGGTGGGGAAAACCTTCAGCTTCACAGTTTCTGGAATAGACCTGCCATCTGTAGCAGACAGGAGCTGTGGACTGCTGACCTCATCCCAAGAGCCACAGCTTCCCTCTCCCTTCTCTTAACATTTCACAGATAAAAATGGAGACGTGATTATAACACCCTTACAGCCACCAAGGATTGTGGCTGAAGGGGACTCCTCCATTACTCATCAGAAATTTGCCATGCAGAAGGCAGAGGAGACTTCTCCCTGTTGCTCCAGGGAGCAGGACTAGAACTGGTGAAAATTGCATGGAGGCAGATTTTGGCTGCAGGTTGGGAGATGCTTCCTATGCAGTAGGAGCTGCTTGACAGTGGGATGGAGACTGTCTTGAGATGGTGAGATCTCCTTTGCTGGAGGTACTTCAGCAGAAGATGGGTGGCTGCAGGATTCCCATGTTGCCCAAGGGCTGAACTATATAATATAATAATTTATTATTTGTACCCCGCCCATCTGGCTGGGTTTCCTCAGCCACTCTGGGCGGCTTCCACAAAGACCAAAAATACACTTAAGATATCACACATTAAAAACTTCCCTGAATCTTCCCTGAAGATGTCTTCTGAATGTCAGGTAGTTGTTTATCTCTTTGACATCTGATGGGAGGGCATTCCACAGGGCAGGCGCCACTACTGAGAAGGCCCTCTGCCTGGTTCCCTGTAGCTTTGCTTCTTGCAATGAGGGAACTGCCAGAAGGCCCTCGGCGCTAGACCTCAGCGTCCTGGCTGAACGATGGGGGTGGAGATGCTCCTTCAGGTATACTGGACCAAGGCCGTTTAGGGCTTAAAAGGTCAGCACCAACACTTTGAATTGTGCTTGGAAACGTACTAAGTGACGTCTCTTCATTCTGTAGGGTTCTGTATTTCTTTTAGAATAACCTGCCCACCACTGTTTCAAAGGGTTGCATTTTTATGTTTCAAGATTTGGAAAAAGAATGGCCCCATGTAATTTATTGTTGTTGTCCGCTGTTCAAAATCAGCCTTGCTGCCCTCTCAAATGGTAGACTGTAAGATAGGGCACCTTTTTTAAAAAAATAATGATATTTATTGGGGAAAAAATTTTAAAGTTACAAAAGAAAAACAAAGTAGAAAAAGAAGAAAAAACCCAAGCCACTTCCAACCATACATCAAAATAAGAGAAAACCAAAAAAAACCCAAAAATACACCACAAACATTTAAAAACATTTAAAAACAAATGCATTATTCTCAACTCCTCAACTATCATTACCCTCTTTCCTTGACCTCCTCCTCCTCCCCTTCCTTGTATCCTGGTTGTTAATTGTCACAGCAAATCCTTTCCATATTTCATAATATTCTGTCATTACATTACCTTAAACTATTTTACTCTTATCTTACTATAAAAAACCTTGAAACTTAAAACTTAAATCTTATTTTTACCAACTTCTCATAACCATAATATTCTTGCATAATATGGTTACAGTTTCACAGTCTCCCTCTAGGGGGAAAACTTCTATTTAATCTTTCTTTTAAAGACAAGTCTAGCAACAGAGTTTCCTTTTTTCAGATATTTTGTCAATATTTGTTCCTTTAAGGTGCGAAAGGCTTCATCCGCCTGTGATTTTTAAAAGGGTCCCCGCTTCGCCGTAGCGGAAAAGACCCGTTTCGCGCAGAGCTAGTCCCTCCAATTCAGAGGGACATTGCCGATGGCGCCACCCCGGAAGTCCTTTTCTATGGTAGACTGTAAGATAGGGCACCTTGATGTGCAGGTGTATGGTTTTACATCAATGATGAGGAACCTGGGGGTGGGGGGCTACATGAAGTCCTCTAGACCTCTGTTTCTGACCGCCTGCACTCTTCCCCAGGCCACACACCTCGTTGACCCTGCTTTCTGCCCTTCTCAAATAGTTTTGCCAGACTAGAATGTTTCCTTGTCCCTGTAGGGTGAGGATGCAAGCCTGGTTCTTGAAAGCCTGTGTGTTTAAAAACCTCTAACTTTGCGGGGCTGGAATACAGCCTACTGGACAAAGGAAAGGGTTGAATTAATTGCTCTGCCTGCCACTAGTGTGCAGCCCCCAGAAAATTTGCTACAAGGAAATACAGCCCTTGGGTTGAAAAAGACTCAATCCTGGTCTACACAGATGTACATTAGTTGTGACACGCATCCCTCTTCCCCTTTCTAGAGACCTAGAGGAAGGAGCTAGACTCGAGAAGAAGCGCCTCAAGCAATCTGTATTGGTGAAAGTTGTATTGAGGCATTCCTTAAAAGGCAGAAATAGGGACTTGAAATGTACGGAGAAACAGAAAGTAAAAACTCCCTGATAAATGGAGGCAGTTTGAGCATGTGGACACAATGGGGCCAATGAAAGGAAAATACGACTGCGCTATGGCATCCTTTCAAGAAGAATGCTATCTTCCTTCCCTTATCTCCTCTCCCCCCCCCCCATCCCTTCTGCTCCACAAAAATAGACCAAGGTTCTGTAGCATCCATTAAGAAGGGAGCAAATGCAGAATTGGTAGAAAGCCAGCCTATTTAACAGCATTCGCTGGTTTTTATGTGGGCACTGGATCTCTGGAGGTTTTGCGGCAGTGGACTTTGCAAAATTAGGAATATATATATATATATATATATATATTTGCTTTCGTAGATTTTCACGGGTACAAGAATGCAGGTTTTGGTGTCTTCGGGTGTCTTCCCGTGTAAGAGTTGGGGTGTCTAGGCGACGTTTCGACGAGGTCTCACTCGTCATCTTCAGGCTGGTGCTTTCGGCTTCTTGTTACTGGAACAGAGCAAGATCTCAGTTTTTGAGTTCCTATAAATACTGTTGAGGGGGTGTGGTGTATAGCCTCCAACGTTCTGGGCAGAGAGGAAGTTCCCAGGTTAGTGTGCCTTTTCTTCTTTTGTTCATTAATTACTTGAGGGATATCTTGAGAACCAGAACCAGAAGCACACAGAACGCCATCTCCAATCAACCACACCAGACCCAAACCCAGACCCTCTCCACAGATAAATTACAGACACCATCCAGTAGCCAAACCATAGTGGCACCTCCGGATGCTGCACCCCCCTGCAATCCCTACACAGATCTGGCTGGCACAGGGCACAAAACCACAGCTCGCCCCTATACACGAAGCCAAGCCAGAGCACAACTAAGTGCAGTACAGCCATCTTCTCAGAAAAACTCTTCACAAGCTCAAGAGGTCAAGACACGAAAGCTTTAGCAACTAATCCACACCTAATGACCCTCCTAAGTGGTACTCAGATTATCACTCAAGAAATCACTCAAGATATCCCTCAAGTAATTAATGAACAAAAGAAGAAAAGGCACACTAACCTGGGAACTTCCTCTCTGCCCAGAACGTTGGAGGCTATACACCACACCCCCTCAACAGTATTTATAGGAACTCAAAAACTGAGATCTTGCTCTGTTCCAGTAACAAGAAGCCGAAAGCACCAGCCTGAAGATGACGAGTGAGACCTCGTCGAAACGTCGCCTAGACACCCCAACTCTTACACGGGAAGACACCCGAAGACACCAAAACCTGCATATATATATATGTGTGTGTGTGTGTGTGTGTGTGTGTGTGTGTGTGTGTGTGTATATATATATATATATATATATATATATATATATATATATATATATATATGCCCTGTATAAGTGGGTAAGAGATTTGGCATGGTGCCAAACTTGCCTGATCGTGTCTTCTGCAGCATGTGTTGTGGGTCAAGTGATTTGCTGAGGCTGATGCCTGGTAGGCTTTCATTCAGACTGCATTTAAGGATTCTACAGCAGTTTGGGTGTCACCTTCCTTATTTTTAGCCCACTATGTTCATCTTAAAAGAAGAGCCCGTTCCAGCATAACGCTGTACGTGTGATTTCTTCCTTCTTTAGTATATTAATCTTTGTACCCACAATGTACATGCTTTGCTCACTGTGAGCGCAAGCCATGCAGATGAATCCCCAAATTAAGCTGGTGATGTGTTCACAGGAACAAAGGCAAATTACAGAGAGTTCTCCTTTAAAAGGTTATTTGGAATGAAGTCTTCTAAAAGAACGCCTTATTACTATCCTATTTTTTTAAAAAAAAGTATTAATGCATTTGATTAATAATCCAACACAGGCAGACACCTTTTGAAACCTTTGTGTGTGTTTCTCCTTAAAATGCAACTGTTGAGCAGAACGTTTTATTCTGAAGTTCAGAGAACACTAACCACCAAAAACTTGTCAGTCGGATCTATTGGTTTTTCAAAAGTGTCTGTGTGCATTCAGACTTTTCCATTGCAGCAATGCGAACTATAATCTTGAAGGATTCTAAGGATTTGATCTGGTTTTTGCTGCTATTAGAAAGATCAGGGATGAGACGCAGTTGGACTAAAACTCACATCGTTCCTGACCTTGATGGCTTGGGCTGATGGGAGTTGTAGTCCAACAACATCTGAAATGCCACAGGTCCCTACTCTTGGAACAGTCAAGGTTATTGTGTTGGTACTACCTGGATATTTCTCTTAATTTCAGGCACTGCTCGCTTATATCCCACTGTTTTCAAGTGGGAATCAAAATTCTGTATTACAGTGGATATTGTATGCAGAATTTGGCAGGGCTGAGTATGTTGGCATATCTCTATACATACAATGTCTAGATCTTTTGGTTATTTATAGGAAATGTTCGTATAGTTGAAAAGTTGTATGAGTCTGTAACATGGAACTCAATATCTGAACAGCAGGATGCTGGTTGCCCTTTTAGGTACCAAGAGTCTGGAATTTGCTTGAATTGTATTTTCTCTTTCAGCTTTGCGTAAGCAACCCCAAATGAAACAAATAAATGAATATATAAATAGCAAAGTAGGCTTTCAGTACACTAGATAGTGAATTGTCCTATGGTGATAGGTGCTGCACTTAAAGAGCGCTGCAGGATCAGGCCAGAAGTCTTCCTGTTCCAGCATCCTGTTTCACACTCTAGCTAGTCGGATGATTTTAGAATGGCAAGAGGGAGATAACCTCTGCCACTGATAGCCAGAGCCCCTGAAAGCTGGTAAGGTAAAGTAAAGGGACCCCTGACCATTAGGTCCAGTCGTGACCGACTCTGGTGTTGCGGTGCTCATCTCACTTCATTGGCCGAGGGAGCCAGCGTACAACTTCCGAGTCATGTGGCCAGCATGACTAAGCCGCTTCTGGCGAACAAGAGCAGCGCATGGAAACGCCGTTTACCTTCCCGCCGGAGCGGTACCTATTTATCTACTTGCACTTTGACGTGCTTTCGAACTGCTAGGTTGGCAGGAGCAGGGACCGAGCGATGGGAGCTCACCCTGTCGCGGGGATTTGAACCGCCGACCTTCTGATCAGCAAGTCCTAGGCACTGTGGTTTAACCCACAGCACCACCCGTGTCCCTGAAAGCTGGTACATTTGGGCAAATGGGGCAGTGCTCCGCCTACCTCCAGTCTTAAAAATGTTTATTTATAAAAAGTATTTGTGTACTGCTATTCACACAGACTCACACACACAAACAAATGCGGTTTACAACAAACATCCCAGAATTAGGATATTTCCTGGGAAAAACAAATGAATGATTCTGAGACACCTAGACTTAAAAGAAATATTGTTTAACAGAAACTGGAGAAGATCATGCTGGCCACATGACCTGGAAGCTGTACGCTGGCTCCCTAGGCCAATAAAGCGAGAGGAGCGCCGCAACCCCAAAGTTGGTCATGACTGGAGCTAATGGTCAGGGGTCCCTTTACCTTTAGGATATTTCCTAGAAGGATATTTTCTTAACTGTTGGCTTACACTTGGTGGCATGAAGCATGAAACAGAAGGTGCTGGCTGAATATCTACAGGCAGAGCATTCTCCAGGACTGGGCTGATGATACGAAAGACTCATTTTCTTGTTGCTGTCAGATGAGCCTTGCCAACTTGGCTGACTGACCGAACCCAAAGGGTGCTCATCAATGGTTCCTCTTCATCCTGGAGAAGAGTGACTAGTGGGGTGCCACAGGGTTCTGTTTTGGGCCCGGTCTTATTCAACATCTTTATCAACAACTTGGATGATGGACTCAAGGGCATCCTGATCAAATTTGCAGATGACACCAAACTGGGAGGGGTGGCTAACACCCCAGAGGACAGGATCACACTTCAAAACAACCTTGACAGATTAGAGAACTGGGCAAAAACAAACAAGATGAATTTTAATAGGGAGAAATGTAAAGTATTGCACTTGGGCAAAAAAAATGAGAGGCACAAATACAAGATGGGTGACACCTGGCTTGAGAGCAGTACATGTGAAAAGGATCTAGGAGTCTTGGTTGACCACAAACTTGACATGAGCCAACAGTGTGACGCGGCAGCTAAAAAAGCCAATGCAATTCTGGGCTGCATCAATAGGAGTATAGCATCTAGATCAAGGGAAGTAATAGTGCCACTGTATTCTGCTCTGGTCAGACCTCACCTGGAGTACTGTGTCCAGTTCTGGGCACCACAGTTCAAGAAGGACACTGACAAACTGGAACGTGTCCAGAGGAGGGCAACCAAAATGGTCAAAGGCCTGGAAACGATGCCTTATGAGGAATGGCTAAGGGAGCTGGGCATGTTTAGCCTGGAGAAGAGGAGGTTAAGGGGTGATATGATAGCCATGTTCAAATATATAAAAGGATGTCACATAGAGGAGGGAGAAAGGTTGTTTTCTGCTGCTCCAGAGAAGCAGACACGGAGCAATGGATCCAAACTACAAGAAAGAAGATTCCACCTAAACATTAGGAAGAACTTCCTGACAGTAAGAGCTGTTCGACAGTGGAATTTGCTGCCAAGGAATGTGGTGGAGTCTCCTACTTTGGAGGTCTTTAAGCAGAGGCTTGACAACCATATGTCAGGAGTGCTCTGATGGTGTTTCCTGCTTGGCAGGGGGTTGGACTCGATGGCCCTTGTGGTCTCTTCCAACTTTATGATTCTATGATTCTAACTTAGAGAATGACTACTGGTGGTCCTGCAGACGATATCGGTGACTTGAGATAGGAGATAAGGATTTAAGTGGTCCCACAAAGTACCCTGGACATACAACCACTCAGAGCACGTGTTGGGAGTCTAGGTGGTGCTGGACTCCACCCCAGTAGGGCCAATTAGGGACAATGGGGGTTGCGGCCTGGCAACGTCTGAAGGAAGAAGAAGAAGAAGAGTTTGGATTTGATATCCCGCTTTATCACTACCCAAAGGAGTCTCAAAGCGGCTAACATTCTCCTTTCCCTTCCTCCCCCACAACAAACACTCTGTGAGGTGAGTGGCGTTGAGAGACTTCACAGAAGTGTGACTGGCCCAAGGTCACCCAGCAGCTGCATGTGGAGGAGCGGGGAAGCGAACCCAGCTCACCAGATTACGAGTCTACCGCTCTTAACCACTACACCACACTGGCTCTCTGGTTCCCTACATCTGCGTCACGGGGGGGGGGGGGCTCCCTGTAATTGGCTCTGGCTCCACGTATTGTTGATCTCTCTAACTTCCAGCCCACCAGCACTAATGACCACTAGCTGCTACTATTCAGAGCTGTGCTGCCTGATGAATAGTTTCCGAGCGAGACTTTTGGCGGCCTGCTCAAGGGTGAAGAGGCCATCTGGTGGTACCTAATCATCACGGTGATTAGAGGTTCCCTTCTTGGTATGCAAATAAATGTTTAGACAAGAGTGCAAATGACTCTTGAAATCACTGTCGGGGTATTCTAATGAGCCCATAGGAGCAGAAAGCTTTGAAAGCTCATTTGCACACTCAGTTCTAAACGCTCATCCTTGACATTCACCTCTGCTTGACTCTTCTCTGCACCGGAGCATGTTGAAACAGGGCTGAATATTAATGTTGGAGTTTCAGGCAAATCCCAACTCCTGTCCTATTTTCAACACTGTAACCTGCAAGCTAAACCTGAAACAGGGCCAAGCAACTTAAATTTTGGTTTCATGCGGCGCACTGATGGCGTACAATGTGAAGGTGCTTTCACGCATGGTAAATATAAGAGCCCCTAGGTAATCCAATCAAGGCTCCAACTACAGTGGTGCCTCGCAAGACGAAATTAATTCGTTCCGCAAGTCTCTTCGTCTTGCGAGTTTTTCGTCTTGCGATGCACGGTTTCCCATAGGAATGCATTGAAAATCAATTAATGCGTTCCTAGGGAAACCGCCTTCAGACCAGGTCCGGGGACAGTCTGTCCCCGGACCTCTTCTGAAGGCTGGGGGGGGGGGATAAGGGCTTTTCTTCCCACCCTCAGCATTTTAAAAAACCCCGGGACAGCGGAGGACTTCTCCGCTGTCCGGGCAATCTTAAAATGCTGGCGGGCGGCATTTTAAAATCGCCCCGGGACAGCGGAGGACTTCTCCGCTGTCCGGGGCGATTTAAAAGCCCCTGGGAAGGCAGGCAGGGGGGACAAAGACTTTTGCCCCCCGCCAGCCTTCAGAAGGTGTTCCCGCCCCCCGCCCCGCTTCGGAGCACCGTTCCGAAGCGGGGCGGTGGGGGAAGGTGTTCCCGCTGCCCCCGGACCTCTTTTGAAGCAAGGGGCGGTGGGGAGAAGCGATCTCCCCGCAGCCCCTTGCTTCAAAAGAGGTCCGGGGGCAGCGGGAAGCGCTTGCCGCTGCCCCCGGACCTCTTTTGAAGCAAGGGGCGGCAGGGAGAAGCGATCTTCTCCCCGCAGCCCCAGGTCTGGGGACAGCGGGAAGCGCTTCCCGCTGCCCCCGGACCTCTTTTGAAGCAAGGGGCGGTGGGGAGAAGCGATCTCCCCGCAGCCCCTTGCTTCAAAAGAGGTCCGGGGGCAGCGGGAAGCGCTTGCCGCTGCCCCCGGACCTCTTTTGAAGCAAGGGGCGGCAGGGAGAAGCGATCTTCTCCCCGCAGCCCCAGGTCTGGGGACAGCGGGAAGCGCTTCCCGCTGCCCCCGGACCTCTTTTGAAGCAAGGGGCGGCGGGGAGAAGCGATCTTCTCCCCGCAGCCCCAGGTCTGGGGACAGCGGGAAGCGCTTCCCGCTGCCCCCGGACCTCTTTTGAAGCAAGGGGCGGCGGGGAGAAGCGATCTTCTCCCCGCAGCCCCAGGTCTGGGGACAGCGGGAAGCGCTCCCCGCTGCCCCCGGACCTCTTTTGAAGCAAGGGGCGGCGGGGAGAAGCGATCTTCTCCCCACAGCCCCAGGTCTGGGGACAGCGGGAAGCGCTTCCCGCTGCCCCCGGACCTCTTTTGAAGCAAGGGGCGGCAGGGAGAAGCGATCTTCTCCCCGCAGCCCCAGGTCTGGGGACAGCGGGAAGCGCTTCCCGCTGCCCCCGGACCTCTTTTGAAGGAAGGGGCGGTGGGGAGAAGCGATCTTCTCCCCGCAGCCCCAGGTCTGGGGACAGCGGGAAGCGCTTCCCGCTGCCCCCGGACCTCTTTTGAAGCAAGGGGCGGTGGGGAGAAGCGATCTCCCCGCAGCCCCTTGCTTCAAAAGAGGTCCGGGGGCAGCGGGAAGCGCTTGCCGCTGCCCCCGGACCTCTTTTGAAGCAAGGGGCGGCAGGGAGAAGCGATCTTCTCCCCGCAGCCCCAGGTCTGGGGACAGCGGGAAGCGCTTCCCGCTGCCCCCGGACCTCTTTTGAAGCAAGGGGCGGTGGGGAGAAGCGATCTTCTCCCCGCAGCCCCAGGTCTGGGGACAGCGGGAAGCGCTTCCCGCTGCCCCCGGACCTCTTTTGAAGCAAGGGGCGGCGGGGAGAAGCGATCATCTCCCCGCAGCCCCAGGTCTGGGGACAGCGGGAAGCGCTTGCCGCTGCCCCCGGACCTCTTTTGAAGCAAGGGGCGGCAGGGAGAAGCGATCTTCTCCCCGCAGCCCCAGGTCTGGGGACAGCGGGAAGCGCTTCCCGCTGCCCCCGGACCTCTTTTGAAGCAAGGGGCGGTGGGGAGAAGCGATCTTCTCCCCGCAGCCCCAGGTCTGGGGACAGCGGGAAGCGCTTCCCGCTGCCCCCGGACCTCTTTTGAAGCAAGGGGCGGCGGGGAGAAGCGATCTTCTCCCCGCAGCCCCAGGTCTGGGGACAGCGGGAAGCGCTTCCCGCTGCCCCCGGACCTCTTTTGAAGCAAGGGGCGGCGGGGAGAAGCGATCTTCTCCCCGCAGCCCCAGGTCTGGGGACAGCGGGAAGCGCTTCCCGCTGCCCCCGGACCTCTTTTGAAGCAAGGGGCGGCGGGGAGAAGCGATCTTCTCCCCGCAGCCCCAGGTCTGGGGACAGCGGGAAGCGCTTCCCGCTGCCCCCGGACCTCTTTTGAAGCAAGGGGCGGTGGGGAGAAGCGATCTCCCCGCAGCCCCTTGCTTCAAAAGAGGTCCGGGGGCAGCGGGAAGCGCTTGCCGCTGCCCCCGGACCTCTTTTGAAGCAAGGGGCGGCAGGGAGAAGCGATCTTCTCCCCGCAGCCCCAGGTCTGGGGACAGCGGGAAGCGCTTCCCGCTGCCCCCGGACCTCTTTTGAAGCAAGGGGCGGTGGGGAGAAGCGATCTTCTCCCCGCAGCCCCAGGTCTGGGGACAGCGGGAAGCGCTTCCCGCTGCCCCCGGACCTCTTTTGAAGGAAGGGGCGGCGGGGAGAAGCGATCTTCTCCCCGCAGCCCCAGGTCTGGGGACAGCGGGAAGCGCTTCCCGCTGCCCCCGGACCTCTTTTGAAGCAAGGGGCGGTGGGGAGAAGCGATCTCCCCGCAGCCCCTTGCTTCAAAAGAGGTCCGGGGGCAGCGGGAAGCGCTTGCCGCTGCCCCCGGACCTCTTTTGAAGCAAGGGGCGGCAGGGAGAAGCGATCTTCTCCCCGCAGCCCCAGGTCTGGGGACAGCGGGAAGCGCTTCCCGCTGCCCCCGGACCTCTTTTGAAGCAAGGGGCGGCGGGGAGAAGCGATCTTCTCCCCGCAGCCCCAGGTCTGGGGACAGCGGGAAGCGCTTCCCGCTGCCCCCGGACCTCTTTTGAAGCAAGGGGCGGCGGGGAGAAGCGATCTTCTCCCCGCAGCCCCAGGTCTGGGGACAGCGGGAAGCGCTTCCCGCTGCCCCCGGACCTCTTTTGAAGCAAGGGGCGGTGGGGAGAAGCGATCTCCCCGCAGCCCCTTGCTTCAAAAGAGGTCCGGGGGCAGCGGGAAGCGCTTGCCGCTGCCCCCGGACCTCTTTTGAAGCAAGGGGCGGCAGGGAGAAGCGATCTTCTCCCCGCAGCCCCAGGTCTGGGGACAGCGGGAAGCGCTTCCCGCTGCCCCCGGACCTCTTTTGAAGCAAGGGGCGGTGGGGAGAAGCGATCTTCTCCCCGCAGCCCCAGGTCTGGGGACAGCGGGAAGCGCTTCCCGCTGCCCCCGGACCTCTTTTGAAGGAAGGGGCGGCGGGGAGAAGCGATCTTCTCCCCGCAGCCCCAGGTCTGGGGACAGCGGGAAGCGCTTCCCGCTGCCCCCGGACCTCTTTTGAAGCAAGGGGCGGTGGGGAGAAGCGATCTCCCCGCAGCCCCTTGCTTCAAAAGAGGTCCGGGGGCAGCGGGAAGCGCTTGCCGCTGCCCCCGGACCTCTTTTGAAGCAAGGGGCGGCAGGGAGAAGCGATCTTCTCCCCGCAGCCCCAGGTCTGGGGACAGCGGGAAGCGCTTCCCGCTGCCCCCGGACCTCTTTTGAAGCAAGGGGCGGCGGGGAGAAGCGATCTTCTCCCCGCAGCCCCAGGTCTGGGGACAGCGGGAAGCGCTTCCCGCTGCCCCCGGACCTGGGGCTGCAGGGAGAAGATCGCTTCTCCCCGCCGCCCCTTGCTTCAAAAGAGAAGACCCGCTGTCCCCGGGGCAAGCTTCGTTTTGCGAAGCAAGCCCATAGGGAAATTCGTCTTGCGAGGCAACTCGAAAACGAAAAAACCTTTCGTTTTGCGAGTTTTTCGTCTCGCAAGGCGTTTGTCTTGCGGGGTACCACTGTAGTTGGAATCTTGTTTGCAGCACTGGCTTGGCAGCGGAAGTCCTCTGTTTGACATCAGTATGGAGTATTCAGATATACTGACTTTGAATAGGGAGGTTCTATATAGCATTTTTTACTAATCCTCAGCATCGCCGAGTAGGGTTGGGAGAACACCTTTTCTAAAACCTTGGAGAGCTGCACCCAAGAGCTAGCGTGGTGTAGTGGTTAAGAGCAGTAGTCTTGTAATCTGGTGAACTGGGTTCGCATCTCCGCTCCTCCACATGCAGCTGCTGGGTGACCTTGGGCCAGTCACACTTCCATGAAGTCTCTCAGCCCCACTCACCTCACAGAGTGTTTGTTGTGGTGGAGGAAGGGAAAGGAGATTGTTAGCCACTTTGAGACTCCTTAGGGGAGTGATAAAGTGGGATATCAAATCTAAATCCAAACCCACGTCAGTAGCGGTAGTACAGAGCTGTATGAAACAAAGGCCTGCCTAAAGCATAAACTTAGAACTACTCCCTTCCTGTTAGTTTCCTCCTTTTTCTTCCTAGCTTTCAAAAGTGGGCTTTTCCCTTCCTTTCTGTGTCGTTTCAGAATGACTAAAAGAGGCAATTCTTTATTTCATAAAAGTAGATTTACTCCCTGCTGCCCCCTACACCAGTTGTATGACTTGGGGAATAAATTCCTTTCATTTGTTTTCCAGACTAGTGGCTGGCTGTATTGGGCTGTTCTACTATTTTTTTATTTTAGCACATCTCTGCATACTTATTTGATAGCAGACTCATTAAGACCAGTGAGGCTTACTTCTGAGCAGACCTACAAAGGATTGGGAATTATAATCTGTGGCAGCCACAGTGAAAAATTGATACAGGATAGCCTTTATGCTGTATTAGTTAATCCAGAATACAGTGGTACCTCAGGTTAAGTACTTAATTCGTTCCGGAGGTCCGTTCTTCACCTGAAGCTGTTCTTAACCTGAAGCAGCACTTTAGCTAATGGGGCCTCCTGCTGTCACCACGCCGCCGGAGCACGATTTCTGTTCTCATCCTGAAGCAAAGTTCTTAACCCAAGGTAATATTTCTGGGTTAGCGGAGTCTGTAACCTAAAGCGTATGTAACCTGAAGCATATGTAACCTGAGGTACCACTGTACATTTGTCTCTGGCTCCACCCATCATCAACTCTGGCCCCGCCTACCCTTGGCATGCCCCTCCCCTGGTAGAATAATTCCGGGGAAATTCAGCCCTCAACAGGGAAAGGGGGGGGGGTCTTCATACCTTTTATATTATTATTATTATTGCACATTCCTGATGATTTTCACTCAGGATTTTATTGCGGCAGTTATACACGATCTCATTTTCAGTACTGTTTGCATCTGCACACACATGTCTGATGTGCCACATCATTTCCAATCAGTGCATTTCTTGTAACTTCCTGATGAAAGCCTGACAATTTTTACACCACCAGTATTCCAGTTCATTTCATTTTTACATTTATTTGGTCTGGTTTTTGAGAGGAGCATTGCAGATCAACTGATAAAGTGGAGTCATATGTGAATGGCCCAGTATAATTCCACCACTTTTGTGCTGTTATTGTGTCAAGGACATGTTGCAAGGTATACCTGCCCCCTCTCCAAAAATTAAACGATCCAAGGTTGCCCATTAATTGTCCTTTCCATTCCTTTCTTTTTAGCAAGCATGCAACTCAACACAAAAGATAACCACCTCTTAACTGGTCTCATTTTAAATAGCACTTTCATATTATGCTATACTTTGCCCTACAACCCTGCCAGATTGAGTGACTTCTTATGCGTCCTCTGTGTCCTTCAGAGCAGGTTGCGACTGCTGCACGAGGCTGGATGTGTCTTTAATGTGAAATGTATGTGCCCCCCAACTCTGCCCTGAATTTGTCTCCGCTCGTCTCAGGGACTTGCAACAACATTTCCTACCCAAAAGGAGCCACCTCTGGACGGGCAATCTGTTGCCATAGGAATGTGACAGTCCACAGTTCTGCAAAAATGAATCAATAAAGCCTTTGACTGACAGCCCAAGAGATGCAGCTGACAGGCGGGAGTTGCGAATGAGCTCGCTGTTGTGCCCTTGAGAGAAAGTTTGAAGAGTTGGAGGGAGACCAAGCTTGGGACTCTGAAAAGAGGCGGCTGCAGCAAAATGTCCAGGGAAGGGCCATGGGCCAGTGGTACAGAGCATGCATTACGTGCAGGAAGGCCCCAGGTGTCATGGAGGATAAAGATCTCAGTGGCCACTAGTCATGATCAGGAATGGGTGAATATGTCAATTTCAGTTTCTCATTTTCCCAGCCTTAAGTGTGGCTCTCCACAATTCCACATAATGAAAATGCATGAAAATTCTCTTAACGTACACATTTTTGCAAGGAATTCCCCTTAATAGAATGCATTTTCACTCAAGCATGCACTTATATACACACTTTAACCTGGCATGTGTATTTTTGTACACATTTCTTGGCTGGAGAACCACGTTGCAAAATTCTGAGGCATGCAAATTCTTCAGGATGGCTGTATTTCAGTTCACATATTTTGGAAAGTGCTAATTAGATAAGTTCACCCCTAAATGCAAACCGGATTTCCCCCCCCCCCCATCCCTAGCTATGATGGCTTATGTGGCATCCAGGATCAGAGGCTATAGGCACCTGAAGGTGGAGAATAAAATCCTTTTGGGTATAGTGTAATTAATCTAGGGCTCACCAATATGCTGGGCGCACATATACCAGCAGAACAAAAAGCTTCATACGAGTAATCTAATATGTATGTATGTTAGTTAGTTAGTTAGTAAATTTTTACTGATTCATTCTAACTAGGTAACTGGACCCCTGACCATTGGGTCCAGTCATGGCCGACTCTGGGGTTGCGGTGCGCATATTGCTTTATTGGCTGAGGGAGCTGGCGTACAGCTTCCGGGTCCTGTGGCCAGCATGACTAAGCCACTTCTGGTGAACCAGAGCAGTGCACGGAAATGCCATTTACCCTCCCGCCAGAGCGGTACCTTTTTATCTACTTGCACTTTGATGTGCTTTCGAACTGCTAGGTTGGCAGGAGCAGGGACAAAGAAACAGGAGCTCACCCCGTCTAACTAACTAACAAATACAGTGGTACCTCGGGTTACAAACACCTCGGGTTACAAACACTTCGGGTTACAGACTCCGCTAACCCGGAAGTGGTACCTTGGGTTAAGAACTTTACCTCAGGATGAGAACAGAAATCGCACACCGTCGGCAGTGGGAGGCCCCATTAGCTAAAGTGGTACCTCAGGTTAAGAACGATTTCAGGTTAAGAACGGACCTCCGGAACAAATTAAGTTTGTAACTAGAGGTACCACTGTAAACAAATGGGTTGCCAGGTCCAGACGGGGGGAATTTTGTTCAGCTCTTGAGCCCTTCTAGGCAATCTCCCAAGGGCTGCATATCTGTGATAGGTGGGGCCAGAGGCAAAAGTGGGCAGAACAATGTGAATTTTACCTTTGTACAGTAGGCTACTTTCTATACACACTCACACACCCCCTATTTGTCTTCTTTCTGTACAAGCAAAAGGCATGATCTTAGTTCAAGGACACATTCCAGCCAGGCATAAACACTCAGTCCAGGTGTGAAGCAGGGCTGGTGAGGGGGTGTGGCCTGTGGAGAAGGGGTGTGGCCTGTGGAGAGTTCCAAGAGCCAGAAAGGGAAGGCTGGAAGGCTGGAAGGCTGTATTCAGCTCCTGGCCGTGACGTGGGAAAACCCACTGACTGCAATCATCAACATTTATCACGGCAGATCTCTGGAGGGGGGAAAACCACATTGGTTTGGCATCCACAATGATAACAGGACCTCTCTTTTGCTTGGTCATTTTCAAGACCTTCTGAAGCAGAAGCATAAATATTCATAACACGGCATTTCTTGGGCTCTTTCATTCTGGTTTTGTTTTCTCCTTTCTCAAAAGAAGAAGAAGAAGAAGAAAATGGATTCAAGTGCCCTTGATCTGTCCTTCCTTCTGAGTTGTAAGGACAGGATCCATATCATTAAAGGCTTTGCTTTCCTACTGAAGGAACACGGTTAGTTTATTGTCTGTTCCAGGCACTTCATTACTTGAAATGTCTCACCCCACAAATGCAATCTACCACTCCTTGAAAAAGCTGGTTCCACTGCATTAAATCCGACAACGAGGATAACGCTGCAGTCATAAATTTATCCCGGAGCCACTCGGTTCAAGAAAGTTATTCAAATACCCATTTTCTCCAATTTGTACATGAACAATGAGGTGTGGAATAGGCAGGGCACTTAGCTGCAAGGGTGTTTTGAGGAGGACGCGGCGCTCGGCTGGTAGCGCATCTGCTTTGCATGCAGAAAGACCCTGGTTCAACTCCTGACGTGTCAAGTGGGGCTGGGGAAGTCTCCGCCTGAAACCCTGAAGAAACGCTGCCAGTCAGAATGGACAATACTGAGCTAGACAGACCGGTGGCCTCTAATAATAATAATAATAATAATAATAATAATAATAATAATAATAATAATTAATAATTAATAATTTTTATTTATACCCCGCCCTCCCCAGCCAAGGCTGGGCTCAGGGCAGCTAACAAGCAATAATAAAAACAAATTGAATGAATAAAACTTAAAAACAAAATTAAAATACAACATTAAAATATTGAAACCTCATCGCAGGAGGAGAAAGGAAAAGAAAGACGGGGAAGGAATCAAATTGGCTCCAAGCCAAAGGCCAGGCGGAACAACTCTGTCTGTCTTACAGGCCCTGCGGAAAGAAATCAGATCCTGCAGGGCCCTGGTCTCATGAGGCAGAGGGTTCCACCAGGCCGGAGCCAGAGTTGAAAAGGCCCTGGCTCTGTTTGAAGCTAATCTAACTTCCTTAGGGCCCGGGACCACTAGGGTGTTGTTATTTATGGACCTTGAGGCTCTCCGTGGGGCATACCAGGAGAGGCGGTCCCGTAGGTACGAGGGTCCTAGGCCGTGAAGGGCTTTAAAGGTCAAAAGCAGCACCTTAAATCTGACCCTGTACTCCACCGGGAGCCAGTGCAGCTTAGTACAAGGCAGCTTCTTTTGATGTTGTGGCTGGATGGTTTGCTAGTCAGAGCTGTTGTTTGCAGTGCTAGCCCAGGTAAAGAGATCGTACCTATAAAAAGAAAAATTAGGGGAAGGCGTGCCATAGCTCTGTGGTCAAATATAAGCTTTGCATGGGTGGAGGCAGCAATGATTCTGTTGAAAGCTGCAGGAAGGGCTGTTGCTCTTCTGCTCAAATCTTGCTTATAGGTTTCCCACAGGCATCTTGCTTGGTTACTGTGGGATTTGGGTGCCGGACTTTTGTTCTTATGGAGACACACTGACAGTAGGCAGTACAAAGTCAGGTAGATCAGTGGTCTGACTTGCTATAAGGCAGCTTCCTATGTTCCTTCTATGCCAGCTAGGGATTTGGGAGTAGTTTTAAAGCAGGTTGCTAACTCTCTGCTTCAGTTCTCCGGCTAGTTCAGTATTGTATACCATGAGTGGCAGTGGCTTTCCAGGGTACCAACAGGAGGACATTCCCAGTCTCACCTGAAGACGTCAGGAATTGAACTCAGGACCTTCTGCATGCAAACCAGATGCTCTGCCACCCTTTCCTGTCTCTCTGGGTTTGAAGAAAAATAGATTTGGTTTTTCTGTCTCAATTCTGAGCCTAACCCAGGGAGGTGACGCCATTGCTTTGAATGATCAAACAGTGAAAATCTCTCTCTCTCTCTCTCTCTCTCTCTCTCTCTCTCTCTCTCACACACACACACACACACACACACACCACTTAATTATCTTAAATTGAAATAAATAATATTGTTGTACACCACCCCAATCTCTGAACAGTGAAAGATTCCAAGGATTCCAGGCACTTACCCAGGGTTCAGTATCCTCGGAATGAGGAACAGCAGAGACTTGTGGTGTTTTTATGATATATGGCTTATTTACACACATATACAACCTGAGCCTATGATGGAGGGGCTCACAGCATTAACACCCCATAAGGTCCTGCTTCTCCCATAGCCACAGCCTTGGATTCATGCAGAAATCAAGCATATCTCTCCCTCTCAGGCTTCTGCCTACCTCTTCCTTCTGGCCCAATTCACACGCGCAGCCCTTCTGGCCCTTGTGGCCCAATTCACACGCGCAGCCCTTCTATCACCTTTGGTGGACATGCCCGAGGATAAAGGCCTTCTGGGAAATGATCTATAATGAAATGAAAAAGGTACTTAAATGTACCTTTCCTAAAAAACCAGAGGCCTTTCTCTTGGGCATTGTCGGCCAATTGGTGACAAAGAAAGATAGAAATCTCTTTATGTATGCCACAACAGCAGCAAGAATACTCATCGCAAAGTATTGGAAGACACAAGATTTACCTACTCTGGAAGAATGGCAGATGAAAGTGATGGACTATATGACATTGGCTGAGATGACAGGCAGAATCCGTGACCAACGAAAAGAGACGGTGGAAGAAGAATGGAAAAAATTTAAAAGCTATCTTAAGGACTACTATAAACTTAATGAATGTTAAAATGTTGTGGTTGCCAGAAGCAAAAGGGTACAGGGATACAAGGTTAGACTATAAAAGAGGACTAAGATGATAGAGATTAGAAAGTAACAATTGGGAGTTGCTAGCTGAAATATGGACATTGGGATGCAGAGAGGGGGGGTATGGGGAAGTCCAAGAAAAGAGGTTTATGAAAATATCTTTGAAACTATTCGTGTATGTTTGTCACTTTTTGTGTTTGTTTGTTTTTCTTAAAAATGTTGTAAAACCAATAAAAATTTTATTAAAAAAAAAAACAATTCACACGCGCAGCCCTTCTGGCCCTTGTCCTCCTCACCAACAGCCCTCTGGCACAGAGCCACTTCCTTTGTTACTCTAAGACCCATACTTAGGGGGCCATTCCAGCAATTGGATCTTTGCTGATTCCAGGAATTAGAAGGGACTCTGGCATACAGCCTAGCCCCTGCTCCCCACCCAAAAAACCCTCACAACAATATGATCAATCAAATGGTAACCGGCTGGCTACCATGCCTGTTGGCTTGGGCTGTTCCTTATTGACAGTCGGAACCAAGGCAGTGACATTTCTAACTTATGAGAAACTGGAATAATCTTTGCTATGGTTTGTGCCCCTTGTTCCCACACAGATCTGCCCACATCCTCCATAAAGCTGTTAGGATGTTTTTTCTTGATGCTGACTGATGATAGCCAGAAGTGTATTAATGCAGCTCTCTGATGCCTTCCACTAAAGGCAGTTTAAGCTTTCTGCAATTGGCATCTCAAAGAGAACTCAAAATAGGTTTCTTCAAATAATATAATTGTCTGAGTTACACAAGTGCTTCTGCGAGAACATTTCTTTTCCATGCTGAAAATTTTGACACCTTAATTGGTTGCCAGTCACCAGGACAGCCATTTGTGCCCGATGAACTGTGGATCGGCATTCAACCGAAAGGATGGGCTCTGAGGGATCCCACAGCTGTAGGAGCAGACTAATCACACCTGCTGCTTTAGGGACCCCACTGAGATGACATTCCTTTTTTATTACAACAGCTAAACAAAGCAGATACTGCCACCTGCTGGCAGATAAAGAAGGAGGAACAAAAACGCTGCAATTCACTTTGGTGCCACCCATTTAAATCTTACCTTGGTTGTTTAAGGGTGTCTCTAGACCATATTTGCAAACCTTTCAGGTCTTTTAGAACACAATTCCCATAAGACCTGGCCAGCATACTACGTAGGAGGAATTCAAACATGGATCTTTAGGTTTGTAATTGAAGTGCTCTGCTGCCCTAGCACAACAAATCCACTATATAAAAAACCCTGACTTTTTGCTGTTAGGAAAGTGATGGGGAAATGCACAAAAAAGTGTGAAATGAATGAATGATTAACAGGAAGATGTGCAAATGATCCACAGACAAATCAGGATGGCTCCGAAGGGAATGTTCTCTGTCATACAATGACCCCGTAAATAAATCACAACAATATGTCTAACAAAGAACATACATAGTCTAACCTCTACATAAGCTTTGTGTAAATGAAACAGGATGAATGCTGAATAAACAGGTCATCTTGAGGAACCCTAAAACAGCCATGGGAAGCCTGTGACCCTCCAGGTGTTTTTGGATTCAAATCTTATCAGCCCTGGCCACTGTATAGCCAGTGCTCAAGGATGATGGGAGTTGTAGTCCAGCAGTATCTGGAGGGCCACAGGTTCCTCTAGTGTTGTATAATTAATATATATCCTGCCTTTTTCCCTGACAAGGACTCTCACACACAAATATGAGATCTATTAAAACATACATATTGTTGTTGTTTAGTCATTTAGTCGTGTCCGACTCTTCGTGACCCCATGGACCAGAGCACACCAGGCACTCCTGTCTTCCACTGCCTCCCGCAGTTTGGTCAAATAATGCTGGTAGCTTCGAGAACACTATCCAACCATCTCGTCCTCTGTCGGCCCCTTCTCCTTGTGCCCTCCATCTTTTCCAACATCAGGGTCTTTTCCAGGGAGTCTTCTCTTCTCAGGAGGTGGCCAAAGTATTGGAGTCTCAGCTTCAGGATCTGTCCTTCCAGTGAGCACTCAGGGCTGATTTCCTTCAGAATGGATAGGTTTGATCTTCTTGCAGTCCATGGGACTCTCAGAAGTCAGAACATACATATATAATTACAATAAAAACAAGATCACCATATCTCACCCACATTGTTACACTGGGATTATATAAGGAGCCCTCTCATACAGCACTAAGTAACACGGTATGTCTGTCTTGCTCATTACTGTCTACATCAGGAATGAGAAACCTCTGGCCTGCCACCTCCATTGCAGGCTGGCTGTTCAGCTTTTCTGTTCTGTAGAGACAATCATAAGGAGGGATCACTGTGGCTGCTTATGCATTGCCAAAAAAACAGGATGAAAGGGCATATTTGCATATGCTAACACACACACACACACACACACACACACACACACACACACACACACACTGTTTAGGACCAATGACTACCACTTAAATAGAAATACAGTACATCTTACCACAGTGGGCTAGCTTTGTGTCTGTCACCAGGGCTGCGGAACTGGTGTCCTATCAGATATTACTGGACTACAACTCCCATCAACCCTGACTGTTGGCTATGCTGGCTGATAGGATAGCTGAAGTCCATCAGCGCGTGGAAGGTGACTGGTCTCCACCCCTGCCACAAATGATGGCCTATTGTGATGCTCCAGTGCATATATTCATAAATCTTAGAGATCTTTTGATGGCTCCTGAAACCACTCAAATGCTGTTCATGTGTGTGGATTTCTCTGCCTGCATACCAATGCTCTACTACGCGGACTAACTATATTCCAAAAGTTTGTTTTCCAAAAAACTCACAATTTGGGGCTTGCAAAATTGCCACTACAGCCTGATTTAAATAAATCTGCAACCTTCTTCTCATCCAACTCTACACCCAGATGTCTCTACCTCCAAGCCTTTCTAACAAGCCATTTCCCCATATAACACCACCTGTCTCTCTGCTACACAATTAGTTAAGGTTCAATAAGAAGCATGGCTGATTCAGTGCATGAAAACAGTCGGATAGGATAATTTGAGGTGCTCTTCTTGACTGTCTTCCTCCTGAGCAATTAATGTTTTAATGAATAACATGACAGCTGTGACACCTGAATGCAACACATCCCACCCTGACTGTGCATTTAAATACCTGGTAAGACTTTTTAAGCAGGGCAACCATATGTATCTTCACGCTGGTGTAAATCTCTAAGCTCAGCAGCACTTCCTCCCTAGTAACTTGAGAGTAAACCTCACTGATCTCAGTGCAGTCTCAGCGGTGGCGGTTGGTGCCCACTGTGACTTGTGGGGTGGAAAGCAGGGAGCCCAAACAGCAGGTGGACCCAATGATGTACCATACAAGGAGAAGACAGCAACCCTTACATGTGGCCTCCAATGATTATCAGAGTGCAAAATGGAGAAAACGTTCTCCAGGGTCCTGGTGCTCAGCGACTGGTTTTCGCTCTCTTTCCCCCGAGTTCATATCACCTTGGTAACTGCCTCATTTTGCTCCTTTTTGCCAGGACACAGGAGCTCAGATCCTAAGTTGGAAGCAGAAGTGTTGTGGGGTGATTTTAGACTTCACTGGTCTTTGGGGGCTTCATCTTTAGAGTGTATAATCATCATCACTTACATCAAGAGGTGCTCAGTCAGCCCTTCTGTGTTGGCTTTTTTTGGGGAGGGGACCTCCTGCTCATTTTTCTGAGTGGGTCTTTGGGCTTTTCCCCTAAAGTCCTGCTCTGGTGGCACCGGTGCTTAGAAGGAAACTCAGCCTGGCTTTTCATCATACTTTCCTAAGACTCTGTTTCATCTTTTTCATTTCCTTCTGAAGAAAGAGGAAGATGCACTCATCTCCACAGAGAGATTAGATATGACTTTATTAGTTGCTGCCAGAGCATGATTTCTAAACGAAGAGTGAACAATGCCCAGCTATCGGGGCCAAGACCACTGCTACGATCACAGGGTTGCCAACTTTTCAACTAGCCCCTGCAGCTATGCCTTTTAACTGTGGCCATGATGGCAAGATGCAGTGTGCATAATAATAATAATAATAATAATAATAATAATAATAATAATAATAATTTATTTGTACCCCGCCCATGTGGCTGGGTTTCCCCAGCCACTCTGGGCACCTTCCAACAGAGATTAAAAATAAATTAAAACATTAGTCATTTAAAACTTCCCTAAACAGTGCAGGAATTATCAGGTAATCTTGCTTACTTAGCTCCATGCAATAAAAAATCTCACCCACTCACATTTGAAGATAAAACCTCCCCATCTTGTCCTGTTAATGGTGCAGCTTTCAGGGGCCAATTAAAAAGTTGACAACCCTGCTTTATTTCTCCCCCCGCCCCACAAAAAAAAAAGGAATTTTATTGTATACAATCACTACATCATGCTACAAAGAACAAGATCAGTCCAGAAGATTAAAGCTCAGGGACCCACAACCCTCTTGAAATATCACAGCTCTGAAGCTTTAAGACTGAATCTCCTGAAGATAGGCAAGGAGTCTTCTATCCGGTGGCGTAGGAAGTGGGGTGCGGTGGGTGCAGAAATTGGCATTATCTGGAAATCAGCTTTTCAAGGCCCATGCTTCCACGCTCTGTTCTGCAGCTTCAGCTGTGAGCAGGGCTTTTTTTCAGCCAGAACTTACCAAAACTCAGTTTCAGCACCTCTCAGGTGGGCGCCATTGCCATTAGAAGAGAACAAGGGAGGCATTCATGATGAGTTCTGGCACCTCTTCTTCTAGAAAAATAGCCCTGACTGTGAGACATTTACTTGGCCCTCCGGCTCATCTTTCTCCTTTTGTGCTTCAGCCTGCGTATTCGCTTCTTTCGCCACTTAGCTATCATGCTGGGGTTGGTTGCCCGGCTGGTCTCAGTCCCTGAAAGCAGACAGCAAGACTGTGGTTGGATGGTGATGGATAGACTTGCCAGCCACCACACAGCAGCTGTGTCCCAAGATGGTGGTGGTGGCAGTTGGGTATGTTTAGCTTGGAGAAGAGAAAACTGAGAAGTGATATGATAGCCACCTTCAAATATCTGAAGGGCTGTCGAACGGAGGATGGAGCAAGCTTGTTTTCTGCTGCTCTAGTAGGTAAGGACCCAAAATAGTGGATTCGGATGACAAGAAAGGAGATTCTGAGTAAATAATTGGGAAGAACTTCCTGGTGGTAAGAGCTGTTTGACCATGGAAGGGACTACCTCATAAGGTGACGGATTCTCTTTCAATGGAGGGTTTGAAAAAGAGGTTGGAGGACCATCTGCCAGGGATTATTTAGCTGTGATTCCTGCACTGCAGGTGGTTGGACGAGATGATCCTTAGGGGTATCTTCAAACCCAACACTCCCATGATTCTGTCCAATCCTATTTTATGTATCCCCAGTTGTCTCAACTGGATAGTAGCAACGCAAGGGGCAAAACTGTCTCTTGCTTGGAGAAGCAGGAAAGAGACTCGCAGGTTGTGTCTGCTCCATCTCCCCCATCCAAATCTTCTCTGATATCCCACAGGGTACCCATTTGCCTCTCAGCTGCCTCCTCTGCAAAAGAAACTTATCCACAAAGCAGATTCCCCGCTGCTGTTCCTTCCTTGAGAACAAACTATTCCCTTTTTGACTGACAAAAGCGCTTTGATTGTCTTCGCTGTCAGCCATCTCCTCTTTGAGCTCGCACAGTGCCTCGTATGTAGGATGGAAGTGTTCCCTTCATCTTGTGCCGAAAAGGGCCAAGGTTACCAGTTTTAATCATCTCTTCCTCTTCATCCACACGGCATAAAAGAGATCCCATTGAGTGAACCACGGGGCTTGGCAGATAGCTCCACTTCATCCTGGATGACTCTAGCTAGGTAGGTGGGGGAAACCCACAAACAGGAACAGCTGGGACAAAAAAATGGCAAGGAGGAAATCAAGGCATGCAGGATCACACCGCTCTCCAGGAAGAGTTTTGTGTCTGTTATGGACTGAGTTGAATAGGATCCAAAATGCAGCAGTCTGATTGGTCCTAGAACAATAGGATCCAAAATGCAGAAGTCTGATTGGTCCTAGAACAATAGGATTCAGAATGCAGCAGTCTGATTGGTCCTATAACAATGCAGCAGTGTGATTGGTCTGCAGGAGCCACCCAATCCAGCTCCAGATGGAAGTGAATCCACAACCTGATTTGCCTACAGAAGAATTCCGGAATTAGCCAATCACGTGCAGCCCATTGTGTAAATAATGTATACACAGCAGATACTTTGGGGGAACTTTCATTCCTCCTCACCACTATGAGCTGAATAAAGAGCATGAAATCCACTCTCGACTCTGAATATATTTCAGTGTCACTTGAAAGTGGTTCTGCATCACTTGAGGGCTGGGCCTGCCGATAGGCAGAGTGAGGTAGCAGGGAAGTGTGGCGAGATGAAGATAATAGAATCGTAATAACATAACCATAGAGTGACCCAATCTAGTTCAGCCCCCTGCAATGAAGGAATCTCAACACCCGGTCCTCCATCCAATTTGAAACCATACTGGACCCTGCTTAGCTTTGCAAATGTGCTAGCAATGAAGGCCCGAGCTGTGTAGGCCATGCAGTTTGCCCTGCACTGCCTCAACTAGCCTGTTAGGTGTGGTGGGGAATGCTACCCTGAAACAAGTGTTGAACTAACATTCACCTGCTGGTCTGGTCAGTTTCTGTCTGTGCAATGGAAGGGGCGCCATTTTGTCCTTCATGGGAACCAGCAAAATACCTCGGGCTGACCTTGGCAACCCGCAAAATTGGCAAAGCCTTGGAGTAAAAGTTTCTGCCGCTTGGCATGTGGAACGTCTGGCCACCTTGTTAACAGCAATGGAAATATACCCATCCCAAAATGCCCAGCACATAAACTGATTTGCTGGGTCAGACCAAAGGTCATATACTGTCTCCTACAGTGACCTGTCAGAGACGTCATGAGAATGCCACAAGCAGGCATGGTAGTGATATAACCAACTTTAGTTATCTGTTTGCAGTATCAGGTATACTGTCTTTGAATATGAAAGCTGCATCAATAATGGTCTCAATTTTTTAAGAACCAGTCCTTATAGAGCCAAACTGGCACTGACTGTATACAAGAGGAAGGTGTTAGCATGGTCAGGGAAACTCTGAAGTTTGCAGAAGTATGAAAAATCTTTAGGGGAACCCCATAAATAGGTAGAACAGGCTAAGCAAATTAATAAAATAAATCTGCACTATTTGTGGGCAGCGAAATAGGGGTGGGGCTGTTTTGCCAAATATTTTTGCAGGGAGGTAGGGAATTTTCCCAACTGTTTTTCTCAGAAAACTCTCTTCTGATAAATTTCGTCTCTCTCGGTGTTGAGTGAATCTCTGTTATTAGATCTTATTCGTGGTTGAACGAAGCAAAGAACTACCTAATAAGAGGGGACTGGAAGAGGCCAAGCAGCAATATTAAAATAATATTGAACAACAATATTAAAATTGGATCCTGATGGGGACCAAGCCCAATACTTCCTGCAACAATATTAAAATAATAGTAAACGATATTACAATCGGATCATCAGTTGCTCCCAAAATTGATGGATGGTGAAATTGGGGAGGCCATTTATCTGAGTGTCCTCCGGGAAGAATTGAAATTCTCCAGCAGTTCAAGAGGTAATCTCTTGAATATCCTAAAAAAAAGTGTCAAATTTTGAAGAAAAAATTTTTTAGGGGAGGACATTTGAAAAAAGGGCGTATTCAAAAAATTGTTACAAAGTTGTTTTCTGTTAATTTTTTCCTCAGTCCTGGGTGGAGGTGAAGGAAGAGGAATCAAAATGGCCTGAGGACTACCGGACATATTCAGTGGGCATAGAATGAGGACTGAGTGTTGGGAGAAATGAATGGAAAACTGGGAGGAAGGGAGCGAATCAAGTATCCTGTTATGTACTGAGTTGAATAGGCTCCAAACTGCAGCAGTCTGATTGGCCCTAGAACAATAGGATCCAAATTGCAGCAGTCTGATTGGTCCTAGAACAATAGGATTCAGAATGCAGCAGTCTGATTGGTCCAAGAGCAATGCAGCAGTATGATTGGTTGGCAGGAACCACCCAATCATGCTCCAGATATAAGTGAATCCACAACCTGATTGGCTTACAGTAGAATTCCAGAATTAACCAATCATGTGCAGCCCATTGTGTAAATAATGTATATAAAGCAGATACTTTGAGGGGACTGGCATTCATTCCTCCTCACCACTATGAGCTGAATAAAGAGCATGAAATCACTTTGCGACTCTGAGTATATTTCACTGGCGACGAAGGTGGGATCCCGCTGACTGCCACACACAGCACCGCAGCACCGCCACCTGCCGCACCGCTGCCTCGCACCGTGTATCCAGGCTTCAGCTCCGGGACACAAGGAACTCAGAATGGCAACCGACAGCAGCTTCTCGCCATTCAACCCAGCATCTGGAGACTGGGAAGCGTACGCCTCCCGTTTCACCTTCCTCCTAGAAGCCAAAGGGGTCACCGACGAAGAAGACGCCAAGAAGAGGGCGATATTCTTCAGCGTCTGCGGAGAGGAGACGTTTGAAATCGCCCGGGCTCTCCTTGCGCCTGAAGACGTCGCTACTGTTCCATACAAAACAATAATGGAACAGCTGAAGGGGCACTTTTCGCTGCAGCCCTCAGTGGTGGCTCGTCAAAATGCCTTCTACGCAAAGCGGCAAGCCCCTGGGGAAACCATAACTGAGTTTGTGACCTCTCTCCGCCAAGCTGCCCGGTTCTGCAACTTCTCAGAGCTGGAGAACATGCTTCGTGACCGCCTCGTTGGTGGCCTAAAGGATGAGAAGCTGCAACGACGCCTCTACGCCAAGAAGGACCTAACATTCCAGGTCGCTCTGGAGGAGGCCCTGGCAACGGAAGCTGCCAAGAGGTCGACGCAAGAGGCACGGCTGAGCCTGCCACCCCAACCGAGGGTCCACCATGAAGACCTCACCGACGACTCAGGATCTGACAGGGAGGAGGTGCACCGAGTACAGCAGCGCACTCAAGCAGCCCACATACCACAGCTGCCTCGACGAGAAGGAGGGAACTGCGCAAGCTGCGGGGAAAGTCACGAGAGGAGGACCTGCCGTTTCCGCAACGCAGAGTGCAGGCAGTGCAGAAAATTGGGACACATCGCCCGGGTGTGTCGAGCTCGGCCCACCCGATGCCAGGCATCAGATGACCAATCCAAGAGCCCCAGGTCCCGGGGCCCAACGCACCAAGGCAACTCTACGGAGCTCACGGACTTCCAGGTATACCAGTTGCCCCACCCCAACGTAGAGAAAATTTATGTAGAGGTACAGATAGAGGGGGCCCCATGCCGCATGGAGCTTGACACGGGTTCAACTCTATCCATAATCTCGGCAAGGACCTTAAGGAAACTGTGTCCTACTGGGGGTCCCAAACTCAGGCCGGCCCCATTCACCCTCCGAGACTTCCAGAAACGTAAGGTCCCCACAATGGGGGTGGGGACCTTCAGGGTGCAATACCGAGGGCGGACGCGGCAACTGGACTTGCTCGTGGTCAAGGGCCCCTACATTAGCTTACTGGGATTGGCATGGTTTGGACCACTGGGGCTAGCCATCACCGGGGTGAACCACACTACCTTACAAGTGGACGTGGATGCCATCTGCAAGGGATTTCCAGGGGTTTTCGATGGGAAATTGGGACAGTATACAGGCCCCCCCATTGCTCTACAGCTTGACCCCGCAGTACGACCGGTCAGGCTCAAGGCCCACCGGGTCCCGTTCGCCCTGAAACCCCGTATAGACGAGGAATTGGACCGGCTCGTGGAGCAAGGAGTGCTGGAGCCGGTGCCTAATGCCCCCTGGGAAACCCCAATCGTCACACCCATCAAGCCTAATGGTTCGGTCCGCATCTGCGCAGACTACAAATGTACCATCAACAAGGCCCTCACGGCCCATGCATACCCAGTGCCAGGGGTCAGCCATGTCCTTGCCACCCTGGCTGGGTCTAAAATTTTTGGCAAGCTGGACTTGGCCCAAGCATATCAACAGCTGCCAGTAGATGAGGCCACAGCAGAGGCACAGACGATTGTGACGCACAGAGGAGCGTTCAGGGTAAAGCGGCTGCAATTCGGTGTCAGTGTGGCACCAGGCATATTCCAGAATCTAATGGACTCGCTCCTTAAAGGGATTCCTGGCGTCACCCCCTTCTTCGATGATGTGTTGATTGCCGGGCCCACACCAGAGGAGTTTGAGGACCGCCTCCGCACCGTTCTGCACCGTTTCCAGACGGCGGGTCTCAAGGTGAAGCGGGAAAAATGTCTACTAGGAGTGCCTCAGGTGGACTTTCTGGGATTTATGGTGGACGCAGAAGGGGTCCACCCAACTGGGGACAAGGTACGGGCCATCTGTGATGCCCCAGCACCCAAGAGCAAGACTGAACTTCAGGCCTTCTTGGGACTATTGAACTTTTACCATTCCTTCCTTCCCCACAAGGCAGCGGTAGCAGAGCCCCTACACAGGCTCCTGGACAAGCGGGCCCCTTGGGTGTGGGGCCAGCGCCAGGAGGCTGCATTCCAGGCAGTCAAGGACTTGCTTGTCTCAAACTCGGTCTTGCACACTTCGACGAGAAGCTGCCGGTGGTGCTAGCATGCGATGCCTCGCCCTATGGCATTGGCGCTGTCCTGGGACACCAACTCCCAGATGGAAGAGAGGTACCGGTGGCATACTTTTCCCAGACACTCAACGCAACCGAGCGGAACTACTCGCAAATAGACAAGGAGGGTCTGGCAATCGTGAAGGGAGTAAAAAAATTCCATGATTTCTTGTACGGGCGGCCCTTCACCGTGGTGACTGACCACAAGCCGTTGCTTGGCTTGTTTGCCCCCGAAAAGCAGACCCCCCAAGTGCTGTCTCCTTGCGTCCTCAGGTGGTCAATTTTCCTTGCCAGCTACCAGTATGCACTGATTCACCGCCCGGGGAAGGCAATGGGCCATGCGGACGCCCTCAGCAGGCTACCACTACCGGAAACAGGCCCCGACCCAGCACCTGCACAAGAGGTTATGAGCCTGGAGCTGCTTCCCGACCGCCCCATTCAGGCACAAGAAGTTGCACACCATTCCAAGAAAGATAGGGTCATCTCCCGGGTCCTGGACTGGGTGTGGACGGGATGGCCCAGCAGCAGCCCTGGGCCAGAATTCGCTGGCTACACAACCCGCAAACATGAACTGTCGGCACACAAGGGGTGCCTGTTATGGGGAAGCAGGGTCGTTGTTCCCCAGCCCCTCCGCAAAAGGGTCCTCACAGCCCTACATGAGACACACCCAGGGGTAGTAAGAATGAAGGCCCTTGCCAGGAGTTATGTGTGGTGGCCAGGGATCGACGGAGAGATAGAGGCCTGGGTCAAACACTGCCAGGCCTGCCAAGAATCCCGCCCAGATCCCCCAAGGGCCCCAGTCCAGTCCTGGGAGTCCGCCCGAGCACCATGGTCACGCCTGCATGTGGACTTCGCTGGCCCCTTTCAGGGGAAAACATTCTTCATAGTGGTGGACTCCTACACCAAATGGCTGGAAGTCGCACTGGTACCGTCCACTTCCACGTCCGCAGCCATCCGGGTACTACGCAGGCTGTTTGCAACCCACGGGCTCCCTGACACTCTCGTCTCAGACAACGGGACTGCATTTACGTCAGGAGAATTCCAAACCTTCACAGCGCAGAATGCCATCCGCCACATCCATTCAGCGCCATTCCACCCTGCCACCAATGGCCAAGCAGAACGCATGGTGCGGACCACCAAGGACACCCTTCGCCACATGACGCAAGGGGACTGGGAGTACCGCCTTGCCACATTCCTCCTAGCACAGCACAGCACCCCCAGCTCAACGACTGGTCGGAGCCCTGCTGAACTACTAATGGGTCGGCGCCTTGCAATCAGATTGGACCGCCTTCACCCGGATAGAGCTCAGGATGAGGTAGTGGTGGGGGAAGGCAGGAACCCCCGGACCTTCGAGGCCAAGGACCCAGTGTACGCAAAGAATTTTGGGGCAGGCCCAGCATGGGTACCCGCCACAGTCACCAGGGTCACTGGCCCCGTGTCGTACGAGGTGCTAACGGATGGGGGCAATGCTGGCGCCGCCACTGCGACCAGATACGGCGACGATTCCCAGGAGAAAACCAGGAGGAGGAAGGGTCAGAGGAGTCCCAAGGGAACAGAGGAGCAGTGAGGCCCATAGACCAGGAGGGGCCAGCAGGAGAGGTAGAATCAGTAAATACAGAGAGGACCCACGAGGCTGAAAGGACACCGGAACCAGAACCACGACTGAGCGAGCTGGTTGCACCAGACCAAACAGGCCCATCACAGCCAGCATCCTTGGAACACGAGCCAGAACCAGAACCCCAGACGAGGGAACACCACAGGCCGCAACGCGCACGTAGGCCGCCGGCGTACCTCGAGGACTATGAATGCGACCTCCCGGGCAGGACTGGAACTTAGAGGGGAGGGGTGTTATGTACTGAGTTGAATAGGCTCCAAACTGCAGCAGTCTGATTGGCCCTAGAACAATAGGATCCAAATTGCAGCAGTCTGATTGGTCCTAGAACAATAGGATTCAGAATGCAGCAGTCTGATTGGTCCAAGAGCAATGCAGCAGTATGATTGGTTGGCAGGAGCCACCCAATCATGCTCCAGATATAAGTGAATCCACAACCTGATTGGCTTACAGTAGAATTCCAGAATTAACCAATCATGTGCAGCCCATTGTGTAAATAATGTATATAAAGCAGATACTATGAGGGGACTGGCATTCATTCCTCCTCACCTCTATTAGCTGAATAAAGAGCATGAAATCACTTTGCGACTCTGAGTATATTTCATATCCTGTGCTGGCTGGGAAGCTGGGAGCAGTATCCTAAAACATCTAGAGGCCATCGGGTTGGCTAAAGCTGGTTGAATCCTTCATCTAAGAGAGTGGGCCGTCGCCAAATCTTGAGGCAATGGAAATCCATCAATTATGCATTGCAGGAAGAAACACTTCTGTCCCAGACCTGCTGCCAACCTATCAATTTTGCAGAGTCACCCCAAGTTCTAGTGTGCTTGAGAGAGAATTATTGCCCTCTCCATATTGTACACAATGTTTTTAATGCCAATCAAAGCCAAAGTACAACAGAACTGTGAAACTGGAGGAGACCGGGAGGCCTTCAGGTTTTCCCTATCTTCTTATGCCAGGAAGTAAAATTTAATAATTCCCATAACTGCTACCCACAGATACACGGAATAATTTGTTTGATTTTTTTTTTTTTTAAAAACCCTCCTTTCCTCTCAGAAATTGCTTATTGTGTCACCCACGCCTGCTAGCATCACCTTGCATCCTTCCCTCCCGTGTATTCTTTTGTCGAGAGATCTGCTTTTAACTCTGAAAGCTTTGATGGCTTTGTTTTTGAGAAGCCAAATAATGCACAATGGCGGGGGTGGGGGGAGAGTAGGCACAAACAACTGAGGGCCGGCCCTACCGTTAGGCAGGAAGGAAGCTTGAAGCCCTGACAATCGCCACCTGACATTGTTGCGACGTCAAGGGGGGTGTATGGTGGCGGGGAAGGACTGCACTGTAAGGAGATATAGGGAGTTCAGCCTATATAGGGCACAGAGCAATCCGCCCACTCCCCACATACTGGGATGTGGGGTGTGCGGATTGAGTGTACGTGCCCCTCCACTCAGGGTGATACAAGAGGTCTTGTAGAAAGCTGTTCTAGGGTGGAGGCTGAGCCATCCCAGGAACCTCTAGATCAGGGGTAGGCAACCTAAGGCCCAGGGGCCGGATGCAGCCCAATCGCCTTCTCAATCCGGCCCTTGGACGGTCTGGGAATCATTGTGTTTTTACATGAGTAGAATGTGTCCTTTTATTTAAAATGCATCTCTGGGTTATTTGTGGGGCATAGGAATTTGTTCATTTTCCCCCCTCAACATATAGTCCGGCGCACCACATGGTCTGAGGGAAGGTGGACCGGCCCACGGCTGAAAAATGTTGCTGACTCCTGCTCTAGATCCCAAGCCAGTCTCACAAATATTGCTGGCCTGTTCCAGACCACGCTGGAGCTGGTGCAGGGATCAGGCTAAATCATCCCCCACACACGCACAAGCCTTCTGCAGCAGCCACCATGAGTGGCCAGGCTGTGGATATGACAATGGCTCCGAAGGTGGTGGGTATGTGGCAGGTTAGGATTGCTGCATAATCCTGGAACTCAGTGGAACTGGGGACCCAGAGGAGTTGTGATCCGCCTTGAGAGCTCCAGGTATAGGGCGGTGTATAAGTTGAATAAATAATAGAATAAAAATAATAACTTACTTTTGAGTAGAGGATCCCACTGCTAATGGATCCCTCACCACCACCTAATGTATTTTATTTTTGTAAACCAGGTTGCATAATAGACCGACAGGCAGGCAGATGTTTAATTTTACTATATGGTCAATTTGGCTTGTAGAAACAGTTTATACTACAGAAGTGTTTCCATTGCTGTTTTGTTTCATTGCTGTCAGCTGTGGGGTGGGGTTTTTTTTGTGTGGTGATGTTGATGGTTTTAATGAAACTTTACTAAGCTCCCTTGAATGCTATGTACTGTGGCAGAAAGGTGGGTGGCATACGAAGCTTTCAAGCAACTGAAATACATGTGTGCGCATTAGACGAGATGCACCCACCCACATAACACTTGCAGCTTCAACTTCTTGGGACCTGGGGGGGGGGAGAGAGAGACGAGGCTGGTTATAGGTCACCCTTACCAGACACCCAAAGAAGTCCATGCTCCAGCTGGGAAGGGGGCACTGCCAGCCCTCTGGCCTGGTTCATTTTTATTTACCTTTACAGTGGTACCTCGGGTTAAGAACTTAATTCGTTCTGGAGGTCTGTTCTTAACCTGAAACTGTTCTTAACCTGAGGTACCACTTTAGCTAATGGGGCCTCCCGCTGCTGCGCGATTTCTGTTCTCATCCTGAAGCAATGTTCTTAACCCGAGGTACTATTTCTGGGTTAGCGGAGTCTGTAACCTGAAGCGTCTGTAACCCGTAGTACCACTGTATTTCTTTATCAGAACGTTTCAAGGCAAGTGCTCTTGCAAGGTGGTGGCTCAAGACCATATCATAAAGCATTTATAAAACCAACAATTTCAAACCTAGATTCACCCCTTTAAACAGGGGCGAGCAACCTTTTTTTCCCCCTTCCAAGAACTGCATCCTCTCCTGGAGGGTGTAATTTTCGGTGCAGGGAGGGAGTATGCAGGTGAGTAAAGCTGAAGCTTAACAGTGGGCAGGACCAGAGCAAAGAGTGAATGGGGCCACCCCTTATCTCCCTCTGCCATCCACTTCCTCGCCCAGCAAACCTCCTCCAGAGGATGATAAACTTTAAGATAAGTTTTGCCAGAGGTCTGATCACTTTCAAAATTAAGCAGTGAGCCCACCACCGCCTTTAAAAACGAGACAGTAAGACACAGCAATCAAGAGCAAGTGACTGAAATAAAAACTTCTTTTGGAATGTTTCTTAAAGTCACAGACGAAGGGACTATGCACAGTTCATGGCGTAAAAATGGGGCCAACACTGGAAAGACCCAAACCTTGCTAGCCAGGGGCTTAATCTCTCTTACTGACTGGGTTTGTTTGTTTTTCTGCTGGGGAGTTTGTTTCTCAACCTTGGGTCCCCAGATGTTGTTGGACTACAACTCCCATCATCCCTGAGCTCTGGCCTTGCTAGCTAGGGGTGATGGGAGTTGTAGTTCAACAACATCTGGGGACCCAAGGTTGAGAAAGGCTGTTAGAGAGTGATGCATGATATCTGAATTGCCGCTCTACTGACACCTGTTGATGCTGCCGCAAACTGTCTCCCTCCCCATAGCAGCGCTGCAGAAGCAGGTTGATAGACACCACCATTGTTCAAGCATTTGTCGCTCCGATTCTTTCCCCATCTATTCAAGGTTATGCTTTTCTAATGGCTGTCATTGTCACAGCATTTGAACACCTTCCAACAAGAAATCTGACATCTGCATGTGTTCCTCATTCTTTCTCTCTCTTTCATAAATCTCTGGCAAAAACCAAAACCGAACCCTGAGTGCAGTGTGTGTTTTCTTTAGAGTTACCTTTGGAGCAGGAGCAGGAGGGGGTTGATGAAAATTCTCAGCAAAGTCAGGATATATCTATATAAAGTGCGTTTTGCTCATAGCTGAAGACAGCAATACATTTTGGGCTTTTTTCTATACCTTGCAATGTCAGCCTCAGCGAATGAGTGATGCCATTCCATATTTTGCAGGGGTGTTTGAAAACTGTAAGCCAGGGCTCTTACTTGTTTGTTTAAAAACACAGGTTCCTAGTCCTCATGTTGGGGAAAGACTTTAGGATCCAGAGAGTTGGGGTTCCATTTTTGCCTGACTTCTAGTCGTATTTTCTTAGAGATCATATTCTCCAGCTCCACCTCACTCTTATTTTTTTGTACTTTCCTAGCCACACAACTCTTTGCTAAAAAATAATAATAGGCGCAAGTAAAGAAGAAGAAGAAGAGTTTGGATTTGATACCCCACTTTATCACTCCCTTTAAGGAGTCTCAAAGCGGCTAACATTCTCCTTTCCCTTCCTCCCCCACAACAAACACCCTGTGAGGAGAGTGAGGCTGAGAGACTTCAGAGAAGTGTAACTAGCCCAAGGTCACCCAGCAGCTGCATGTGGAGGAGCAGAGACGCGAACCCGGTTCCCCAGATTACGAGTCTACTGCTCTTAACCACTACACCACACTGGCAGCAACAGCAAGGAGGAGGGGAGGGGAAACAGGTCCAGGGTTGGGCAGTGAGCATCCTCCTTTGGTGTGATCTTTGGCAGTTGCCCAACAATGCCAACCTTTGTTGCTGGGCACAATGCATGATCTCTGAACGGCATCTGGGTGACTCTGTGAGCTAGAACACAGGAAGCAGCTCTTTACTGAGTGAGATCATTGGTCCATCTAATTCAATATTGTTTGTGGCTCTCCAAGAATATAGGCAGGGTTCTCTCCCAGCCGCACCAGGAGGATCAAATTTGGAATCTTTGTGCTCATATCTTGGACCAGCCATGACAGTCACACACAAACCACTAACATGTTCCTCAAGCAACTGTAAAGGGTTAAACAAAGTTTAGGGGGTAGAATGGAGAAGACCACACTTTGCATTGCTTAGTTACCATGGCAAACACCCACTGTGAGCACAGTTTTAAAAGCTTTTCTGCTCTTTTAGTAATGTAGAGAACAAGGGGGAAAGTAGGAGAGCACTGAGACTCTTTAAGAATTCACTGAGGCTTTCAGTTAATAACATTATCATTCCCTCTAGAAATGAAATAACCTGAAATTCAGAGCGCCAAGGTAATACTCGCCATCCTTGGGGGATGTCTGCCTCGGTGCTCTCCAGTAAAACCAGTGAAAGCTAAACGCTGGATGGACAGAGAAGCAGCAGCAAATCTGGGCCATTTAACAAGAGATTACCTCTCTGCATTTCCCACATTAGTGATTCAGAGGTAAAATCAAGATTGGGTTGGAATGCACATCCGTGTTTATAATGAGTCTCTCTCTTACAGTTGTTCTTGCATGAACAGGACAAGTGACGCGTTAGACTGAGGCCACAATCCTATTCATGCTTTCTTTGGTGTAAACCCCACTGTCCTCTGTTGGAATGTTCTTGAAAGTAAAAAACCAGTGCATGCTTAGCCTGCAGAGCTGCAACCCTGAACCTAAGCCGCTCTGAGCCCGGCTTTGGCTGGGGAGGGCGGGATATAAATAAAATATTATTATTATTATTATTATTATTATTATTATTATTATTATTATTATTATTATTATTGACTCAGTGGGTGACTTCCAGTGGATCAGGGTACTCAATATATGCTACTTAGAATTTAGTCATTCATTTTTGTGTTTGAAATACTTATATCCCACCTTGCACACCTGCAGAAAATCTAAATTAGCTAAACAATCATCATTTAGAATAGGGGTTGGCAAGGTTTACCTCGCCTGGGCCGGTTCACTCCAGCGGAGTCCCTCTGTAGGCTGGATTGCGCGCACACTCATGATTTCCGGCATCTGTGTTTGCGCAGACACAATTTCTGGCCTCTGCGTAGGCGTGATTTCCGGTGTCTGCACATGCACAGATGAAGAGAAGAGAAGAGAAGAGTTTGGATTTGATATCCCGCCTTTCACTCCCCTTCAGGAGTCTTAAAGCGGCTAACATTCTCCTTTCCCTTCCTCCCCCACAACAAACACTCTGTGAGGTGAGTGGGGCTTAGAGACTTCAGAGAAGTGTGACTGGCCCAAGGTTACCCAGCAGCTGCATGTGGAGGAGCGGAGACGCGAACCCGGTTCCCCAGATTACGAGTCTACCGCTCTTAACCACTACACCACACTGATGCGTTTTCCGGCGCCTGCACATATGCAGAAGCGATTTCCGGCACCACAGAAGCAAGTCGCTGCACCGCACCAGTTTAGTGCAGCATGCGGGGACTCGCCAAGCAGGCGGCTTGGTTCGGGGCTGGTTAAACAACCCCCGTGGGCTGCTTGTGGCCCATGGGCCTTAGGTTGCCAACTCCTGGCTTAGAATAAGTAGTTTCTTTTATGGTCTTTAAATAAACCAACAGCAGAAACAGATTGGCAACAACAGAAAGCCTTTGCCGGGCATCAAGCTATGCAGTCACCAAAATGCCCTCCTAAAGAGCCATACCTTCTCTTTAAAGGTAAAGGGACCCCTGACCATTAGGTCCAGTCGTGACCGACATCTCACTTTATTGTCCGAGGGAGCTGCCATTTGTCCGCAGACAGCTTCCGGGTCATGTGGCCAGCATGACTAAGCCGCTTCTGGCGAACCAGAGCAGCAAACGCAAACGCTGTTTACCTTCCCACCGGAGCGGTACCTATTTATCTACTTGCACTTTGACATGCTTTCGAACCGCTAGGTTAGCAGGAGCAGGGACCGAGCAACGGGAGCTCACCCCGTCGCGGGGATTCGAACCGCCGACCTTCTGATCGGCAAGTCCTAGGCTCTGTGGTTTAACCCACAGCGCCACCCATCTGGGGAGAGGCCAGGACCAAGCTTTGCATATTGGTCCTGAGTTCAGACCCTGGCATCTCTCATTAAAAGGATTGTGTGAGAGGTGATGGGTCATTTCCTCAAACCCAGGGTAGCTAATCTGGGCCAACTAAAATTTATTCCAGGGGCCATGTTCACCCTTTTATAGTCTAGCAGAAGCCAAATGCTGGTAATAGGCGCTCATTTTTTCCTGGGTGGTTTTAGCCTATTATCCTCCTTTGTGTGGCAAATGACCTTTAAGCTCTTTAAGTATTTTCAGAAGCATGTGAGATGATTTGAAGGGTGATGTGTTTGAGAGAATGAGCTGCATAAGTGAAATAAGGGATGAGCCAGTCTGGAGGAGGTGTGATGGGAATGAGGACCGATGAGGAGAGATTGGGACTGAACGATGGAAACACAAACTGTGCCAAGCTGTCACTCATGCAATGCCCCCTTGAATCCACCGAGCCCCCTCTGCAACTTTAATGGATGAGACCATTGCATATCGCTCGCTGAGCCTTTAATTAATGTTCTTGCAAGATCGAACAAATTTATCAGTAGTTCCATCTTCAAGTGCAGGACAGTCCCTTCTAAAGACTCACATAACAAGAGGAACTGAAATATTTTTAACCCTGATTTGTATGTGGGAGTGTTTTCTCAAAGAGATTTGCAAACTAAAACCATAAAGATAGTCACAGTGTGATGTAGCTGGGACTAGGACCTGGCAGACTAGAATTCAAATCCCCACTTGGGTCATGATGCTCACTGGATGACCTTGGGCCAATCACTGCCTCTCAGCCTAACCTACCTCACAGGGTTGTTGTGAGGGTAAAATGGGGAGGAGAACTCTGTACACCACCTTGAGCTCCTTGGAGCACAGATTAAAATAAACCAAGTAAAAGAAGTGCAAAACAGAGTTGTACTTAAAACAGTGCAAAACAGTGTGACACCAATGGAAAACCAAGATGGGTGGGGAGGAGAATTGAGCATCCTTCTAAAAACAGAAAAGGGGGGTGCTTTTTGAACCTCTTCAAAGAGAGAGAATTTCACATTTGTGATGCCACCACCACAGGTGGCCCTCTCTGAAGATCTTTCCAAATGATAGGCAAGAGAGAAGGGCTTCTGACACTGATCTCAAGGCCTTAGGGCAGATATGGGTGAAGGTGGTCATTGAGATAACCTGGTCCAAAGCCAGGCCAGCAAGTAAAATCCTCTATGGCCAATGTAGATGCCTATCAGCATTGCAATATTTTAATGCCATCCTATGCTTCTGGAGAAAATGTGCGGTCCCTGGAACCAGATGCTACAAAGAAGGTGGCTGGAGTTGATTGGGTGATCCTTTCCCTTGCACTTGACACTCTGCTAGGGATGGTGTATCTGTCAGTTTCAGTTTCCCTCAGTTTCTCATTTTTTTCAGTGTTAAATTCAGTTCTCCACATTTCTACGCCATTTTGTGATACTTTTTATAAAGTCCTCATGAATATTCATCAGCAGATTTCTTGTAACATACAAGTGTTTGTATACAATTCTGCCTCATGTACAGATTTTTGCAAAGCAATTTGCCCTAATATAATACATTTTAAGTGTTATTTTCACTGATATATGCAATTTTATGCACAATTTACCCTAGTATGTACATTTTTGTTGCTTTGTGTGACTGGAGAATTGCACTGCACCATTTGGCGACCTGTAAATTTAAAAGGTTGGCTGTGCTTCGGATTGTGTACTGTTTCAGAAAATGCAAATTTGGTAGGTTTGCCTTTGAATGCATACTGATTCAATCCCCCCCATCCCTACACTCTATTAAGAAAGGGTTTTTTGAGTGGGAAAGGCCTACGTGACTGGACCTTGCCCATGTGCTTAGAAAATGGATACACACACACACACACACTCTAGAAGCCCTGGTATCCCTCCGCAGAGAAGTGTCTCCCAAACTACTGGATAATTCTGTGGAAGAGCCTTGGTAAACAAGCCATTTGTACTAACCCACTGATTGAAGCTCATTGGCTTTTAAGCATGCCCACAAGAGCTTGACAATAATAACTTGATGCTTTTACTGATGTACTCATTATAGTCAGTCTATAACACACATTCAAAAGGAGATGGCATAAAGTTTTTAAAAGATCTCTTCATCTTGTGTAAGTGTCAGGAACAGCTCACAGTGTGCTCAAGGATATTGGAGTGCTTTCTGCTGCAGAAGGCTGCCAGTTTGTTATAGGGGGGCAGGGAGAGCTGTTTAATTCATTTCTTTCTTTCTTTCTTTTCACACTTTAAGGTGCTTTTCCATGCCAAAGGTGAAAAGAGAAAAGGGGTTAAGCAGCTCCTCCCCCCAGCGGCGGAGGAAGCCGGTTGGGCGCTTGGGGCAGCGTGCCCAGGGCACACTGACCATAGGGTCAGGGTGCACCGTGGGGTCTCCAGAGTCTGCCTGCCTCCTCCCACTAGGCCACCCTACAGCTAGGGGGAAGGCAGCGGGCAGGCCGTTTGGGCAGCAAGGAGCCTGCATGCGCCAAAGCCACCATGTCTCTCTCAGGAGAAACGCGTGGCTTGGGCGTGCTGCAGGCCCCGCGGTGAGTGCCTCCCAGCATTTTGTCACCCCCCTCAGTGGTGGCACCCGGGGCGGCCCGCACCTACGGCACCCCCCTTCCTCCACCCCTGCCTACCCCTTCCATTTTTTCCTTCCTAGAAGCAGCCTTGCATGGCTGCATTTCATTGAAAAGAACAGAATGCATTGGGAGACAGTTATACGCATCTCCCTTGTAGAGACTAAGGGTATTCCTAGACAAGATGTTTATTGAGCATTCATCCTGCCTTGTTTTCAGGGAATTTAAACCATGTTGGCTATTTAATGAGTATCTATTCTGATTTATTTGTAGGGAGGTTAGATGACACTGCATCAAAGCATAATGTAAACCCACACTTTCCCATGCGATTCCCTGTTATAATAATAATAATAATAATAATAATAATAATAATAATTTATTATTTGTACCCCGCCCATCTGGCTGGGTTTCCCCAGCCACTCTGGGCGGCTTCCATAGAAACCAAAAATACACTAAAATATCACACGTTAAAAACTTCCATGAACAGGGCTGCCTTAAGATGTCTTCTGAATGTTAGGTAGTTGTTTATCGCTTTGACATCTGATGGGAGGGCGTTCCACAGGACGGGCGCCACTACCGAGAAGGCCCTCTGCCTGGTTCCCTGTAGCTTTGCTTCTCGCAATGAGGGAACTGCCAGAAGGTACTCGGCGCTGGACCTCAGCGTCCGGGCATAACAATGGGGGTGGAGACGCTCCTTCAGGTATACTGGGCCGAGGCCGTTTGGGGCTTTAAAGGTCAACACAAGCACTTTGAATTGTGCTCGGAAACGTACTGGGAGCCAACGTAGGTCTTTCAAGACCGGTGTTATATGGTCTTGGCAGCCGCCCCCAATCACCAGTCTAGCTGCCGCATTCTGGATTAGTTGTAGTTTCCGAGTCACCTTCAAAGGTAGCCCCACGTAGAGTTCATTGCAGTAGTCCAAGCGGGAGATAACTAGAGCTGCACCACTCTGGCGAGACAGTCCGCGGGCAGGTAGGGTCTCAGCCCGCGTACCAGGTGGAGTTGGTAGACAGCTGCCCTGGATACAGAATTGACCTGCGCCTCCATGGACAGCTGTGAGTCCAAAATGACTTCCAGGCTGCGCACCTGGTCCTTCAGGGGCACAGTTACCCTATTCAAGACCAGGGAGTCCTCCACACCAGCCCGCCCCCTGTCCCCCCAAAACAGTACTTCTGTCTTGTCAGGATTCAACTTCAATCCATTAGCCGCCATCCATCCTCCAACCGCCTCCAGGCACTCACACAGGACCTTCACCGCCTTCACTGGTTCTGATTGGAAAGAGAGGTAGAGCTGGGTATCATCTGCATATTAGAATCATAGAATCATAGAGTTGGAAGAGACCACAAGGGCCATTGAGTCCAACCCCCTGCCAAGCATTGATGGACACCCAGTCCAAACCCCCTGATGATCTCTCCCAGCAGCTTCATATAGATGTTAAAAAGCATGGGGGAGAGGACGGAACCCTGAGGCACCCCACAAGTGAGGGCCCAGGGGTCTGAACACTCATCCCCCACCACCACTTTCTGAACACGGCCCAGGAGGAAGGAGCGAAACCACTGTATAACAGTGCCCCGGGCTCACAGCCCCTCTAGACGGTCCAGAAGGATGTTATGGTCGATTGTATCAAAGGCCGCTGAGAGATCCAGCAGAACTAGGAAACAACTCTCACCTTTGTCCCTAGCTCGCCGGAGATCATCAACCAGTGCGACCAAGGCAGTTTCAGTCCCATGCTGAGGCCTGAATCCCGATTGGAAGGGATCCAAATGGTCCGCATCCTCCAGGCGTGTTACTTTCCTCACTGCAAAAAGTCTGAAATGTATGTTAGTGGGGGGCTTTGTCTGAACACACTTTACGATGTCAGGATACATGTCATTCATTGGCTTAGTACAGTGGTACCTCTGGTTGAGAACTTAATTCGTTCTGGAGGTCCGTTCCTAGCCTGAAACTGTTCTTAACCTGAGGTACCACTCTAGCTAATGGGGCCGCCCGCTGCCGCTGCACGATTTCTGTTCTCATCCTGAAGCAAAGTTCTTAACCCGAGATACTATTTCTGGGTTAGTGGAGTCTGTAACCTGAAGCGTCTGTAACCGGAAGCATCTGTAACCCGAGGTACCACTGTATTACATTAATAGCTTAACTTTCCTTCCATGAACTCAAGGTGGCATGCATGGTTCTCCCTGTCCGCATTTTATCCTCACAACAACCCTGTGATGCAGGTTAGGCTGAGAGGCAGTGTCTGCTCCAAGGTCAACTCATGATCTTTATAGCGGAGTGGAGATTTGAACCTTGGTCTCTCAAGTCCAACACTCTAACCACCACACCAAACTGGCTACCTGTCTATTTCTATTCCCCATATTCTGTTATTTCTCCAAGTACAGTGGTACCTTGGGATGCGAATGGGATCCATTCCGGAGCCCCGTTCACATCCTGAACATAACGTAAGACATGACAGCGTGTCTGCGCGTGCGTGGGTTGCGTTTCACCGCTTCCGCGCATGCGTGTGGTGTAATTTTGACCGTCTGCACATGCGTGAGCGGCGAAACCCGGAAGTAACGAGCTCCATTACTTCTGGGTCGCCACAGAGTGCAACCCGAATGCGCTCAACCTGAAGCGTATTTATCCCGAGGTATGACTTTACAGTGGTGCCCCGCAAGACGAATGCCTTGCAAGACGAAAAACTCGCTAGACGAAAGGGTTTTGTGGTTTTTGAGCTGCTTCGCATGACGAATTTCCCTATGGGCTTGCTTCGCAAGACGAAAACGTCTTGCGTTTTTTGCAAGTTTGTTTCCTTTTTCTTAACACCCTTAATACAGTTGCGACTTGACTTCGAGGAGCAACTCATAGAACGTGGTGTGGTAGCCTTTTTTGAGGTTTTTGGCGATTTTTGAAGCTTTTCCAAAACTTTTCCGACACCGTGCTTCGCAAGACGAAAAATTCGCTAGACGAAAAAACTCGCGGAACGAATTAATTTCGTCTTGCGAGGGACCACTGTAGTAATAATTAAAGCTGGTTCATTAGCATCCATCTGTCATAGGTGACAATGGAGGAGTGTGCCTTTGCTGGTGAGGTCAAGCTCCTAGACGGTAGCAACACCTGCTGGGGCTGTAGAAACCAATGTATGAGAGACATGTTTGGCTGCAGCTGGGGCAAATGAAATTTCAAAAACTGGTTTTAAAGGTATTGCGGGCATTTGAACAGCAGCCACCCAAGTAAAATATATACTTGGTTGTAACCAACTAAATTATATACACAGTAGACCCATTGAAATTAATGGACCTAAGTCATGCCCATTCATTTAAATAAGTCCACTTACAGTAGGAGTAACGTTGAATACATAGTGTGGCTCTTCCTGCCTCCTGCCTCCTGCCTCCCCCCCCCCCACCTAATATTTTGGATCTCTCTGGCACCAGAGCTGGAAATATATTCCAATTTCAAAGCCAGCATCAAAACTCTGCTTGAGAGCCAGACCAGTGTTCTTATAAGAAAGTACTTCTTGACACAATGCATCATTAATTTATGGAATTTGCTTGCCCCAAGATCCAGTGATGAGCACTGTCTTAGATGGTTTTAAAAGCGGATTAGACAAAGCTGTGAAGAATAGATGCAGCTGCAGTTATTAGGCATGAGAGCAGAAAAAGAACTTCAACATTCAGAGAAAGAGCTGTAGCCAATGCTGGTCCTACTCAGAGTAGACCCACTAACATTAATGGGCCTAACATAGTCATTGTTGAGTTTGGAACTTAACAGGTTAAGTTGTTCCCATGATGCCACACCATTCTGACGTCAGCTTTCGAAGCTGGGAGGAGTTTGGGAGGAGTTTGCTATTCTCACTCTGTGCTGTGAGGGGAAAGGAGCAGTTTTGTCATGGCTGCAAGCAGTCCTGGTTTTTCCGGAGATTTGTTGGAATAAACGACTGTAAATAGACAAACCTGTACTGTGTGTATCTGAAGAAGTGTGCATGCACACGAAAGCTTATACCAAGAACTAACTTAGTTGGTCTTTAAGGTGCTACAGGAAGGAATTTTTTTATTTTGACTATGGCAGACCAACACGGCTACCCATCTGTAACTGTACTGTGTGTGTTTGTCTGGAAGCTAAGCCAAGCTACGTGACAGTTTTACACCGCTGTGTTAAACTCTGCTGAGGCGTGACTGAGAGCTGCGGAGCGGAAGTGTGCCGGGCGGCCATAAATCGCTAATTGAGGATCGCAAATCAATTAGCGGGGGTCACGTCAGACCAATAAACTTCAAGAGGTTATGGGTAACCTTAATCACCGATCGTAAAGCTGTCACTGGAGGCTGCCGAAAGCTTTGATCTGCGGTGTAGAGCAGAGAAGCACGGCAGGAGTCGGAGGCAAGCGGCAAGCTGAAAGACGCTGTGCTGAATGCTGCGGAGCTGAGAGCAGCAGGGAATCGTTTCTCCACGCCAGAGGAGCTGGTGATGTGTGAGTACAGCTTGGGGCGCCTGGGGAGGACGGGAGAACATGGCGGATGGCCAGGAGGTGTATCAAGCTCCGTTTGAACAGCTTGAAGAACTCACCGCCCAAGCGTGGAATACCTGGGCAAAAAGGGTGAGAGCGTGGTTTTTAGCCACGGAGATTTGGGACATATCCCAGAGAGAACCAGTGCAGCTGGTGGACAGAGATGCAGGAAAGCTGGAGTCTGTTTCTCTGGAGGAGAAATTGCAGAGGGAGAAAGCTGTGAGAGCTGAGATCTGCATGTTGAGAGCAGGTGTTCATGCTAATTTGCAACATCACCTGGGAAGCGTTGAATCTGCGTGTGAGGCCTGGCGAGTGCTGAAACGTCTGTGTGAAGACTCAGCAGGGGGCCAAGGGCAGATGGAAGCTGGAAGCCTAGAGATGGCTGGAGCCCCTGTTCCTGATGATTTAGCCTCAAGGAGTGCTAGTGAGCAAGTCGGGGGGGCGGAGAATTCCAAAGGCAAGTTTGAAAAGTTTTCCACTGTGCGTGCTGGAGTGGAGTTCAGAGGGGGCGGATCTGGCAAGGAGTGCTTTTCCGGAAGAAGGAGGGCCAAGCCAGCTGGAAAGAGCCCCGGGCAGTGTTTTTCCACTGGAGTTCGTCGTTGCTACGTGTGTAATGCAACGGGTCATCTGCGTCGAGACTGCCCACAGAGAGCGAGAGCAGCTGCACAGGAAGGCTTCAAGGACACCTCTCATGGGAACCAGTCGGGTTTCCATGGCAACCGGTCTGGAAAAACAACCAGGCGTGGGACTGAGGCTGGTGGACGTGCCAGGTGCCAGGAAGAGACGTATCAACTCACGGCCAGTCTTGCTTTGTTTGAGCAAGGCTGTGGGACAGGCTCAGAGCTTTGTTTTGTAATTGACTCTGCAGCTAATTGCAATTTGATTCCAGAGACTCCTGCTGTCGAGATGTGGAATTGCAAGGCAATTCCTGCTGGGAAGACTGTTCTCTTCGCAAATGGACAGAAAAGAAATGTGACTAATACTGTAAATGTGCATTTTTCTGTTTTACAGGAGACGTTGGAGTGTTGTACCGTTCCAGGGATGCACCACTGCCTTTTGTCTGTACCTTATTTGTTAAAAAAGGGGTTTAAGGTTTGTTTCGAAGATGCTGTCTGCACAATCTCCAAAGGAGGGAGGATATTTGCCAAGGTTAAAAAGGGGCAGAATGATCTCTTCATTCTTAAAACGTCTCTGGAGGGTGATGGGAAGGTTGAGAAAGCACAAGCACTGCGTGCTACAATTCCCAATCATGATTCATGTGTCCATGCTTGGCATGCACGAACAGCTCATGGTTCTCTAGAAGAACTACAGGTGCTGCCTGAGGTTTCCAAAGGTTGTCAAATTTCAGAATGTGGATATGCTGTGAAATGTGAAACTTGCAAACTGGCAAAGGTAAAAGGATGCAGTTATCCAAAAGAGGAGAGGGTAACCACAAGACCTTTTGAAATGGTTCACATAGATTTGTGGGGTCCTGTAAGGGAACCAAGTCTGGGAGGGTCAAGGTTTCTGCTGACGGTGCAGGATGATTTTACACAGAATACCTGGACTCTTGGTCTCAAATCCAAGGATGATGCAGCACAGCTGATCAAAGGGTGGATTGAGGAGGTGGAACAAAGGTTTTCCACCAGGGTGCAAGCTGTCACAAGTGACAGAGGAGCCCAGTCAACAGGTTCTGCTTTGCAGAAGTTCTTTCGCAAGAAAGGGATACGTCACTCAGTGACTTCACCCAATCGGGGGGGGGGTGGCAGAGCTGAGACGTCAGGCTCTGGTTAAGGCTGCACAGGTGATGCTGGCAGATTCTGGGTTACCTCCAAGGTTTTGGCTGGAGGCAATCAGGTATGTGAGCTTCACCTGGAATCGGACCTACAATTCCATGGTAGGGGACACACCGTTTGGGTTGTTGCATGGCAGGAAACCCCAGATTCATTTTTTGCGTATGTTTGGGTCAGGTGCATCTGTGCCAGTACCTACTGCTTTGCAGGGGCCAGATGGATCCAAGTTCCGGAAAATGATCTTCTGCGGGTATGAGCCAGAAGCACGTGCATGGAGGTTTGCATTTCCATCAGGTGATCAGAGTAAGTTACTGATCAGTAAACACGCTGAGTTCTATGAGCAGGATAAAAGGTCAAAACCTGCTGTCATGCGTGATGTGCTCTCAGAATGTTTATCTGATTCTGATGAGGAAAGGGAGGCAGAGGCTGATCCCGGTGATGAGGACCAGGTCCAAGATCAGGATTCAGAATCCGATGATGACGATCAGGTAACTGACCAAAGTCAGGAACAGGAGGAGGTATCGGTAGTTTCTCAACAAGATGTTAAGAGAACACCCAAAAGCGAGCCTAGTTCTCCTGTGAGTGTAATGGAGAGGATTCGAAGACGCTTTAAGTCAGAGGGGGAATCCCGTGATGTTGAGGACACAGTTCCTAGTAGCGGTGAGTCAGAGGTAACATCTGAGTTTGTGCCCAGAAGGTCTAGTCGCACAACAAAGGGCGTTCCACCTGAAAGGTACCAAGCCACAAGTGCGTGGGCAAGTTTCGCACAGTGTGATTCTGGGAGTGTTGAAGGGGTTCAACAGGTGCCTGGAAAAGATGCCGGGAAGGGGCACAAGGCAAAGGGGAAGGTGTTGAACTCAAAAGGGTCTTGTCAGAATGTGCGGCAAGGGGGGGTGTTGAGTTTGGAACTTAACAGGTTAAGTTGTTCCCATGATGCCACACCATTCTGACGTCAGCTTTCGAAGCTGGGAGGAGTTTGGGAGGAGTTTGCTATTCTCACTCTGTGCTGTGAGGGGAAAGGAGCAGTTTTGTCATGGCTGCAAGCAGTCCTGGTTTTTCCGGAGATTTGTTGGAATAAACGACTGTAAATAGACAAACCTGTACTGTGTGTGTTTGTCTGGAAGCTAAGCCAAGCTACGTGACAGTTTTACACCGCTGTGTTAAACTCTGCTGAGGCGTGACTGAGAGCTGCGGAGCGGAAGTGTGCCGGGCGGCCATAAATCGCTAATTGAGGATCGCAAATCAATTAGCGGGGGTCACGTCAGACCAATAAACTTCAAGAGTCATGTCCCTGAATTTCAATGGATCTACTCTGAGTAGGGCTAACATTGACTGCAACACAGTGTACATCTGAATAGCAGATAATTTTGGGGACATCCAGCAGGGAAGAGCTGTTTTCATGCTCTGCTGATGGGCTTTTTGGAAGGGCGTAGCTTGTAGGGAGCACAGTTTTGGATGGGATGGACCATTGAGTCTGATCCAACTCTTCTCTTCAAATTGTATTGACTTTGGTTTTTTTGTTTATATCAAACACAACGACTGTGTAATTATGCAATCGTTCTGTGTAAGCACAATCAGGACAATAAGAAGATCTGAAATAAAACAAATGGGCTGGTGGTAGAAGGAGGCAAGGTGGGCACTGAAACATTGCCAAAAAAGGTAGAAATAACTTCTCTCTGTGTTTGAGGGCAGCAGTGCCTGATATAGGTCCTTCTCCTCCCCACCGACCAATCGCTGGGTGCGGTTGACGGGGGAGATGCCTGCACCATTTTGTGGCCCTGTCTCTTTTAGTGCCCTTTTAGATGTGGTAGCCATTTTGAGTTACGGCACACTCGCACAGCAGCCATTTTGTGTTATTACACACCCACCCACACCCCATGGCAGCCTTTATGTAACTGGTGCATCAGAGCCAACTCCTAGGGGCAGAGGTCCCTTCAGCACCCGCTATAAAATATTTGAGGGGGCTGCCTCCCCCAAAGTTGAGGGGCATTGACATTCAAATGGTGTGTGTGTGTGTGTGTGTGTGCGCGCGCGCGCGCGCGCCACATCATGTTACTGATTATGCAGAGTGGAGCTTACCTCACCCTCCCAATATTGTATTCAAAATTCCAAGTGTGCTCACAAAAGATTGGCAACATCTGATTTATACATTACACGGTGGTATTCTGTACCTCTGGTTCAGCCTTCCCCAATCTAGTACCATCCATAGGTTTTGGACTAAAACTTCCATTAGGCTGCATAAAAGCTGCCATCAACCTGTGATGGTGATGGGTGGGGCTGATGGGAGTTGTAGTCCAAAATATCTGGGGCACACTGGGTTGGGGAAAGATGGCTTTGTTAAATATATAACACAACGATGATGATGTTCTGCTGACTCCTTAACAGATTTATTATGTAAATACCAGGGAAGCCCCCTGTTTCTTTCTTACTTCAGCTGCCATTTTTATAGCTGAAGGGTTTGACGCCTGTGATATGTGGCACAATTCCTAATGTGGCAGGTAACCGTGTTTTTAAAGTCCCATTTCTCCCCAGGACTTCACTGCCCTTCATTAGGCCTTTTCCGTCTGTGTTACAGCTGCCGTGACTGAAATGATAAGAGACAGCAGTTTGCTCAAACAAAGTGCATCTCCGGGACACAACTTGTGGGCCCTCAAACATAGGTGTGGAGAACTAAGTTTTTATCTGAAGAAAAAAGCTTGGGGGCAAGAGAAAAAGGGGCTAAGAACTCTGAAGCGGAAGCCACAACCCGTAAGAGTGAGTCCCAGTTGAATGCGGTAAACATGAACAAACATGCACAGGACTGCTCTGTTAATCTTCCCTCTCCAGTTTTCAGTGAGCGGAGACTTCCATATCAAATATAACTATATTTTTAATGGCTACTGCCTGGCTGAACTTCACCCATTACAGAGCTTCTGTGTGGCAGTTCCCCACACATCCATCTCCCTCATTATTAATGTTTGGGAGGAATTTTAAAACAACCTTGTTTACCCAATAATTTGATGGCTGAAAGATACTGTTAATGGTAACTTTGAAATGACTAGCTTGGAGGGTGATTTTTAAAATGCTTTTAGATGTTTTTGATTTCTTTAATTTGTTTTTTTTAATCTAATTGTTTTTAAATGTTTTTTTTAAACATTAAATGTGTTTTTACCCTGGGCGTGTTTTTACCTTGGTGGGAAATAAATTTAATCATAATAATAACAATAACAAAACAAAAAAGTATTGAGGTATTTGAAGAGAAAGTGTTAGGCTACAGTTACCCTTCATGTGGTTCCACTTGCAAGCAGTAATAATTCATAAATACTAAATGAACTTGAAAAGTGTAAGAAGAAGAGTCCTGCTAGATCAGATGAAAGGCTCAGCATTATGTTCTTTTAGTGGCCCACAAGATGCCTATGGGAAGCCCAAAGAGTTTATTCTCACCTGATAGACTCCATTCAAAATTATTATGGGCACCGTAGTGGTAATTGAAGAGTTTGGATTTGAAGAGTTTGGATTTGATATCCCGCCTTTCACTCCCTTTAAGGAGTCTCAAAGCAGCTAACATTCTCCTTTTCCCTTCCTCCCCCACAACAAACACTCTGTGAGGTGATTGGGGCTGAGAGACTTCAAATAAGTGTGACTTGCCCAAGGTCACCCAGCAGCTGCATGTGGAGGAGCGGAGACGCGAACCCGGTTCCCCAGATTACGAGACTACCGCTCTTAACCACTACACCACACTGGCTCTCGCATGGGGCCTGATGGGTGGAAGGCAGAGAGACCAATGGTAGGTAGAGGCAGAGCCAATGACAGGCGGAGCTAACTAATGCTAGTTCTGCCCCCGTTCTTCTCATTGCTGAGTTCTATAAAGATAGGGCTGCCATATTTCAAAAAGTAAAAACCAGGACACTCTGAAAGTTGTTGAGCTTTTTCTTACGAAAACTCAAAAAAAACCCCTGCTGTTTTGGGGTTTCCTTGGCGAAGATCCAAGACAATCCACTGCCTTCAGGAATTTCCCCCTGGATGGCATTTCCGCCATTGAAATCCCGGGAAAATTTGGACATATGGCAGCCCTAACAAAGACTAATTCTTAGTTCTACTAAGACTAAAGGAAAGGAAACTGGCTTGGTTGCAAACATGGAGGCAGGCAGGCTGGCTGAAGGCAGACTGAGGTTGGTGGGGTAGTGCCCTCCTTGCCCAAATGGATCAGCCATCACTGGGCCACACACACACACACACACACACACACACACACACACACACACACACACCAGTGGACAGTTTGTAAAAGGAAGGGGGGATTCTCTATGTTTCCAGTTCCCTTCCGCAATTTACTTATCATAAAACGAAACTCTAGCGCCCTACCACCCCTAATAATTCTTCACACATGCAATTCTCCGTAAGAAGGGGGAAACTTTTTACTAATAGGTAAAAAGGTGGGTAAGGTAAAGGACCCCTGGATGGTTAAGTCCAGTCAAAGATGACTATGGGGTGCTGTGCTCATCTCGCTTCAGGCCAAGGGAGCTGGCATTTGTCCACAGACAGCTTTCCGGGTCATGTGGCCAGCATGACTAAACCGCTACTGCCGCATGGAGGACTGTGACAAGTGCCAGAGTGCACGGAAACGCCATTTACCTTCCTGCCGCAGTGGTACCTATTTATCTACTTGCACTGGTATGCTTAATACAGCTGCCCTGAAGCATGGCTGAAGAAATTTCCCTTCTCATGTTATATTCTCGGCTTGTTTAAAAATCCATACAGCTAGCCTAGCAAGCTGGTGCCCTCCTCCCTGAAGAGAAAACCTCAATGATTAAATCCTCTTAAAAGCAAATTGTCACAATGAATGGAAGGAAGGATCTGTGCTCCCTCTCGCTCCTTCTCTACAATTGATAGTTCCATTCATTTGGTAAAGGCCATTGTGCCCATCGCTCCCATGATGGAAAGGAAGGCTTGGGCTACTTTTGTATGATTCCCTGCTGTGTTCAAAACTAAATTAGAAACATGCCCCCAAATCATGACATCTCTGTAAAGTGATTTCTGTGCCGTTAGAGGAGTTTTTAATGAATAGCACCCAGCAGACCACCACCTCTTCCTTTAGCAGCTAGGAACGACACATGCAACAATTTCAGACATATGAAATAATGCACACCCTGGGAGGAGAATCGTGATATGAAAGCAAATCTTGCTGAAAATGGACTTCTCCCTAGAAAGCTGTATTGCCCAATATTTTACATGTTTGTAACATACCAATTGTCATGCTAAGGAGCTCTCTTCCCCTACACACCACTGATGACAATGGCAGCTGTTTGCATTCATTCATGTATGTTGGCTCTGTTAATTCATTTATTCTGAAGTAGCCTTGTGCTCCACTGATTTAAAATCCAAAGGGGAGTGATGGTTCTTTGGGTTAATTTTATATTTTAAAATTTAATTGTCCTACAATCAACCATTAAAAACAGGGATGGAGAAGTTGTGAACCTCCGCATAGAGCTGGATTACAATGGCCAAACCCAGTACAAATGTGAGATCCGAGCACATATAAAATGGTGCTATACTTTGCTCACAAACAAGATATCTAGCACTAGTTCTGCTCTTGTAAGGAAATTATCTTCAAGTGTGGCAGAACCCACACTGTGGAACCCCTTGCCCGTTGAGATTAGGCAGGTGCATTTGCTGTACTGTTTTTGGCACCTGCTATAATCTCTTTGAGATGCATGTGGCACTGTGGTCTAAACCACAGAGCCTAGGACTTGCCGATCGGAAGGTCGGCGGTTCGAATCCCCATGACGGGGTGAGCTCGGGTGTCTAGGCAATCCAACAGAGATTTATAAAGTTCACACACACACACATTTTCAACCGCTGATTTTATTTATATTTAGAAAATATTCTATGTCTACTTGTTTTTAAGCTTCTGGCTTTTTCTTGATAGTTTTAATTTATATTTTATGTAAAGGGGGGGGGTGTTTTGTTTTTACAACTGAAGCCATATACAAATTCTGGTACTTAATTTATTACAGTCATACTGTAAGTCATCCAGAATTGGCCTGAAAAACATTCCCTTGTATAGTAATTACAACAAAGCATAAAATTATCCAGAACAACAGAGTAAAGGTAAAGGGACCCCTGACCATTAGGTCCAGTCGTAACCGACTCTAGGGTTGCGGCACTAATCTTGCCTTATTGGCCGAGGGAGCCGGTGTACAGCCTAGACAAAAGAGATTATAAAGGTATAGGTAAAGGACCCCTGACAGTTAAGTCCAGTCACAAACAACTCTGGGGTTGCGGCGCTCATCTCGCTTTACTGGCCGAGGGAGCTGACTTTTGTCCTCAGACAGTTTTTCTGGGTCATGTGGCCAGCATGACTAAGCTGCTTCTGGCGAACCAGAGCAGCGCACAGAAACACCGTTTACCTTCCCACCGGAGCAGTACCTATTTATCTACTTGCACATGACGTACTTTCGAACTGCTAGGTTGGCAGGAGCTGGGACTGAGCAACGGGAGCTCACCTCGTCACAGGCATTCGAACTGCCGACCTACTGATTGGCAAGTCCTAGGCTCTGTGGTTTAACCCACAGCGCCACCCGCGTCCCCTGAACAACAGGGTATTTATGATCAATTGCTTCGACACAATACATTTTTCAAAACTTTTTTTACTGTTGCTTTCTAATCCCTCAGGAGGAAACTACACTCCCACATTGAGATACATGTCATCTGTCAGGGCAGCCAAGGCTGCTTTGATCCCGAACTCAGGCCTGAAGTCAGATTGGAGTGGGTCAGCAGATGGCATGGTATGTGAGAGAAAGCCCTGTTGCTGTTTTATTTTAAATGTGTGGATTGATTTTTTTCAAAGAAAACAGCCTACAAGCAACATAAATTAGTGCACAAAACAAAGAACAACTTCGTGGAATATATAATATATTGCTTTTGGTACCCACTCAGAGGCTCTGCTTGGCTCCCAGTAAATGTCAGAGGTTTTGTTTTGGTTGTTAGCGCTAGTCAGAAAGTCTGAGTGGTTACAACTTTCAGACAAGAAAGACCCATCTTTCTTACATTCATTCAAACTAGCCACAATTTGATTTCCATCACTCAGTGTATGGTCGTTTTGATGGGAACAGCCAATACATTCACCTTGATGTAAACACCATGACTCCTTGAGCCGATCAATGTTTGTATCATCATCATCATCATCACACCTCTTTGCTAAGGAGCTCAAGGTGGCGTAAAGGTAAAGGAACCCCTGACCATTAGGTCCAGTCGTGGCTGACTCTGGGGTTGCGGCGCTCATCTCGCTTTATTGGCCGAGGGAGCCAGGGTACAGCTTCTGGGTCATGTGGCCAGCATGACTAAGCCGCTTCTGGAGAACCAGAGCAGCACACGGAAACGCTGTTTATCTTCCCGCCGGAGCGGTACCTATTTATCTACTTGCACTTTGACGTGCTTTAGAACTGCTAGGTTGGCAGGAGCAGGGACCGAGCAACGGGAGCTCACCCCGTTGCGGGGATTTGAACCGCCGACCTTCTGATCAGCAAGTCCTAGGCTCTGTGGTTTAACCCACAGCGCATACTTCATATTTATTTCACCCATTTTATTCTCATAGCAACGCTGTGAGCTAGTAGGTCTGGCCAAGTCACAGCGACTGGTCCAAGGTCAACAAGTTAGCTTCATGGCAGAGTGGTCTCCTAGGCCCACACGCTAACCACCACACTGCGCTGGGTTTTAACCTGAAATTGCTTCTATCTCTCATGTGTGTAATCTGTGGGATAACCAACTTCATATAACCAACATACTTAAGTCTAATTAATGCATGAAGAGGTTGAGACCATGACGTAAGCTGTCCTGCCAGGCTTAGTTTACCTTGGGAGGAACTACGTAATCAAGCTTTCATTCCCCTCAGTCTATATGAGAAGCTCCCTGTGTGAAAATGATTGAGCTGGTTGCTCCACATGGCTCTCACAAGCCACTGTTTGAGTTCCTATACCAATAATTTAAGAACTTTCACCATTTTGAAACTAAGCCAAGTTTTACTGCCTGTGCAACTTTCTGAAGCACATGAATCTGACCTTTGAGGAGTTTGTAAGTAAACCATTTTTAATTTACCAAACATGTGGTTCCCCCCCCCTCTATGCTGGGGAAAGAGGAAAGTTTTGGAAAGCACAAGGTATATTTTAAACGTCTAACAGCTTATATTTCCATGTTTTACTTTGCTGCATTTTAAATCTCTGTTGGAGTTCTCTCACCAAAGAGTACTTGCCCAGGAAACTTGGATCTTGGCATCTAAGAATTCTTCTTTTCATCCCTATTTTTCCCTTGAACCAACATAACCATCCAGTGTCATTACTTCACACAAAACTTTGTGATATCTGATGGATCTATGAAAGAGCTGGTGCTCTTAACCTTGTACACATTTTTGTTAGTGTTTAAAAAATGTAACAGTTCCATCACTAGTGTAGCAAAACTGCATCACTATGGTGCAAAAAGAAGCATCTGTTGAATTTCTGCCTGCCATCTGCAGAAATCAAACGTACTGAGCTGCTGCCAGGGAAAAAATAAAAATAAGAAGTGGTAACTCTTGACTGTGACTTGGCATCCCACACAATCATGAAAATGATATTCAAATGGTTTTAATTGCCTGTCGCTAAAATCAGCTGTGGGCCCTCGTGCTCTGGATATGCATTGTGCAGTGGAAAACAGGTTGCTCACTCCTGTAAGGCAAGATAACTCAAGCTTACCCCCATCCGCTAGACAGAGCCACCTGGAATTTCCAGCATTTGCATATCTACCCAGTTTAATTTCCCGGTCTTATGCCGCTCAGTAGTGTTCAATAAAGCAAATTACTTTGGAATTGATTTACATGTAAATAGCAATTGAAGGATAAAGTTAATGTTCTTATTCACGGGTAGAGGGTAACAAAGGACAGCTGTGCCCTACATTGCCACTCGGTTTCCTGCGTGGCAGATGTGGGCTCTTCTTCCTCCATGAGGTCCACTTGCAGTGGGGTATTCCTGCCTCTTCAGCTTGCAGCGCAACCCACAAAATATCGGAAAGATCACTGATCATAGGGTGTTAAAATCAGCCGAGGGAGCTCTCTTGGTAGTCCCACTACCCTCAGAAGTGTGGGGAATGGCACTCAAGGGTGGAGCTTTCTTTGTAAGGTAAAGGTAAAGGGGGCCCTGACCATTAGGGTCCAGTCGTGACCGACTCTGGGGTTGCGGCGCTCATCTCGCTTTACTGGCTGAGGGACCCGGCGTACAGCTTCCAGGTCATGTGGCCAGCATGACTAAGCCACTTCTGGAGAACCAGAGCAGCGCACGGAAACGCCATTTACCTTCCCGCCAGAGTGGTACCTATTTATCTACTTGCACTTTGATGTGCTTTCGAACTGCTAGGTTGGCAGGAGCAGGGACCGAGCAACGGGAGCTCACCCCGTCTCAAGGATTCGAACCGCCGACCTTCTGATCAGCAAGTCCTAGGCTCTGTGGTTTAACCCACAGCGCCACCCACGTCCCGAGGCTTTCTTTGTAGCAGCCCCTAAACTGTAGAACTCCCACCCTGCAGAGGTGCATCTTAGCACCTTAGTTTTATAGCTATCATCAGATTCTGAAGATGCACCTCTTTAACCCTGGCATTGGATGGTTATTTCGCTTTGTGGCAGCAGCATTCTTGGTGGACTGATACTGTCCTGTTCTGGTTGGAACAGCTTTATTTGTTTTCATAATTATGACTGTTATTCTAATTGTACATTATGTTGTTGTAACCCACCCTCGCATCTTATGGTGAAGGGTGGGTAAGAAAGAACTCTTACAAACAAATAGATGAATATGCTTTCATACCCATGTTCTTACTAACACAGAGAGACTGCCAAGAAAATGTCTGCCGTCGTAACTCTATCACTCCTGTGACATTTCTATGATCAGTTATCGTACAATTGCTTGCCTACTGTTCTCCTGAGCAGAACGTGCTTTCTTTTCGATGAAGGTTCAAAACATATGGCTTCATTTGGTAATACTTGCTAAGGAATAAGTTGCCTTGAGCTTGGCAGAACTTATTTGTAGGGTGGCTGCATGGCAGAGGGACATTCCTCTATTTAGGTCCAAGTCCTATGTAAAGAAAGGGACGCGGGTGGCGCTGTGGGTTAAACCACAGAGCCTAGGACTTGCCAATCGGAAGGTTGGCAGTTCGAATCCCCATGACGAGGTGAGCTCCCGTTGCTCGGTCCTTGCTCCTGCCAACCTAGCAGTTCAAAAGCATGCCAGTGCAAGTAGATAAATAGGTACCACTCCAGCAGGAAGGTAAACGGCGTTTCCATGAGCTGCTCTGGTTCGCCAGAAGTGGCTTAGTCATGCTGGCCACATGACCCAGAAGCTGTACGCCAGCTCCCTCGGCCAATAAAGCGAGATGAGCGCCGCAACCCCAGAGTTGGTCACGACTGGACCTAATGGTCAGGGGTCCCTTTACCTTTTACCTATGTAAAGATAAAGATTCATTGGCGCAATGGGTCAGTGCGTCTGGCTGTCAACCAGAAGGTTCGTGGTTCAAGCCTACACAGGGATGCCTGTGGGCAGGATGCCTGCATTGCAAGGGGTTGGACTAGATGACCCTCAGGGTCCCTTCCAACTGTACAATTCTAGGATTCTAAGTAACGGGAGCTATGCACACACCATAACATTCAAAGCCCATTTAAAACACATGGCTTCCCTACAAAGAATCCTGGGAAGTTTGTCCCCCACAGAACCACAACTCCCAGCATCCTTAACAAAGTAGAGTTTGCAGGATCCTTTGGGGTAAGGCATAAGCTTTAAACCCATGCCAAGAGCAAACCACTTCAATTGCCCTTCTTTACTTAGCTGGACCATAAAGAAGGCTGGTCGCCGAAGAATTGATGCTTTTGAATTATGGTGCTGGAGGAGACTCTTGAGAGTCCCGTGGACTTCAGGAAGATCAAACCTATCCATTCTTAAGGAAATCAGCCCTGAGTGCTCACTGGAAGGACCCATCCAGTACTTTGGCCACCTCATGAGAAGAGAAGACTCCCTGGAAAGACCCTGATGTTGGGAAAGATGGAGGGCACAAGAAGAAGGGGACGAAAGAGGACGAGATGGCTGGACAATGTTCTCGAAGCTACCAGCATGAGTTTGACCAAACTGCGGGAGGCAGTGGAAGACAGGAGTCCCTGGTGTGCTCTGGTCCATGGGGTCATGAAGAGACGGACACGTCTGAACGACTAAACAACAACAACAACTTAGCACCTGGACAGCACGCTGAGCAAGCACACAGCAAAGTCTTCCCTGCCATGGCGGGGATTGCACTTCTATTTCAATCATAGGAATTATTCCTAAATCTGCATCGATAGTTATATATTAGCATGTGCATATTTTATGCAGATCTGTGCCATCTTTGCTGGTGATGTGTGAGCAATTTATTGCTGAGCAAATGTTTAAAAATGTATGCAGAGACACTTCTTTTTTTATGTGTGTCACTGACCGTCTCTGGGATGACTTAAACCCGTTCCTTGCTTTATTAGTATCAGTTTGTTTGTTCAATTGCACCCCATACCTTCAGCCCACCAAGCTCCCAAGGCGGTGAAGGAGACATATAAAAAGCGCCCACAATTAATTAATAATAACAGCCAATAGCATGACAAACAACAGCAAATAAAACCAAGCTAATAAATATGTAAGCAAGATGTGTCCATTAGTGCTAGATCTCTTTTGCTTTATTATCCTGCCTTGTTAATTTACCCCACTTCCTCTAGTGGGAATCTGAAAGATGTTTAGGGTAATAGAACCTTGAATTAATCTCACTGCCCAGGCCTATTAATTGTAATGAATTGTGCACTGTAATAGACAAGCCTTCTTTTATACAAGTAGAGAGAATGCTGAGGAAGAGTTGTTATTGCTAAAACCAAGATGCTTGTCTGTACCTTTTTTGTCCAGGGAGACATAACACGGTGTGAGAAGAAAGGCAGAATTTACAAGCTGAAAGTTAAAGCAAATTAGATTATCTCCAGCAGCAAGCATGAAGTACCTCCAGAGAACTGTTGCTGAAAATTGGGTTCAATTGAGTAAGCTCACGGAACCAGAATTGAGGAGTATCCAGAGGCAGTGGCATGGGGCAAAGCTGAAAATCAGGGCCAGAGTACCTGTGAACTCTGACAAATGAGAAGGCAGTACTCAAGAGCAAGCCAGAAGCATGAACAGAGAACAATCAAAGGTTACACTGCAGGTGCAACAAACCTTTGGCGCTCTAGAGGTTGATGAACTACAACTCCCATAAACCCTGGCCTTTGACCAGGCTTGTAGTTCAGCAACATCTGCAGGGCCAAGCAGGAAATCATTGTACAGTTCTTCTTGTCCAAGGGGATACAATGGCCCATTTGACTAGGTACGGTCCCTCACTACCATTTGCCCAAGCAACAATTCTGTGTTTATGTTATGTTATGGTTTATATGCTGTGTTCTGGCCCAAAGGCCCCCAAACAGGTAAACAGGATAGTAATACCAAAATAAATACACTAGCTCACTCATTGAAATAATAAAAGATAGCCAAAGCAAAATATCCACAGTGAACCAGCCAAAAGAGGATGGTGACTGACTAACCTAGGACTTTCTCACTCAACCCACCTCAAACCTCAGCTCTGTATCCTCTTCTCACTATATCAGTGCAAACAAGCAAACCCCCACTGCTTTGTTAATCAACCCCCTGCCCTGGCCCGGCTAGTCCCCGCTTCCCTGTTACAAGACCCTGACAATCCATTTTCCCAACGATAGACAACAGAAGATTAGATCAGTGGAAAAATCTGTAATGTAATGTTAGTAATCTAGCATGCTAGCACATTTGGAAGCCAGGTTAATTTTTGGATTTTTCCATTCTTAGGATCAGTTCCTCATATGTCCACTTCGGTTTGTGGTTTAAGTCCTCGTGACAATTCACCAACACTTTTGTGTGAATTTCTCCTAATCTCTTCAAATTCATATGTAATTTTGTCTAGCACACGTTTGCAAAGCACTTTCCGCTAGTAGGACGCATTTCTTTTCACATTTCTTAGCCGGAGAACGGTACTGCAAAATTTGGAGAAGTGCAAATTATGAAGGACAGCTGTGTTTGGCGTAGTTTGGAAAGAGAATTTGGTTTGCCTTTAAATGCGAACTGGATTAAATTTATCCCACTTCCCATGCCTACACGTACTCAATGAGATACGGTTACATGATAACATCTGAAGCCAAACAGATTGGGGGGAAAGCTCCCTGTTCTATCTTGAATATTTCTTCCTGGGAAAAATACTAAAGTGCAAGAAGATCTGGAAGAGGAGATGCAAATGGCACTTTGGAACTTCTGAGCTACTGGAGGGAAACTGGAGGGAACAAGAGAACAAACTAGAAAAATAAGAAAAAATGCGGAAGTTGGTTAGGATGTTGAAAGAATGTTGGCCCAAAGCCAGTTCTCAATGCCATGGGAAATGAAGGATTTCTGAAACCCAGACAAAAGTTTAGCAAGAGAAAAGGGGATTTTACTCTGAAAAGAACAAATTGTCCTTCTAAAATCACTGAGACCAACTATGCTGGGAAAGATTCATATAGGACGTTTTGTCACAGTTTCATGCAAACAAAGAGAGGCATGTGTAGTATATGATATTGGCCTGCAATGAGTGCTCAGATAGAATATAATGATATCCAGGTGTTCCATATGTTTGAAATATCAAGAAGAGCTAATAACAGTTGGAGCCATCCCTGCCAGGCCATGGCTGCAAATTTAATCAGATCTGTTCACATGAGCACAGAAACGAAACTTGTTGATAATGCTCAAACTCATGGATTAGAAGTGAAACTACAGTTTGGTGTGATGTCTGAATTGACAAACAATTATTTGCAATCAGCCAGAATCAGAAACCATGGTCTACAATGTATTTGCAAAGCATGGTTTGTACTAACTATGGTTTGGTGTGATAACTCAGCTGACAGATCATACAGTCGTACCTTGGTTCTTGAATGCCTTGGTATTCATACATTTTGGCTCCCGAATGCCGAAAACCCGGAAGTGTTCCAGTTTTCAAATGTATTTTGGAAGCCGAACATCCAACACGACTTCCACTTGAGTTCAGGAAGCTCCTGCAGCCAATTGGAAGCCGTGCCTTGGTTTTGCAATGTTTTCGGACATCAAACGGACTTCCGGAATGGATGACATTCAAGAACAAAGGTACAACTGTGTTGTTTAGTTGTTTAGTCGTGTCCGACTCTTCGTGACCCCATGGACCAGAGCACGCCAGGCACTCCTGTCTTCCACGGCCTCCTGCAGTTTGGTCAAACTCATGTTGGTAGCTTCGAGAACACTGTCCAACCATCTCGTCCTCTGTCGTCCCCTTCTCCTTGTGCCCTCCATCTTTCCCAACATCAGGGTCTTTTCCAGGGAGTCTTCTCTTCTCATGAGGTGGCCAAAGTATTGGAGTCTCAACTTCAGGATCTGTCCTTCCAGTGAGCACTCAGGGCTGATTTCCTTAAGAATGGATAGCTTTGATCTTAAGAGTCTCCTCCAATCATAATATGGTGTTGGAGGTACAACTGTTGGTTGACCACAAACTTGACATGAGCCAACAGTGTGACGCGGCAGCTAAAAAAGCCAATGCAATTCTGGGCTGCATCAATAGGAGTATAGCATCTAGATCAAGGGAAGTAATAGTGCCACTGTATTCTGCTCTGGTCAGACCTCACCTGGAGTACTGTGTCCAGTTCTGGGCACCACAGTTCAAGAAGGACACTGACAAACTGGAACGTGTCCAGAGGAGGGCAACCAAAATGGTCAAAGGCCTGGAAACGATGCCTTATGAGGAACGGCTAAGGGAGCTGGGCATGTTTAGCCTGGAGAAGAGGAGGCTAAGGGGTGATATGATAGCCATGTTCAAATATATAAAAGGATGTCACATAGAGGAGGGAGAAAGGTTGTTTTCTGCTGCTCCAGAGAAGCGGACACGGAGCAATGGATCCAAACGACAAGAAAGAAGATTCCACCTAAACATTAGGAAGAACTTCCTGACAGTAAGAGCTGTTCGACAGTAGAATTTGCTGCCAAGGAGTGTGGTGGAGTCTCCTACTTTGGAGCTCTTTAAGCAGAGGCTTGACAACCATATGTCGGGAGTGCTCTGATGGTGTTTCCTGCTTGGCAGGGGGTTGGACTCGATGGCCCTTGTGGTCTATTCCAACTCTATGATTCTATGAACTGTATTTAGGTGTTTTTATCTTCCTTAGCTATCCTTCTGTCACCACAGGCTTCTAAGCTATAGAGGAAGGTGTGAACCTATGATGCTGAGTGCTGAGAAGGGGGGAAATGAAAGCTGATGAGCCATTCTCAACCATGGTTTGCGCATTGTACCTTTGGAAACTGAAACTATGGAATTCATTCTCAACTACAGTTTGCACAGATCATGGTTTGGCATGGTCTGGAGCTGGACTAACTAAAAGACCTGTTGTCTTTTTGCAGTATGGTAGCGCTGCAGAGAGCTTGCTGGGGAGACCATGCATTAAAAAGGGACTCAAAAATAACTTAAAGAAGGTTTTAATAAGAAAAACAAAAACTCCATTTACACTAAATACATCAACAAACCAGACCCAACCACCAACCCATCCCCCAGGGTAATGGGAGAGCTAGGTGCTGCTCCTTATATACTCTACCCAAATGCTGACACGCCTTAATCAAATACAACTCAGCAGCACCTGCTATGTTTCACAGCTGTAAAGCTGGGTCTCGTTAGTTTGCTCTGGCCCTTGCTCCGGCCCCTTAAAGACATACACATGGAGTGGAACAATGATGAACCTTTACATTTAAAGAAACCATTCAACATTTCCCCTGCGGTTCATCATTGTGGAACAAAAACATAAAGCATACTTTGTACATGTTTTTCATGTGTAACCTTTGGAAGTGCTTTTGTAAAAATGTCTGCAATTTGATTGTCACCTGGAACATATTTAAATACAACTATTTCACCAGCAATTAGTTTCTTTACAAATTCTAAACGTAAACTTAAGACTCTAGTGCGCTGCGTATTGGTCTCTGAACACAGGATAGCAAGTCCACTCTGGGAATCAAGGTAAACTTTTACTGGTAGTGTTACTTGCATCTGTAGGTCTGCGAATACTTGCAGATACTATTCTACATCACGAGTGGCCTGAACGCATGCACATAATTCACTCTCTGTTGTAGAGAGACAAATAATGGTTTGTGTCTGGGACTTCCATTCAAATGGACAACCGTTATAACAAAACACCATACCAGACACACCCCTGCAATTATTTTGTTCTACTGCATGAGATGCATCGCAGAAAATTTCAAAACCTTTGACAATACATGTTGTAAACTGCAACCTATAATGTTTGGTATGTTTAAGGTACATTACCACTCTCTTAAGAGCAGAGAAACATTGCGTAGTGGGCTTTTCCACTACTATATCTACTATACTGGTCTATCAGAGTAAGCCAGTACTTCGAACCTCCTAATGATGGTGGGAGTGGCCCAACTAAATCACAATGTACACGCTCAAATGGCTCAGTTACTTTTCTATCTGAGCACCTACCCTTGCGTGCAACCTTAATCTTATTCTTGCAACAGGATAGACACTGCATAAAGAATTTACATGGTTTTAAGTTGAGGCCATTGACAATATTCTTTGTCTTAATTACATCAGCAAAATTCAGGTGTCCCAGAATTCTGTGCACCTCGTGGACACACCCAGAATGTGGTCTTACATTCCTCAACCCCTGGCTTGACTGTGCTGCTCTGCAATTTATAGGCGATTGGGAGTAGGTGCGAAAATACAGTCTATATAAACCATCAGATTCCCGGGCATACAATAGACGTTTGTTCCCATCGAAAAACTCACACATAGACTTTAAGAAACGCACAGTTATGCCTTGACGAGCAAAGCACCTTACTGATAATAAATTGTCCATTGACGGGCAGTAAATGCAGTTCGCTATTGTAATGTTTAAAGAGTCAAGTTTAACGGTACCCCTGCCAAGTGACTGCAGGACTTTTGAATTGGCTAAATGTACATTACCAATTTCCTCTTCGAAAGAAATAAACAAGCTTCGATTGTTGCAGATATGCTGAGATGCTCCTGAGTCCACAATAAAAGAATTCCACTTGGCACCTTTAATTCTTTTACGATCTGTAGTCCGAGCGTGAAAAGCTCGCGGCTCGTTTCTGTCTCTACTATACGATGCCGGCTGCTGGGCTGACGACCGTGATTGACGAACAGAAACAGGCTTGGGAGTACTTTGCTTTCTTTTGGATCTGCAGTCCCTTGCAAAATGTCCTTGCTTATTGCAGAACCAACAACGCTTTGCAGCTTTAAATGCAGTTGTATCACCACAGGTTAGCATATGGCGTTCCTCATTACTTCTGGAAACAGGAGTGCTTATGGCACAAGCCTCCCTTCTATCCAACTCGCCCATTAATCTTGCCGTTACCCCTTCCACAGTTAATTGTGCTGGTGGAACGGCAGATATCTGGCTAGCTATACCATCAAAGTCCTCATTAAGGGAACATAGAATGATAAAAATATACTGAATATCAGGTATCTCCATGTCCCTTCGAATTAATTCGCCGCGTATTGCCTCCAGACGTCTCAAGTGTGCTGCCAAATCACCACCAGGCTGCAACTTCGTCTGGTACAACTGCTTGAAAAACGTCAATGCAGACGCTGACTCTTTTCTAACATGCACTGCTGCAAGACTGTCCCACATTTCTTTGGCAGTTTTCTTATTTCTTATATAGACTACTTGCTGGTCGCTGACTGCCAAATTAATTATCGCCCTGGCTTTTGCATCTCCTTTCGACCAAGCATTAGTTACAGGGTCAGGAGGGTCATCAGTTACATAAGTCCATACTTCTCTAGAGGTCAAAAGCGCCTCCACCCGAAAAGACCATAAACTATAGTTCTCATCTGTCAGCTGTGGGAAGACCAGAGCCTTCTCAGCTTCAGGAACCCGGTCAACCATTCTGGAACTCTTCCAGACCCACAAAAACTACGCTAACAGGAGAAGGAGTTTTCAAACCTTTCTCAGAGTCCAAAAATATGCAGTCATCCACTCAGCAGCTGGGCCCATAACCAAAGATGTTGTCTTTTTGCAGTATGGTAGCGCTGCAGAGAGCTTGCTGGGGAGACCATGCATTAAAAAGGGACTCAAAAATAACTTAAAGAAGGTTTTAATAAGAAAAACAAAAACTCCATTTACACTAAATACATCAACAAACCAGACCCAACCACCAACCCATCCCCCAGGGTAATGGGAGAGCTAGGTGCTGCTCCTTATATACTCTACCCAATTGCTGGCATAGTTTAATCAGTACAACTCAGCAGCACCTGCTATGTTTCACAGCTGTAAAGCTGGGTCTCGTTAGTTTGCTCTGGCCCTTGCTCCGGCCCCTTAAAGACATACACATGGAGTGGAACAATGATGAACCTTTACATTTAAAGAAACCATTCAACAAGACCATGGTGTGCTCTCTTATATAAGGCAAAATTTACTTCATCAGATGTGTGAGCTACACTTCTATAAGACATGTAATTCCTGTCTTTAATATATAATAAGAGCTCTCCAGATCAGGCTACAGATTTATCTGGACCAGCAGTGGTCTGCTTCCCACAGAGGCCAAGCACATGCACCCACAAAACAACAAACATCTGTTGTTACAGGAAATATGCATGCTTCTAGGATACACAGAATTCTTCATTTGGCAGAATTCTGCCCAGTGTAACTCAAATGCTTGTATACTCCTACATCCATAGGATGCTGAATAAGTAATCTCACCCAGTTAAATAAATAATCTCACCTCGTGGGAATCCCCTTGGAGTTGCATCGCATTTGTAGTGGTTAAGGAGAAGTTACTGCTATTCTCTGTTAATGTAAAAGATGAGATACAGAGGGAGAGGGAGAGAAGGAGAGAGTAAGGGTTTAAGGCTTACAGGCTTGATGTGTTGCAGCTGTTTATATTTTGAACCATCAAGCACATACTTCCTAGGAATCTTAATTCCACAATGCTTTGAATTTTGGTGTCACACTTGTCAAAACAAATCATTATGGCCATAGCTATGGTTGACAGACGTCACCATTTTGTCAATAAAATCAAAGCGCATTGTTTCCCAGGATTTTGTATTTTTGGGTTGAGATTCCACTCACATATTTAATTGCAACCTAGGCTGCAAGGCACCACAGTGCCAGAACGAGGGACACAAAACTATCACTTTTAATCAGGAACAAAAATATTGAGGCACGCACATTGAAATGAGCTGCTCCTGGGAGCCATGAAGAATAGTTCCTGTATAATGGAGGTCAATATCATGTCAATTCAGGAAATCAAGTTCTGTTTAGGAGTGCTGTGAAGCAAAAGTTATTTGCTTAACTGTATTTGCTTAATTGTCTACAGGACACTCATAGGGTTTTTTGGGGGAGGGGTGGGAGGGGGGCTTTGTCAAGTGGTAGGAGAGCTTAGGACCACCATACAGGGCCGGCCAATGGGGTGCCCTCCAAATACTTATTGGACTACATTTCCCATCATCCCTGACCACTGGCCATTCTGGCTGGGGCTGATGGAGAACTGGACTCCAGCAACATCTGGAGAGCACAAGGTATTGTCTACCCCCACATATTAGCAGGTAAACTTTCTCTCGAGAGGTATGATGATTTTGTAGTGATTTATTTAAGCATGTTTGGCTACATCAATACCAGTCAGGTAACATTAACATGAGCTATGCCTTTTCAAAATCCATCTTTCTTTGTGTAACCTGTGCAAGGCAAAAATTGACCCACAAGAGAATTGTGTGTAACTGCAGAGGCCTCCGATACGTCACATGAGTTGATGACCTGTAACTGCAGAATGGGAGGCTTCATGCAAGAACAATGAGGATCGGAGAGATCCCACACGATGCCCCACTGTCCATATAAGGACTGGTTGGGCTTAGCAAGAGCCCTTGGGCACATCATATGGTGATGCACCTTCCTCCTCCTGAGTCAGGTGGTGATGACGCTTGCATGTTGTTGGCATGTTGTCTCAACTGGTCACCTTCTCCCAACACATCACAACCATTTCCATATGAAAAGGCCCCTGACCAAGCAAGTAGGTAGGCAGAGGGACAGATGGGACCACATGGTCCAGTGCTTGCTCTGCTCACCTGCTGCATGCTGGCACCCACCAGCAGCACTGTGCTTTTGCAGCCTTTATTTGGAAGGGCAATCAATGAGCAGGTGCAGGACGGAGTGAGGTGTTGGAGGAAATGCGGCCTGTACTGTGCTCCCTAAGCTGTGTTCCCTCAGGTGTGATGAAGGTTCTACATAGGCAACAATGAGATGGAGGAGGCAGAGCAGCCAGAACCAACTCTGGGATTGGTTGCAAGCAGGCAGATGAGGTCTGACTGAGGTTGATGGGTGTTATGTACTGAGCTGAATAGGATCCAAAAGGCAGCAGTCTGATTGGTCCTAGAACAACAGGATTCAGAATGCAGCAGTCTGATTGGTCCTAGAAAAATAGGGTCCACAATGCAGCAGTCTGATTGGTCCTAGAACAACAGGATTCAGAATGCAGCAGTCTGATTGGTCCTAGAAAAATAGGGTCCACAATGCAGCAGTCTGATTGGTCCTAGAAAAACAGGGTCCACAATGCAGCAGTCTGATTGGTCCTAGAACAATGCAGCAGTATGATTGGTCTGCAGTAGCCACCCAATCCAGCTCCAGGTGGAAGTGAATCTGCAACCTGATTGGCCTACAGGAGAATCCCAGAATTAGCCAATCATGTGCGGCCCATTGTGTAAATAATGTATATAAGGCAGATATTTTGGGGAAACTTTCATTCCTCACTACTATGAGCTGAATAAAGAGCATGAAATCCACAATCGACTCTGAGTATATGTCAATGGGGCAGCGCCCCATTCACCCTAATGAACCTGCCTCCACTCTTGGCACATTTTGTACCAGCCTGATAGGTGTGCAATAGCATCTTCTTGTTACCTTATACAGGGTAGCATGAGGGACCCCAGGGGCCTGCAGGAAGGCTACTCCACTCTCCTCAGCTGCTTCGGTGGTAGGCGATAAAAGGGAGTGAGGGTAGGAGACCCAAAGAGAGGACAAGGGGGAGAGCAACAGGGAGAGTTATTCAGGATGGGCTTACCTGCAACTCCAAGCAGCCAGTCATAAGGTGGTGAGTTACCCTTGCTTGAAGTGCCATCGGCAGAGCAAAGTGTGAACACAGGACATTGGCTTGCAATGCCAGAGCTGTGTCCTTTGGAAAACATATGGGAGCACGCCTTCAAGTGGCGTGGGCCCTAACAGGGAACAATTTATTTTAGATCATTCCTGGTTGTACAAGCTCCCCTTCCCTCTTCTGCCAGCCTGAGGGTTATTCCCATTTTCTACTTAGCACAGCAAGGGACAATTAGCACTTTGTGATAATTACCGAAGACTCTTTTCATCTTCAGACCAAGCTCCAGCCTTGTTAAGTTTTGTTGCCACCCCTTACGTGTCTTTAGATGACCTCTGACCCAAGTACATGGTTCCCCCCCACTCCCATCCTGGTATTTTAGGACCTGCACCTAATCCCAGGATCTGAAACATCAATGCAAACCACAACGGCCTTGTCAAAATCCCAGGTCAACTCCAGTCGGGAGTGTTGTTCAGGCCAGCTTCAAGCCATCAAAAGATTTCTGTCAGAAATCCATCCAGCAGACTTCATCTGATCTATCTTTAGAAAGGCGTAGCAACAGAGCTGGCATTTGGAACAAAAGCCCAGCAAAAATATGCTAAGCCTATAAAAAAGACTGATAATTTCTGAGCACTAGGCCCATGCAAACAGTAGCATTTGCCAGCAGGGTGTAGCGGTTAGAAAAGAAGTGTCAATTCCAGTGGCGTGTGGAAAGGAAGCACAGTTCCAGGATTTTTGCTTTTAGAGCAGGAATGATGATCTTGTAGGTGATAGTGAGGTTACCAAGGTTCTTGGCAGATTAGCATAGAAAAGGAGTGAGGGGTTTTTTTTCCAGCTTGAAGGCCACATTTTCATCACAGCAACCTTCTAGGAGCCACGTGCCAGTGGTGGACAAAGGCAGGCAGAACAATAAATATATATTTTAGACAGCAGGCAAGTTTCTGCACACAGTCACATATTCCTCTCTATCTTTCGTTGGGGCAAGGAAGAGGCATTATCAGATTCCCAGAACTTACTCCAGCCAGACAAAAACACCTCAAGGGTCATCTAGTCCAATCCCCTGCAGTGCAGGAATCTTCTACACAATGTGGGGCTTTAACCCACAAACCTGAGATTAAGAGTCTCATGCTCCGCTAAAAAGTCCCAAAGGGCTTGATAGAGAGGCCTAGCAGTGTTTCCCAACCTTGGGCCTCTAGCTGTTTTTGGACTACAACTCCCATCATCCCTCGCTAGCAAGACCAGTGGTCAGGGATGATGGGAATTGTAGTTCAAAAACAGCTGGAGGCCCAAGGTTGGGAAACACTGGCCTAGAGCAACACATATGGCGTCTGGGTGTGAGGTTCCCTACCCGTGACATACAGGAAGTCAGGAGAATGGGGAAAATAATCAAATGGAAACCGGGTCCTCTCTGCCCCCCATGCTTTGACTGGTTCCTCCTATTTCACACATCCTCCAGATGTTTTGGGACTACAACTCCCATCATCCCTGACCACTGGTCCTGTTAGCTAGGGATGATGGGAGTTGTAGTCCCAAAACATCTGGAGGCCAGAGTTTGTCTATGCCTGGTTTAAAGGGTAACACTTCTTCGCAAGATTGTTTGCACTGCTATTTAAAAGCTAAAGGTTGCATTTCCGCTGGCTGGAGATCTTTTGCTAAAGCTCAATATGTTATTCAAGTTGAGTTTATTCTGTAAAAATCCTGACATGTGATCCTAATAAACCGGGTTTTATTTTACTGCCGCTCTTCCCTCCGCCCCTTTTTTGTTTTTGGCAGGGAGTGCATGTATATACAGTATATGTGTGTGTATGGATCAACACATTTCCTGCATTGATGGGTGGGGTACGTATTATGCCAGAATTATTCTGTGAGAGCTTCGTGTTCCTTAGGTGCAGATGTTCGGGCTTGCAATATTGATTTTGGTTTTTTACTAGAACCCTGAAAGCCACAAACCAGAGCAATATGCAAAAAAATTAGTGGCTGTTGTGCTCCGGGACTGATGAGAAGTGGAATCCAATGGCATCTAAGGGGCCAAACAGGTCTGTTCCTCTCCTCTTGTTGGACGAGGTGGATCCTTGGCCCAATAGGGCTCTTCCCTTAGAACAGGGGTCAGCAAACTTTTTCAGCAGGGGGCCGGTCCACTGTACCTCAGACCTTGTGGGGGGCTGGACTATATTTGGGGAGGAGGGAATGAACAAATTCCTATGCCCCACAAATAACCCAGAGATGCATTTTAAATAAAAGCACACATTCTGCTCATGTAAAAACACACTGATTCCCGGACGTCCGCGGGCCGTATTTAGAAGGTGATTGGGCCGGATCTGGCGCCCAGGCCTTACTTTGCCTACCCATGCCTTAGAACTTCCCTCAGGAGATCATCAAACAGGAGTGTTAAGCAACATCTTCCTGCTTTCATAAGGAAAGTTGCTCTTCTTCTTTCCCAGGTGCTTTTTAATAACAAATCTGTCACTAAAAAACAATCTGCCGTTTGTGGGGTGGAGGGGGCCCTCTAAGGTATTTGTCTCGTCTTCTGGAATCCTTGTATGCTATGACTCATCGGCTTTTCGAAAGACGGTGTCGGCTTCTCACATTCATAACTTCAACTCTTCCTATGAATTTCCTGCTGTGCGTCTTCCTTTCATCTCAACAATCTTTCTTTTATGGCCGCCCTCAGGTGCAAGGAAATTAAAACCGGCAAGGTTAACATCTCCTTCCGCATTCGCTGCATTCTATCAGTAATTTAATCTTTTGGCTTAAAACCTGTGTTTTGGAATGTGCTTGATGGCGTATTCATAAGGTAAGCAACATTTGGTCTCCTCTGCCTTGCGGAACACACGTTTTCATGGCCAGGCGTAAACAAAGGAGGAAATTAAAATTCACTTATGCTCCCATTTCTGATTCTTTTTGGTGGGGAGGAATGTTGTAGCAGAATTACTAAATTACTGGGTCAGACTTGAGGCGTCTGTAACATGATACTGCATTGATCTTGCATTGTCTAGTAGGATTTAGCGGGGTTCCACATGCCAGGCTGGGCCAACTGCACATTGTGCGAGTCCTTTGCTCTCTAATGTCTAACCTATTCCACTGGTCTGATAAATTGCCCCAGGTAGTAGATAGGAACAACCAGTGCTATTTTTCTTTTTAAAAATGTTTAGGGGTACTCTCATTTTGACTCAAGAAAATCACCATTTTATAATTCAAATTGGGGAAAATAAATACAGGAAACGGACAAAAGTACAGAGTCATCCTTAACTTTATACTTCTTTGCTGGCTGTGATGATGAAAAATAGTTAGTGATTTTCCTACTCATATTGAACTGTGCTGCCCCTCAGTGAGGCCAAACTTTCATCAGTAAAACACCACACATCCACATTCCACACTGCTCCACACATTAAAGGCTCGCTTCTGCCTGAGACTCAGGAAACACTGGAAAACGAAATGAAGCCGCCATCAGAGGTGGTAACAACGAAGCTGACCAATCACCGTGCTAGATTCCAACTCCTACTTCACACGTTAAATGCTCGCTTCCATCTGAGACTCCAATTCACCGTGCTAGAGAAGAAACTATTTATTTTTTTAAAAAAAACTTTTATTAAAAAATAGTTTCTTCTCCCGTTAGATTCACAAAATGTTTATGGGTATGCGTACCCCTGCGTCCCCCCAGAAAAAAAGCACTGGGAACAACTAATACCTGTTCAAAGTACATCTAAATCAGATCTAAAACACTTGGCTTCTCTTAAACAATCCTGGGAATTGCAGTTTATTAAGGGTGCTGGGAACTGTAGCTCTGTGCAGGGTTCCCGGGATTCTTTGGGCAAAGCCGTGTGCTTTAATCACATGATGTGGAAGTGATTGGGGAAACTAGCAATAGACAGAACTTTTTCTAGCATAAAGATGCAAATGGTGGAGACAGCATCACCCATTGTATTTTTGCCTACCCTGCCAGAAGAAGAAGTGGCCTTCCATTTGTGTTCAGTTTTAAACATACTGAAGAATAGGGAGTTCAGCTACTGGTCCATCTGGCTTAGAATTGTCTAAATCTGACTGGCAGAAGGTCTGTGGGGACTCATAGGGGAAGTCACCTTTCCATTGCTACAGCTGAGATCCTTCTTAGCAAAGATGCAAATGATGAGCAATGCAGTTGTCTAACATATCTATTCAGAAATAAGCTCCAGTTGAGTTATGTGGTACTTACTACTTCCGGTATGGTATTGTAGACTGAATTTGGGCCCTTCTGCATGTTTGCTTGATCACTGAGCTCTGGGCCTTTCCCAGTTTTTTTCTTGCTCATCCTCATTCAGAAGGGTGAGGAAATGAGGGACAATTTAAATGCATCATCTTTCATATTCTCCACTTCCAGGGAAGCGATTCCCCTGATAGCAAGTATGGCACAATCTTTTGCTCAGGAGGAATGTGCTTATCCAAAACCCATAAGTTATTTCTACAGTCCTCCCCGTGTGATGGTCTCCACAACTACTGCACAAATCCTTCTAGTCGTCCTTGAATTTGGCATTATAAAACGAATAATGCATCCTTATGTTGGGTGCTTCTAAAGGAAATCAACAAGTTATACTATCATATAACTTTCTTGTCCTTCACCTTTTCCTTTCTTTTTTTCCCTTTCTTTTTTCTCCCTTTCTTGTCCTTCACCTTTTCCTTTTTACTCCATTATAATTTCCCCCCAAATTTCCCAGATACAAGAATGGGAAGCACACATGCAAACGAACTCCCCTCCATCGTTTTACAAAGGAAATTCATAGGTGGGTTTAAGCAGAAATTTCATTTGAAAAACAGTCAACACATCCCATTTCTTCTAAGATAGGTGTTTTTTTAATCAACAAACAACAACAAGTGATAAATTATAGACGAAGGGCATTTTTTATTTCCTTTTAAACATGCATTGCAACGATTGCTGGATTTTTAACGGGCTGGATTCAGTAAACATGCGGGGGGGGGGTTGCATGGAAGAAACCAGCTTGAACGGGTCTCTCCCTCCCGCCTCTCCTTCCCTCCCTCCCTTGCTCAGCGAATTACTCGGGGATGGGGGGGAGTTCATATGAAATCTAAGAGGTCTCAGAGGATCGGACAGCCGATCCCTCCATCGGCACACCCGCTGCCGCCGCCACCTGAATGAAACAAACCTCCCTCAGTTCAGGCAGCCGAGCCCTCGCCGGAGAGCTGCTGCTGCTGCTGCTGCTCAACGTTTTCCTTCCGCCGTCGGGGAATTCGCAGCTGCCTGGGCAGAGGCGCCTTAAAAGAGTTTTTGAAAGGGCTCCCAGTCCTGCGCCGGGACGGAGGCGGTGACGCTTCCATTTCCAGACCGGAGTGAGAACTGTGCCCTTCAGGCGTCAGCAGAGACCCGAGGGGGGGGCGTACCTTTTGACCCGGCCGGACCGGAGTGAGAACCGCCGCGTTCGGAGGAGCTCGCCACGTGGAGGAGGAGCAGCTACGGCAGAGGAGGAGGAAAGGAAGGACGGGGCACTTTTGCGCTCCTAGCTCGCACTTAATCGCAACGTCTGATCCTCTTTCCCTGAAGAAGCAGCAGCCCCTCGCGGGGCTTGGCGTTGCCAGACCGACTGCGAAACTCAGGAGTGAACGTGGTTTTGTATCTGCGTCTGCCGTAAGTCGTGCGAATGTGCGTGTACACGCGTGTGCCGGGGGGATCGGGGCGAAAGAGGGGGGCTCCGGGAGGGACATATTCAGCAAAAGCCGCTTCAGCTGCCTGGTCCAACTTGGGATACTTGGAGCTCAGGAGTGAAGTCTGTTGGCAGTGGCGATCCACGCCACGGGCCACTTCGACGGGGCTACGCGGCTTGCCATTTCCCTCCGTGCTGCGAGAGATGCCACCACCGTGAAATCACTTTTGGAACTGAAAGGGGGGTTGTGCGCAAGGGATACTCTTGCGCGCGCGAGGAAACGGCTACTCAGCAAAGATTAGGTGAAAAAATGCTACTTGAATAGGAGAGAAAGTGATTGGTAGCGTGGGGTAACGGTGCCATATGTAGACGGAGAACTTGCTTCGACTAAATGTAGTGTTTGATGGGCGATCGTCTGATTCAATCCAAGCTACTCTGTATGAGATCTAGGAGCTGCGGCTTGCAGTTTTGCCTTTCCGAATCAAGGCAGAAATAGAGTCGGTGAGCTGACTCGACTTCTAGCTAAATCCAGGATGACTGGAAAGAAATTTCCATGAGCTTTCACTTTGCAGACTGGGTCTGGACCTCAAATCTTGATGCTTTAAGACATCGCCGCCGCCGCCGACCCCCAACCCCACTGTTTGCCCATAGAGCAGATCCGCATAAAATCATTGATCTGGTTTGTACAGCTGTGTCCAAGCTAAACTCCTGCTTAAGGGCTAAGGAAGGGAAGCAAACGGAGGAGTCCCGTGACACCTTGAAACTTACTTATTGTGGCATAATCTTCCATGGGCCAGAGCCTGTACCTGAAAATGTGGGCTCCCTGACCCACAAAAGCTTCCACTGCAATCAGCTTGTTAGTTTTTAAGTTGCCACAGGACTGTAGGTTTTGCTGCAATAGTTTATGCCACTATTGGTTGCAGTGGGAGAGAAGCAGGGACAATCTTCCAGTTGCCTCATGCAAAAAATTGCCACTTGCTCCATTACTATTATTATTATTATTAATCACTTGTCCTACTGCTACATACTCAAGTATTGCATTAGCCAATTCTGCCATGCGCATGGAGCTAGGGTCAGGCTAGCCTCTTAAGCTGTAATTGCGAAGCAAGGCCAATTGAGCTCAGTGGGACTTACTGCCAAGAAAGAGTGTATAAGATCACTGCCTTAAGCAAAAAACAGTGTTCCAGCATTATTCCAGCAGATCTGGTTAGGGCTGGTTAATGTGGGGGGTGAATTCCATTGAAATCAGTGGGGTTTTAGCCTTCGACTGTTGTTTGCCATTAGCTGTCTTGGTGACAGATTTTTATCTCTGCTATCAGAATGTCGCCCTTGGAGTCAGTTTTTAAGCCTGTTTCCCCACTCTGTATGAGTCTGTATCCCCCTTGATATGATGGCTGTGATTATTCTTCACTCATATCCTGCTCTAACTGTATCTAGGATTTCTAGCCCTCCCACCCATGAAGCAAGGTGAGGTAACTGCCTCAGATAACAGGCAGGATCTACCAAGGCAGCAGATCCCGATGTATATCTTTATGGTGTTGATCTTCACTCACCCTTCTTTCCTGGTGGGGAGGAAGGCATCCTTTTGTAGTTCGCCTCAGGTGCCAAAATATCTTGAATCAGTCCTGCCTTCCAGATTCACTATCCCGGGCATCCTTTAATGACTCTGCCTCCCCACCCCCGCCCATTTGCTGGCCACTATGTCAGGAACTCTTTCTCAGCACACCTACTGATCTCTATCTCTTCCAACAAATCCCCATCAAAATCATAGGGAAGGGGTTGTTGCTCAGTGGTAGAAAGAAAGCAAACAACCCTAAGCTGGGAATCATAATAGGCTCTGTACAAAGCCTCACTGATAAGTATGTACAGGATTTCAACCTGAATCTGTTAATTTTAAAGACCCTAACAAGGGATCCCATAAATTTTGAGACCAAAGGGAAATTTTGAGACCTTACCCAGTTTACTCATTTCTATATCTTTTTTCCAGAATTTAGAATAAGGTGAAGGAATGTTAACTGGACAAGGATTTGGGTGTTCAGGGTTAAATTTGTTATGAAACTTACTGTGAAACCTTGGGCCAGTCACTGTCTCTCATCCTTACCTACCTCACAAGGATAAGATGGAGAAATGGAAAACTATGTGTGCCACCTTGGAAGAAAGAGGGATTTAATGTTACTGAGAAGATCTTCAGGTTGTCTACCCCTGATCCTTAAGGGGCATCAGGCAAGGTTTGAAATAATACAAGAACAAACCTAAAAATCAAAGAAAAAAGACTCTGGGACACGATGCAGTTCAGACTTTACATGCAGGTTCATGGCAAATCCAATGTGCTGGGACAGGTTTAGCTGGATTTGAAAATGCAAGTGTCCAGTCCTTTTACCTATTGAAGTTTGCCGGCAATTTAATACATTAAAAGCATGCACTCGTTTAAGACCCAGACAGTTCTCTGACCCTAAGAGAGATGGATGTGTGGTCCACTGGCTCAGTCTGTGGGCCAATGCAGGTACCATAAAACTAATGACTAAGGGCTGAACTAGATGTGATGTTAATTGTATAAATGCAATTAACATAAAAAAATGTAATACAGTGGTACCTCAGGTTACATACGCTTCAGGTTACATACGCTTCAGGTTACAGACTCCACTAAACCAGAAATAGTGCTTCAGGTTAAGAACTTTGCTTCAGGATGAGAACACAAATCGTGCTCTGGCGACGCGGCAGCAGCAGGAGGCCCCATTAGCTAAAGTGGTGCTTCAGGTTAAGAACAGTTTCAGGTTAAGAACTGACCTCCGGAACAAATTAAGTACTTAACCCGAGGTACCACTGTAGTAGCCACATAGGGGGCAGGTGGCTAAGCTGTACTGGGACCATATGGGAGGGACAGAGTCACCCACCCATTGTGGTACATACTAAATAACTTGCCCCAGCCGCTACTTTTATCCGGAAGAAAACAGTGGTGGGTGGGTGTATGTTAAACTCTCCCTCCTCCTGCAATCTCGATGCTGCACAGTTAACATCATGTCCGCCTTGGCCCTTATATGAAGTAGATTATCTTAATGGACTAGTAACTTCTGAGGAATTGTATGCAAGACGGTGGCACAGAAGTGACTGAATTCAAAGCTGAAAGCAGGCAAGTTTGACATACCTGGCCCCTACAAGCTGTTACTGGTCTGGGCTGAGTATCTCCTTCAACAGGGCTCTAGTTCCAGAAATGTAAGAGGCAGGATTATTCTACAAGTCCTTTTCCATAGCCCTCCTCCATTACACTGCTTATTCCACAGATGCACTCCAGATGGGCTGCAAAGTCCCATCATCCTCAACCATTTCTCATCCTGGCTGAGGCTGATGGGAATTGTAGTTCAAAACATCTGGAGTGCACCCTGCCAACTATTCCTGTTCCAGGCACCTGGGGAGAGTTTTCCCTAACCTTGCTATAACCAAGATCCTTTGGGGCTGAGCATGGGACTTTTTGCACACAAATCATTTGCTCTGTCGTTGAGCTACAGTATTGCTCTTCCCCTGATGTGCTATGGAAAATATCAGCAGGACTGTGCAATGAAATTTCAACCCCCCTCTAAAGAGAAACACATGTGAAAAGGTTGCACTGGAATGCCAATTTACAGGAAAGGCCTATGAACAGGAACAGACAAGAACAGGTGGGTCTTGCCAGCACCCAATTTCACCTAATGGATTTTACATTCCAGCATTGGTTTCTCATAGCTATTTCCCCATAGAGGCAAATCATTAAATGAGAATCCATGCTTAACAGCTTGCCTAGGAGATCTGCTTTCTCCTTCATCTAGCTTTCGCTGCCAAAGCTGAAAGCGAAGGCTGCAGTGCCCCCTAACGTCAAATCCTAGCCAAACGCAGAGAAACATGTGCACTTGGATTGGGGACACATTATAGACCAACGATCTTCAGCCTTCCTTTTTGGACTCTGCGCACACACCATTAACCACAGTCTAGACCCTGCTTTCAGTTCTTCGTATGGGGATATACAAAATTAGAATAAAGCATTTAACAGGAAAATGCAGATAAAACTATCTACAAACACACAACTGAAACGTATAGCGCCTGGTAAGAGAAATAGCAGCAGCAACCGGGCAGTGATTTAAAAGGGCCATTCATTTTTAACTTGGGGAATTCATTGCCACCAGTCCATAGAATCATAGAATTGTGGAGTTGGAAGGGACCCCAGGGGTCATCTAGTCTAACCCACTGCAATGCAGGAATCTCAACTAAAGCATCTATGACAGATGCTGTCCAATCTCTGCTTAAAAACCTTCACCCATGAAGGAGAGTTTGCCACCTTGCAAGGGAGTCTGTTCCACTGTTGAACAGATCTTACAGTCAGAAAGTTCTTCCTGATGTTTAGTCAGAATTTCCTTTCTTGTAACTTGAAGCCATTGGTTTTCTCCGGAAGAGGAGAAAACAAACTTGCTCTATCTTCCATGCAACAGTCCTTTAGATACTTGAAGATGGTTATCATATCTCCTCTCAGTCTCCTCTTTTCTAGGCTAAACATTCCCAACCCCCTCAACCATTCCTCATAAGGCTTGATTTACAGACCCTTGATCATCTTGGTTGCCATCCTCTGCGAATGTTCTTGCTTGTCAATAACCTTCTTAAACTGTGGCGCCCAGAACTGGACACAGTACTCCAGGTGTGGTCTGACCAAGGCAGAATATAGCAGTCCTATTACTTCCCTTGGTCTAAAAACATTATTCTTCTGTTGATGCAACCTAGAATAGCATTAGCTCTTTTTGCTGCTTCATCACACATAGAATCATAGAATCATAGAATCATAGAGTTGGAAGAGACCACAAGGGCCATCAAGTCCAACCCCCTGCCAAGCAGGAAACACCATCAGAGCACTCTTGACATATGGTTGTCAAGCCTCTGCTTAAAGACCTCCAAAGGAGGAGACTCCACCACACTCCTTGGCAGCAAATTCCACTGTCGAACAGCTCTTACTGTCAGGAAGTTCTTCCTAATGTTTAGGTGGAATCTTCTTTCTTGTAGTTTGGATCCATTGCTCCGTGTCCGCTTCTCTGGAGCAGCAGAAAACAACCTTTCTCCCTCCTCTATGTGACATCCTTTTATATATTTGAACATGGCTATCATATCACCCCTTAACCTCCTCTTCTCCAGGCTAAACATGCCCAGCTCCCTTAGCCGTTCCTCATAAGGCATCGTTTCCAGACCTTTGACCATTTTGGTTGCCCTCCTCTGGACACGTTCCAGTTTGTCAGTGTCCTTCTTGAATTGTGGTGCCCAGAACTGGACACAGTACTCCAGGTGAGGTCTGACCAGAGCAGAATACAGTGGCATTATTACTTCCCTTGATCTAGATGCTATACTCCTATTGATGCAGCCCAGAATTGCATTGGCTTTTTTAGCTGCCGCGTCACACTGTTGGCTCATGTCAAGTTTGTGGTCAACCAAGACTCCTAGATCCTTTTCACATGTACTGCTCTCAAGCCAGGTGTCACCCATCTTGTATTTGTGCCTCTCATTTTTTTTGCCCAAATGCAATACTTTACATTTCTCCCTGTTAAAATTCATCTTGTTTGTTTTGGCCCAGTTCTCTAATCTGTCAAGGTCGTTTTGAAGTGTGATCCTGTCCTCTGGGGTGTTAGCCACCCCTCCCAGTTTGGTGTCATCTGCAAATTTGATCAGGATGCCCTTGAGTCCATCATCCAAGTCGTTGATAAAGATGTTGAATAAGACCGGGCCCAAGACAGAACCCTGTGGCACCCCACTAGTCACTCTTCTCCAGGATGAAGAGGAACCATTGATGAGCACCCTTTGGGTTCAGTCAGTCAGCCAGTTACAAATCCACTGAGTGGTAGCATAGTCAAGACCGCATTTTACCAGCTTTTTTACAAGAATATCATGGGGCACCTTGTCAAATGCCTTGCTGAAATCAAGGTTGACTCATGTTCAGCTTGTGATCTATTCAGACCCCTAGATCCTTTTCATACATACTACTGGCAAGCCAGATGTTCCCCACCTGGTTCTTCCTGTCTAAGTGCAGAACCTTACATTTGTCCCTTACTGAAATTCATCTTGATAGTCTTGGCCCAGTTCTCCAATTTGTTAAGGCTATCTTGAATCCTGATTCGATCTTCTGTAGGTATTAGCTACCCTTCCCAGTTTGATGTCATCTGCAATTTTGATGCGCATCCCCTCAACTCATTCATCCAGGTCGCCTCTAAGATAAAGATGGTTGTAAGAGAGGATTAGACAAATTCTTGGGGGATTAGTTTACGAGCAGACTACTAGGTACCCATAGTTTTCCCTGTTTGACCTGAAAGAGCAGAGATAAGGAACACGTGGCCTTCCAGATGTTGCTTGACTACAACTCCCATAATCCCATACCATTTCATGCTAGTTGGGACTGATGGGCATTGAAGTCTAACAACATATGGCGGATCACAGGTTTCCCATCCCTGCTAAAATGAGACAGGACTTTTTGTAAGGTGGTATCCTATTTTGCAACACTCTCACTGGAGCTAACCAGCTGATTGGTTCCAGGTGTGTACAGTGTGCTTTGTCCAGGCATTTAACCACCAGGTGCTTTACTTGACTATTGCTGATGACTGCCTTTTAAAGTTATGTTGGCACTGATGCTGCTTCGCTTATGGTTTGATTGGTTATATTAGATTTATAATTAGTCTTTCTGCTTGTTTTTGTAAGCTGCCTTGGACAGATATGTGGCGGGGGGGGGACAGGCTATAAAAATAAAGCTAACATGGAGTAGTGGCTCAGTGTGTTAAACTAGGACCTGGGATGGGGGCTGGGTTCAAATCCACACACTTAAGCGCAGAAGCTTTCTGTGTGATTTTGGATCTGTAATTTTTTGTTAGTCTTAACCTTCCTGCTAGGTGAGGGTAACATGGCAGCAGCAGGAGAGAGATTGAAACTTGTACATTACTCTGAACACTGTGGAGAAAAAGTAGCTTGTAAATAAAATAGGCATTTTAAAATAAATCAGCATGGATACATGAACAATTAGCTTTATATTATAGGGTTTATATTATATTATGTTAATCTGGAACACAGGAAATTGTCTTGTAATATATGTCCATGTAGCTATTCTGACTGGCGGCATCTCTTCTGGGTCTAAAACAGAGGTCTGTCCCCACCACCTGTTAACTAGAGATGGCAGGGATTAAACTTAGTATTGTCTACATATCATCTATCCTGCCAAAGATAACCAGATAGGGCCACAGTGAGAAATTAAAACGGTTGCTAGACCCAGCTGCCTGTCACTATTTGGACAGGCAGTAAAGGTAAAAAGCTAAAGGACCCCTGGATGGTTATGTCCAGTCAAAGGCGACTATGGGGTTGCGGCACTCATCTTGCTTTCAGGCCGGCGTTTATCCAGATAGGTTTCCTGGTCGTGTGGCCAGCGTGATTAAACCACTTCTGGCGCAACGGAACACTGTGACGGAAACCAGAGCGCACGGAAATGCCGTTTACCTTCCAGCTGCAGCGGTACCTATTTATCTACTTGCACTGTTGTGCTTTCAAACTGCTAGGTTGGCAGGAGCTGGGACAGAGCAACAGGAGCCCACCTTGTTGTGGGGATTTGAACCGCCAACCTTCTGATCGGCAAGCCCAAGAGGCTCAGTGGTTTCGACCACAGCACTACCCGCTATGACCCACCAACAGGGATAGGACCCAACCAAAGGCTTTTTGCCCAGGGCCCCTTCAAACCCAGAATTAGACCTGAGGACTTATTTATAACACTATAATATATAACATTTTAGCATTGGCCATTTATGGAAGTGAGAAGTCTAGTCACTTAACAAAAAAAGTATAGAAGAAGGGTTTTGTCAGGATACCGTCTTAGATTTTGGCTGAACGATTTCCTTTTTTTATCATTGCCTTGGAATCCAGTTGCAGTGACAGCAATTTTATAGACTCTTGAGTCCAGAATCTTACAAAATCCAGGACTGTTTTCTGCCAAATGTCAACAGAACAGGGAAGCATGACTCTGTTTTCCACTGCTGCTGAAATAACTAGCCCATGACTGTTCATACTGATAGCTGCCTCAGATGAGTTATTTCATCCCTCTTGCAGAACTCATGACATATTCAATGGGAACTTTTTAATCCAGACTACCAGAGGCCTGGGAAAAAGCCATTTAATTGGCAGCCTTTAACCTTGCAAAAATCAAGTTACTGCATTTTTCTCCATATACGTACACATGTAACATAAAAATATCCTTTTGACGTGAACTGTAAACAAAGCTGATTGCAAGCATGGCACTGATAAAATACCAAACGTAGTACAAAGCACTGTTTTCGTAAGTGAAACAGTTTCGATGGCATGAGATCCAAAACAGCAATTTTCCAACAATGTTATAGTACACTCTATCATTTGGATTTGTTTGTCCTTTGTAGGACACACCATTATTTGTTAAAGTCACAATGGCTCACTGAAAACTTTCCAAATTCAGCTCCTTCTGTACTTTGTTGCAGCTATTATGTTTTTATATTCTGCTGAAAGCTGCCCAGAGTTGTTTTTATTATTATTATTATTATTATTATTATTATTATTATTATTATTATTATACTGAACAAATGAGAGGCAAGATGAGCTGATTTATACGTAAACCTAGCAATGCCTGCTTGGTATCTAGGGAACACCTTCATAATGTATCTGTAATCAAATTTTCCTGCAACAGAGTGCAAAAGGAACTGTGATTGAATTTATTTTAATTGTTTATATCCTGCTTAAAAATATATATTCCTAAATGACTTACACAAATAACAAATGAAAACAAAATATCCAGAGCAGAGTAACTTTTTCAAATGCAAGGAGATAGAATTCCAGTGTAAAAAGGGTTTCAGTTACCCTCTAAAAGCAGGAAAAAATGGGGTTTGGCAAATCTCCCAAGGGAGAAAATGCCACAACTGCAGTGCCAGCACTGAAAAGGCCCTGATTTTCTAATGTTTAAGAACATAAGAAAACCAGGCTGGATCAGACCAAAGGTTTCTGTTTCCACAGTAACCAACCAGATGACCAAAGCAGAACATGGGTACAACAGTGCGCTTGCCAGTTTTCCCTCTAGAAAAGGACTGACCCCTCCTTTCTATGGGACCCTGTAAGTGGCCTCCTTGGCTCTTTCTATCAGCCCCTACGGTTATGATTCGTGGGTTCCCACTTAATTTTATTTTGATTTTAAATGTGATTCAAATTGTATTTTAAACTAATTGTTTGATTTTGTGTTTTTAATGTATTATGTATTTGGTGTTAGCCGCCCTGAGCCCAGTCTCGGGCGGGGAGGGCAGAGTATAAAAAATTATTATTACCAGAGCATCACCATCATCATCATGACAGTTATTATTACAGATTATTAATATATATTGCTCTGCAGCTGAAAGGCCCACAGTGTACAGCATATTAAAACAACAAAATATACAATAGAGCAGTGTTTCCCAACCACTGTTCCGCGGCACACTAGTGTGCCGCGAGATGTTGCCTGGAGGGAGGCGGGCGAGTCGGGCGGCGAGAGGCGGGGCGGCGGCGAGGAGAGGCCGCCCAGCGCGGGGCTTTCGCCGTCTGCCTGCCTGGCTGCCTGCGAGCTCGGCGGGCAGCGCCTCCGTCCGCAGCGCCCGCCTCACGGCTCTCATTCCCTGCCCCTGCCAAAGCTCACCCAGCCAAGCCGTGCTCTCCTTCCTGCCTCGCTTTGCTGCCTCCTCCCCCCCCACCCCCAAAGCTTGGAGGTTCCCCGGCAAGGGGGAGGGAAAAAAATTGAAACTTACACTTTCGTGCGTCCCTCCCGGCGTGACGCTGCGCGCTGACGTCACGGGGCTGTAATGGTGGTGTGCCTCGAGATTTTTTTCATCAAACAAGTGTGCCTTTGCCCAAAAAAGGTTGGGAAACACTGCAATAGAGTACAATAAAATGTCATATATTAATCAGCAAGCAAAAGTTTAAGGCTGCAAGATCACAACTTACAAAGGCCAGACAAAAACATTCTCAAGCTTGAGAAATAAAGTGCACTTTCACCAACTATATATGTAACAGGCTAGAAACCCGAACAATGAGAACTACTAAAGATAAAAAAATTTAAAAGGAAAGCTTACCCCTAGAAGAATTAAGGGTGTTCCCATCCTTAGTATAGTGAAGCTTTTAAATTTATGTTTCCAATCTCTCCATTTTCCACCCTCAGACGGTTCACCTTGTTGATGTGGGTCTGCGTCTCTAAGGCCAGGTAAGAATGTGCTTCTGTCATTGCTCTCCTGTCACCAGCTTAATGGGTGACTCACTGGGCAATGTTAAATTAACCGCATGGCTCTATGTCTTAATAATAGAACCTTTTAGCAACAAAAGGTGTAGCGATGTGCCCAGAGTCGTTCAGAAACAAGGTCATTCTTGGTAATTGGAGAGCTGCCCTGACAGCGACACAATTTAAAAGCATTATGGTTGGGGATTCCAGTGGATTTGAGGTTTGGACTAGGCCTCGGAGTCTCAGGCTCATTCTGGCTGACTTTAGCCTACTCCTCCATGAGAGACTAGGCCACAGCCTGGGCAATAATCCTCCAAATTGCAGATGGGCCCCAATGCCATGGGATAGTCCGTGCCTTCCGAATAAAAGTAGAATAAATGAATAGCACAGGGGTCATGGACAGAGGATCTCTTGCTAGTTGTGATTCTGTCACTGCTCCACTTACGATATATTCCTGGGCTAACACGCTCTGTTTCTTCCTTTAGATCCAGTCCCAGAATAATGAGCAGGGTCAGCTAGTCAAGGTCTTTCTCTGCTCTGGGATCCCTGTGTGGCTTTGCAGTTAAGAATAATAAAACATCCTCTGCCTGATCATGAACTATTTGCAGAAGGTAAGATCACAGAACCTGCAGAGACCTTCGTCCATGCATGGCGGTAGATGGCAGCTCGGCAATATGACATCGTTGCAGTGAACGGACAATGATGAGGGAGAGAGAAAGTGGATAGAGAGGTACCTAAGGAAATACCTTCTGTTCTGAAGCAAGTTCTAATGTTATGAGAGAGGGGTTGCCTCCCTGTACTGCTTGGAGACATCTCAGAGGCATCTGGAAAGTCACTGTGTGCAACAGAACAGGACTGTAGACCAGATAGACCCTTGCTGATCTAGAAGAGCTCTTTTTGTTCTATTCAGGTATCACAAAGACTTGGTGTGTGTGCCTTGGCATTTAAAACTGAATTTATTTTTCTATGTATATAGTTCAGTATTTCTTCAGATGTATAGATTTCCTAAAGGGTTCAAGAAAGTTGCCCAAGTTTCTACAATTATATACTGAAAAGGAAAGGGGGGTAAAAAAAGTATCTTTGCCCCTGAAGGCCTTGCAATTTAATGGTGCTTAGCAGTGGAAAATAACATATTCGAAAACGATTTAACGCTTTAGCGAACATCATTCCTTTTGGACTTTCTGTCATGACTCATTGCAAAATGCCAGTGCAAACTTTTCTGTGCTAAGGAAGCAATTGCTTTTGACAGCCTGAGCAGCACCAGTTGCTGGATTGGGCTTTGTTACCGTCCTTCCCTCCTTCCTTGGGCAGCTCTACTTGTTTAACTCTGGAACCTGTAATGCCTGAAGGCGGAGGAGCGATGGTTTGCTGAGAACAGTTGGGTAGGTAAATCACTACAGTGATGATGGGACACTTTCCTTTCTCATTCTTGGATGAGAATCTAAGCACAAAGTGGAGGCTTTTGCTAATTGAAAATACAACTCACAAACACCAGAATATCCAAGGTTTGGGTTTGTTTGCTTTCTTAAATCGGTTTAAGAGAAGAGTTCAGGAGCTTACAGAGAAACTCATGGAAATTGTATCTTGAAGTGTCTGCCTTAACTCCCATGCAGTAAATGCATTCCGGAACATTCTGCAGCATTATCTTTTGCAAACAGGAGCTACATGGGAGTTGCATTTGCTGAACTCTGGATCCAGCCGCTTTCTAGGGCAGAGCTAGCTATTGTGCCCTCCAGTTCTTGAAGGACTGCAGTTATGATCATCCCTGACATTGGCCATGCTGCCATAGGTTGATGAGGGTTGAAGTCTGACCACAGCTTGAAGGTGCCATGTTGGCTACTCCAGATTTAGGGAGTATGTTCCAGTGAACCCAGTAAAGCCTTGGGGCCAAACTAGAAGGTGCGTGACATGTGTGAATGTAAAGAATCAACTCTTCCCCACTCCCGCCACTGCAGTCCTTACAAAAATCCCCTCTTCCCCAAAGCTGCTGTTTGACCCAGGATGGAAACTGCTATTTGTACAAATAACAGCTTTCATCCTGGGTCAAATAAGAGCATTTTTTGGTTGGACTTTAGCACAGCATGGACGTATTAACACAGAGACATAGACATGCCATAGTCCTGGTCCTGATTCTGCCTCCAGCAGCTGATATATATATGTGTGTGTGTGTGTGTGTGAGAGAGAGAGAGAGAGAGAGAGAGAGACAGACAGACAGACAGACAGACAGACAGATGCAATTACATATTTCACATACTGTCTAGTTTGGCTCTTACTTTTCAGTGAACACGGTTAGAATTGCAGTAGAAATTATATTATTACTGTTGATTGTATAGCCTGTGTTAATATGCCCCTGAGGATTAGCTGCTGGAGTCATAGCACAGGTATGTAGGGCTCTGCGAGTGGTGCACACTCAAAGCCAGATAAGCAAGGCTCTGGGCTTTGGTAAGGAAGTGTGAGGTTCTGACAGGGTCCAAGAGTCCTCCTACCTCCTTGCCAAAGCCTAATTAGCACTTTCCCAGCTTTGGGAAGGAGGGCTGTAGGACCCTGTCAGAGCCTCATGACTCTTTCCCAAAGCTGGCTACCTTCTTACGCACCTTTTGGGGGGGGTCCACCAGATTTTGGCCTTGCACTGGGCTCCATAGTACCAAAGTCTTCATCACAAAGCACACTGTAGTTAATGCTTGGTTAATGCTTCCGTTATTGTCTTTGCTTCTGTTTCACAGTGGCATGCTTTTTTTACCAACCTCGAAGATCTCGTTCAGAAAACCTGGTTTCGTTAAAGACCGAGACAGACGTTATCAAGTATATGTAAAGGATTAAGTTCAAAAGAGGAGGGGAGGAATCCAACACAGCCATGAAGACCCAGTACAACTGGTCTGCAAAGTCTATTCTCCTCAGCATGTCAAACAGATCTCTCAACGCCAGTGAAATGCCAGAGGAGTGGGATGAGGGGACGCTGCTAGGCCTGAAGGTTTCGCTTGCCGCCATCTTGGCTGTGATCACTCTGGCGACGATGCTCTTCAATATGTTTGTGATCATCACCATCATTCTGACCAGGAAACTCCACACTCCTGCAAATTACCTCATTGGCTCTTTGGCCGCCACAGACCTTTTAGTGTCCATCCTGGTCATGCCAATCAGCATTGCTTACACCATTAGCCACGAATGGAACTTTGGCCAAATCATGTGCGACATCTGGTTGTCCTCAGACATCACCTGCTGTACGGCCTCCATCTTGCACCTTTGCGTGATTGCCTTGGACCGGTACTGGGCCATCACGGATGCTCTCGAATATACCAAGCGCCGGACTGCCAGCAGAGCCGCCTTGATGATCACTGTGGTTTGGGTCATTTCCATCTGCATCTCCATGCCGCCCCTTTTCTGGAGACAGGCCAAAGCTCAGGAAGAAATACTGCACTGCGTTGTGAATACGGATCAGATCTCCTACACCATTTACTCCACCTGCGGCGCCTTCTATATCCCAACGGTGCTGCTCATCATCCTCTACGGTAGGATTTACGTGGCCGCTCGATCCCGGATTCTTAAGCCGCCATCGCTGTACGGGAAGCGATTTACCACGGCCCACCTGATCACTGGCTCAGCAGGCTCCTCCCTCTGCTCCCTCAGCTCAAACCTTCAGGAAGGGCATTCTCATTCCAGCAGCTCCCCAGTATTAATCAACCACGTAAGGATCAAAGTCGCCGATAGCATCCTGGAGAGGAAACGGATTTCGGCGGCCCGGGAAAGAAAAGCCACAAAAACTCTGGGGATTATTTTAGGAGCATTCATTTTCTGCTGGCTCCCGTTCTTTGTGGTGTCTTTAGTCCTGCCTATCTGTCACGAAGCTTGCTGGTCTCATCCCATTCTGCTTGACATTTTCACATGGCTAGGCTACCTGAACTCACTGATCAACCCCGTGATATATACTGCCTTTAACGAAGACTTCAAACAGGCTTTTCAGAAAATGATTCAGTTTAAGAAGTGCTCCTAGTCCCGAAACTCCTTCCGGGCTGACATAGCTGCCAAGACATAAACTGTACCCCACCTGCACTCATAGTTTCCTATGGGGTAGATGATGACGGTCTCATTGACTGTATTCAGCTGATTATAACTCGGCTTAGTGACCCTTTTTGGCAACTTGCATGCAGCCCCTCCATTTTCCTCCCTGGCTGAACAAACTAGGAAGTATTACAGTAACGGAATGGAAGTCTTCCATTTCTTCCAAACCAGGAAACTGTGGTTAATGACTTCAGAACAAACCAGTATGTATCAATTCGTGGTTTGAAGATACCCTACAGTGCAGCCTTATGCAGGAGTAATACTCATTCATTTCAGTGGGGCTTATGCCCACGTGAGCAGGTGTAGGATTGCAGCCCTGATATCCTGGCTTGTTCTGCAGCCATTGGCCATAGTTTCCTGGGTCAGTTGAAACAGGAAACCATAGTTATTTTCAGGGTTCCTTGTCTGTTCACTCCTCTTGCAAAGGGAGGAGAAAAGGGGCTGCATGCATGCCCACAAGGCTTATTTACATCTTAGTAAGCAAACGTGGTGGAAGAAACCAGTCTATTGTTGCGTGTGACTTTTCACTGTCTTTTATTTTGTTCTCTGTGATAAAGATAACTTTTTAAGACTTACTAGTCTGTGCATTGAATACATGTATCTGCAAAACCAGATGATTTCAAAACAAGCAGGATGAAATAAATAATGGAGTTGTTATGAACTGTGTCGCTCGACACAATCTTTTCATTCTTGCTTTACTACGAATTAACAAATCTGTATTATTTGTCTCAGATTTCTCACCTACCCACTTTTGTAATTTGGGAATGAAACACTGGCTGAATTTTCAGGGTTTGTTTTCTAAGGGTTACGGAGCAAATTATATGAAGTGCTTTTGAGCATTTGGGCAAAGAACTATATATTATTGTTGCTGCTGCTGCTGCTGCTGCTCTTGTTATTTCATTGTGCAAACTATGAGAAGAAATTGTACACTGTTGGTTGTAGGAAGATTACAGTGTGAGAAATGGGTATAGAGCTTTGCTCCTGGCTATCCCAAATTCAATTTTCCTCCAACGCAGCTTTGAACAATTTTCACTATTCATTCAGGATTTTGTGAGATATTCAGCAAAAGTGTTGGGTTCCCAGAATCCGATGGGGAAATTTGCACAAAAGATCCATCAAAAATACTAATATTGTTGCACCCCACCCTAATCTCTGAGCTCCCCAAGATTCCAGAGCTTCCAGATGCTTACCCAGGCTTCATGTTTCCTTTGGAATGAGATACAGCAGAGTGGTGTCTTTTAAGATAAATGGTTTTGTTGTTGTTTAGTCGTGTCTGACTCTTCGTGACCCCATGGATCAGAGCACGCCAGGCACTCCTGTCTTCCACTGCCTCCCGCAGTTTGGTCAAACTCATGCTGGTAGCTTCGAGAACACTGTCCAACCATCACGTCCTCTGTCGTCCCCTTCTCCTTGTGCTTTCTTTCCCAACATCAGGGTCTTTTCCAGGGAGTCTTCTCTTCTCATGAGGTGGCCAAAGTATTGGAGTCTCAGCTTCAGGATCTGTCCTTCTAGTGAGCACTCAGGGCTGATTTCCTTAAGAATGGAGAGGTTTGATCTTCTTGCAGTCCATGGGACTCTCAAGAGTCTCCTCCAGCACCATAATTCAAAAGCATCAATTCTTCAGCGATCAGCCTTCTTTATGGTCCAGCTCTCACTTCCATACATCACTACTATAAATGGTTTATTTACACATACAGTGGTACCTCATGTTACATACGCTTCAAGTTACAGACGCTTCAGGTTACAGACTCCGCTAACCCAGAAACAGTACCTCAGGTTAAGAACTTTGCTTCAGGATGAGAACAGAAATCGGGCGGCAGCGCAGCAGCAGCAGGAGGCCCCATTAGCTAAAGTGGTGCTTCCGGTTAAGAACAGCTTCAGGTTAAGAACGGATCTCCAGAACGAATTAAGTACTTAACCCAAGGTACCACTGTACTGTATATTCAACTTGAGCCTATGATGGTGGGTTCACAACATTAACGCTCCAAAAGGACCTTGCCTCTCTGACTCTCTGGCTTCTCAGCTTGCCACTTTGCCTCCAGCTTCTGGCTCAACTCTCAACTCAACTCTCACCTTTATCTTTCTAACTACCAGCCAGAGCTATCCCTCTGTTTCCTTCATGGCCCATTAGCTCACCAGTAAACTAGCCTGGCTATTCCAGGAATTAGAAAGGGGGCCCATGCATACATCCCAATCGCCCCCAACTCATAAGAATATATTTATGTCACCAAGCCAGAACAGCCTGATGGATCAGGCCAATAACCCACCCAGCCCAGCATCCTGTTCTCACAGTGGCCAACCAGATGCCAGGGAGAAACAAAGGAACAGAACATAAGAGCTCTCTCCCCTCCTGTGCTCCTGGCATTTAGAAGCACTGCTGCCCCGAAAGCATTACAGGCACACCAGGCACACTGACCGGCATGAGCATTCCAGGGTGTCTCACAGACAGAGGTCTTTCCTCATACCAAGGATTAGAACCTGGAACCTTTTACAAACAAACCAGGTGTTGTGCTCCTGGTCTTTTCCCTATGACCCACAGCTGCTGTATGCTGTACAGGTGTGTAGAAGGTGGAATCTTGGCAGGTGCAGCTTGCTGTCTCAAGGCCACAAAAGCCATCCTTTCCCTTTATCATAATATATGTCTCCCCCCCCCCAAATTGTTGATTTAATTTTGTGAACGAACAACACTAGTCACAATGCTGTTTGCATACATATGGCGGACAGAAGTTAAGGTCAGGTGCCCTATTGCAAAGTAGCATGCTATCGTTTTCAACCCCTCCAAATCAGATCATATTCAAATAGCCCCTCCAGAAGGTTACCTGGGTTAGCAGAGGTGGACATGCCTCCCTGTTTTCATTCCTAAAGCAGAGAAATGAATGCCATGCTCTTATGAGATTGGTCACCTTTTATCACCCTCTCTGGTGAGGGGTGAGGTGTTCAGATAGGGCAGGGGTAGGCAGCCTAAGGCCCATGGGCCACAAGCAGCCCACGGGGGTCGTTTAACCAGCCCACGAGCTGCCCCCAAATTGAGCCGCCCGCTCGGTGAGTCCCCGCGCGCTGCATTAAACCGGTGCGGCATGGTGTGGGGACTTGCTTCCACGGCAATGGAAATCGCATCTGCACATGCGCAAATGTCAAAAATTGGGTCTGTGGAGATGCCGGAAATCGTGGGTGTGCGTGGATACGCGCACACAATCCGGCCCACAGAGGGATCTCTGCTGGAGGGAACCGGACCAGGCGAGATAAACCTTGCCGACCCCTGAGATGCAGCTCTTTACTCGCATGAGATGATTAGAATCAGTACCCGGTGACAGCAGTTTGAGCCCTGGAGTTGATGGTTGGCAAGTAATATTGGCAATTTCCCAAATTACCAATTCCCAAAATGTTGCCACTTTGGGGCGCATGTTAAAAATGTCCTTGTAGCATTGCAGCCTCGTCAGCAAAGGGGAAAGATGGGCATATTGATCTGGGATCGACTCCAGGGAGTCCAATGCCATTGAAGAAGTGTCTTCAGAGATGCTTCCTGGACCCTGACAGATGTGGTTTTCAGCAGAGGTTTAGACAATGCTGTATTCAACACAGTGTCATCCGTTTGTACTCCCAAATTCCCATACCTCTTAGAAACCTTTAGAATCTCCCATGGCCTTCCCATTAAGCAGTTAATTTATTTCTGAGGCAACCACTTCCATCTGACTATGAGATCTAGTTCATAAACTTACAAATAGTACTCTGTGTCTGAAGTTTGGTTTCATTTCTGTATTTCTTGTGTAGCATAATAAAATGGCTTAAGAGAGTCATACCTGATAAAATTTATTCTTCCAACTATTCAGCAATGGGGATGAGGGAGAAATTCTTTTCAGTTTGCATTTAGATCTGGATTTACCTAATGCAAACTTTCAGAAACAATGTCCAAAAAGAAACACAGCCACCCTCTGAAATCCACACTTTTCCAAATCTTGCAGTGCAGTTCTTCAGCCAACTAAAGTGCACAAAAATGCACAATAGTGCATGTAAAATGCATATATACTTGGGGAAATACACAAAAATGGATTATATTATGGAAAAATGCTTTGCATAATCGTGTATATCAGGATAAATTTATGCTAAAGTGTGAATTAATTTTCATGAGGACTTTTTTAAAATCACAAACAGACATAGAAATGCAGAGAACTGAAGCCTGGAAAAATGAGAAACCAAGAGAAATGCATTGTATTAGGGGATAATTGCTTTGCAAAATTGTGCATTTTAGACAAAAATGGATGCACACATACACACACACATATATGCATGAGGAAATTTGCTGTAAAATGCCGACAATTTTTCATGAGGACTTTAAGCAAATAGATTCCCAAACTGATGTGTAAATACGGAAAACTGAACCTAAGATTGGAAAGTTAGAAACTGAGAAACCAGAACTGATAGGTTCAACCATCCCTCTTAAACAGGGGTCAGCACACTTTTTCAGCAGGGGGCCGGTCCTCTGTCCCTCAGACCTTGTGGGGGGCCAGACTATATTTTTTGGTGGGGAAATGAACGAATTCCTATGCCCCACAAATAACCCAGAGGTGCATTTTAAATAAAAGGACACATTCTACTCATGTAAAAACACACTGATTCCTGGACCATCCGTGGGCCAGATTTAGAAGGCGATTGGGCTGGATCTGGCCCCCGGGCCTTAGGTTGCCTACCTATGCTCTTAAACATACATGAGCCGTGTATTTGTATGCCTTTGACCCCGTGTGAAATATGCTGATAAGACCACCGTTGCAGGTTTGATTTCGGTATGGGACAGCTGCATATTCCTGCACTGAGTCCAACTCCGACTAGGTGATCCTTGGACTAGGTGATTCCATGATTCTATGATTCTGTGAAACAGAAAACAAAATACATTGAGAAAAGAAGTTACTGTCAGTTAACGTAATAATAGTCGTGTGTCAGGAGAGGGCGGTATACGCATGCATTCTGAGTACTGGGCTTCCTTTGTTCAACAAGCTGTGGGAGAAGAATGTTACCAAGATTGAAAAGGACAGAAAAGAAAAGAAAAATTAAACCAACCAAATTGCTCTTCCACTGCATGAAGCCGGGGTGCCCCACTGAGAAACAGAGATAACAAAATTGAAGGCAGTTAATAGATCCTTTTTCAGCCATTTATCTTTCAAAGATACAGCGAGGCATGTCTGCCTTACAAAAGCAAATCCAAGGTCAAACGGGGTATCACGCTTAACGCAAGCTGTGTGCACGCTAATACGTCCTTAGCACAAAAATGCAGTTTTTCCTCCATCCGGAATTCTTCAAGCTCGTCCTCAACGTGCTGCTCTTAATCTAGATTGATTCTAGATACCGCTGCCCAAAGAAGGGTGGGTGTGGTTTGTTTGGTACGTGTCTGAAAGCCCGCACCTTGATTCGATTATGCATGCCTTTTATTCCCTGCACGTGCCCCAGGTGAGAGAAGGAGGAAGTGGCGGTTGCAATAATCATGGTCCACCCACAACGTTATTGGGCAGGCGTGGAAACACCTCTCATTACTGGGACCGCCTTTGTGTGTGTTCATCTTTTTTCTTCTTCAAATGGACACACTGTGAGGAAATGCGGAATCAATCTGCAATGAGCTTTTATTTTTTTTGAATGAAACCAGTTTTTCAAGAATTGCTTTTCAGGGGCAACAGATATAGGCAATGGATCTAGATTGTGTGTGGATTGCGTAGAAAACAGAAGTCTCCATTCTTTTCCAGTGATTCTCCAGCTTCCATTGATTCTGAAATAAAATGTTGTGTGTACACAGCCACATACATGAATATAGATTTCTCACTGAAAGTGGACATGTGGCTGCACAACTTACTTTCTAGTGAGGTTCCTTCTTTTAAATAATAATATTTTTAAAATTTATATCCCGCCTATCTTGCTGGGTTTCCCCCAGCCACTTACAACATATAAAAACACAACAAAGCATCAAACACTAAAAAGCAAAATATCCTATACGAGCAACAAACAAACCAATAAATAGATAACAATAACAAGAAGAATAACAAGAATAAACAGTTTACAGTTAAACCCAAATTAAAATAATCGCCAACCCCAACTAAACATTTAACCAACATCAACCCGACAAAAACAAAACGGAGGAACCAAAATTAGAACCATTTAAAACATTTTTTGTGTGTTGCCCCAATCCAAGAGTTCATAGAATCATAGAGTTGGAAGAGACCAGAAGGGCCATCGAGTCCAACCCCCTGCCAAGCAGGAAACACCATCAGAGCACTCCTGACATATGGTTGTCAAGCCTCTGCTTAAAGACCTCCAAAGGAGGAGACTCCACCACACTCCTTGGCAGCAAATTCCACTGTCGAACAGCTCTTACTGTCAGCAAGTTCTTCCTAATGTTTAGGTGGAATCTTCTTTCTTGTAGTTTGGATCCATTGCTCCGTGTCCGCTTCTCTGAAGCAGCAGAAAACAACCTTTCTCCCTCCTCTATGTGACATCCTTTTATATATTTGAACATGGCTATCATATCACCCCTTAGCCTCCTCTTCTCCAGGCTAAACATGCCCAGCTCCCTTAGCCGTTCCTCATAAGGCATCGTTTCCAGGCCTTTGACCATTTTGGTTGCCCTCCTCTGGACACGTTCCAGTTTGTCAGTGTCCCTCTTGAACTGTGGTGCCCAGAACTGGACACAGTACTCCAGGTGAGGTCTGACCAGAGCAGAATACTAGAGTTGTTCCAGCAATGTCCCTCTGGCCTCCCAGGAGTCTCTTTTAGGTAGGACCAGTGGCACCTGGTGATCTTACTTTGACGGAGGATGAAAGTGACCCTGCTATGAGCATTTTTGAGATGCTGGGTCTAGCTACCATTCATATTTCCCATAATACCCTGGAGCGATGCTGTATTGGGGCATTGTGGGAAATTAAAATCTCAGGCTCTTGGCACTGCTTGGAATGCCAGGCTGGGGTTAAACATAAAAGGGTGGAGGCAGGGCAGGCTACATCATTGGGTGATGTCAGGGTGCAGGGGCCCAGCAATTGCCCAAGGATGTCAGGGTGCTGGCTCTGAAGCCACAGAACCCCTGTCTTTGATCAGTATGCAATCTGCCACCTGAGGCAACTGGTTCAGGATGCAAAAACAGGAGGGCTGGCCCTGCTTTGCTACAGGGGGAACAATAGTTTAGTGGTGGTACAGCATGTGCTTTGCATGCAACCCTAGTTCAACTCCAGGTATCGCCAGTTTAAAAGGATGGCCAACAGGCAAAGAGCAAGCGATCTGAGACCCTGGAGAGTCACTGCTAGGCAGATGATATGGGGCTTGGTGGACAGTCTTGATTTGGCATAAAGCACTTTCCAGTCTGCCATTGCATACATCTTAAATTGCATATGCACACACCTGTGTTTTAAACTTATAAAAAGGTAAAGGCACCCCCGACCATTAGGTCCAGTCGTGACCGACTCTGGGATTGCAGCGCTCATCTTGCTTTACTGGCCGAGGGAGCCGGCATACAGCTTCTGGGTCATGTGGCCAGCATGACTAAGCCACTTCTGGTGAACCAGAGCAGCGCACGGAAACGCCGTTTACCTTCCCGCCGGAGCGGTACCTATTTATCTACTTGTATTTTGATATGCTTTTGAACTGCTAGGTTGGCAGGAGCAGGGACCGAGCAACAGGAGCTCACCCCGCTACGGGGATTCGAACCACCGACCTTCTGATCAGCAAGTCCTAGGCTCTGTGGTTTAACCCACAGCACCACCCACGTCCCTTTTTTATTATATAATTAGAGAGAGATAATAATAATAATAATAATAATAATAATAATAATAATAATAATAATAATTATACCCTGCCCATCTGGCTGGGTTTCCCAAATCACTCTGGGCAGCTTCCAGCAAAATATTAAAATACAATAATTCATCAAATATAAAAAGCTTCCCTAAACAGGGCTGCCTTCAGGTGTCTTCTAAAAGTCGGATAATTGTTTATTTATTTGACATCTGGTAGGAGGGCGTTCCACAGGGCAGGCACCGCTGCCGAGAAGGCCCTCTGCCTGGTTCCTTGTAACTTCGCTTCTCGCAGTGAGGGAACCACCAGAAGGCTGAATAAATGTGAGTGAGGAGATTCCTTTATTGAGCAGCTTGTACTGGTGAAAGAATTACGGTAGCTTCACAGCGTACCTACCGGTATATTAATCTTGCCTTGGGAATTAGAGGTGGGACTGGGAGAGGTTGTCCCAAGTTTCAGGGTTCGGTGTCACGAGTATGATGATGACACCCGGCTCTATTTTTTCTTTCCACCTAAATCAAAGGAAGCTGTCTTGGTTCTGAACCAGTGTTTGTCATAAGTAATTTATTTATTTAATTTATATACTGCATCATAATCAAAACATATCTAAGTGGTGAATAAAAAAGTGAAGCAGCAACCTGGATGGCCAGGTTTCTGCAGTGGCCAGGAGTGCATTTGCACACTTAAGTCTAGTGCGCCAGCGGCGCCTTTTCCTTGAGATGTCTGATTTGGCCACAGTGACACACGCCTTAGTTACATCCTGTTTGGATTACTGTAACGTGCTCTATGTGGGGTTGCCTTTGAAAAGTGCTCGCAAACTTCAGCTGGCTCAAAGAGCTACAGACAGATTGCTGACCAAGGCTGGTTATAGGGAGCTGGTGACTCCTTTGTCAGAAGAGCTCCATCAGTCTGTTTCCGGGCTGGTTATGAACTATAAAGCCCTATGGTCCAAGCTATCCTAAATATCATATTTCCTCATATGAACCCGCTGGGGTTTTGAGATCTTCAGATGAGACACTTCTCTAAGTGCAGTCACCCACACAGGCCCACTTGGTGGGAAAGGGCCTTCTCAGTGGCTGCTCCCAGTCTCTGGAACTCCCTACCTGGAGAAGCTCGACTGTCTCCCTCCTTGTCCTTGGACCTTCTTCTCCAACAGGCTTTGAAAACTGACCGCTTTCAATGAAAGGGCTGGTGCCATGCAGTTTTTATTGTAATTATCTGTACATTTCAAACAGATATTATATACAGTGGTACCTCGGGTTACATACGCTTCAGCTTACATACGCTTCAGGTTACAGACTCCGCTAACCCAGAAATAGTACCTCGGGTTAAGAACTTTGCTTCCGGATGAGAACAGAAATCGGGCGGCAGCAGCAGGAGGCCCCATTAGCTAAAGTGGTGCTTCAGGTTAAGAACAGTTTCAGGTTAAGAACGGACCTCCGGAACGAATTAAGTACTTAACCCGAGGTACCACTGTATATAAATAGTTTTCATTCTGTTAATATTTGTTTGTTTTTAATGGTGGTTTTTTTCCTATGTTTTTAGTGGTTCTTGTTTTTATCTGTAAGCTGCCTTGAGTCCTGTCAAGGAAGAAGGCAGGGCAAACGACAACAACAACAACCACCAAGTAAGGAGAATGTAGAAATGCTGAAGACCTGCATTTGCAAAACATCAGCAATCCAACATGAATCATTTTCTGAGAGCTTTGCTAGATGTGAACTTCATTCGGCTGTTTAAATACTTCCACATCTCTGTACTTTTCTGTCTGCTTACCTTACCCGGTCCATGTCAACCATCATAAATGCCGCACAACCATTTTATCTAAGCAAAAATAAAATGCAAACTGATTTGTACCATCCAGCCAATCCCATTACTCTTAAGGTGACTGGATCTAGTGAGATTTACTAGTACAGTGGTACCTCGGGTTAAGAACTTAATTTGTTCTGGAGGTTCGTTCTTAACCTGAAACTGTTCTTAACCTGAGGTACCACTTTAACGAATGGGGCCTCCCGCTGCTGCTGTGCTGCTGCCACGTGATTTCTGTTCTCATCCTGAAGCAAAGTTCTTAACCTGAGGTACTATTTCTGGGTTAGTGGAGTCTGTAACCTGAAGCGTCTGTAACCCGAGGTACCACTGTAGAGGTAGAATTGCAGCCTCCGTAGGTTTGGGTATATCTTTCCCAACTGCAATTGCTCACATGGTATCTTCTGCAGGTTGAGAACAATGTCTGCCAGTAGTTCTCTGTTAACATCCTGGGCTCTGCTATCCTGAGAAGGGGAGGTTATGGGTAGTCTGATGAAGCTGGGAAGGACTTTGATAAACAGTAAACATGCTGGGTTCCCCTATTTTCAAACCTCATTACTTAATTCCACACACCAGCATACATGTCTCCATGTGCCAACTTGCATGGATGGCAAGCTGCCACAAACATGGATGAAGGTGCTTTATACTGGCATGTTAACCAGAGATCATGCGATAATAGGTTTTCCTTAAACTGAACCAGAGACAGGCATAGAATTCATAGGGCAGTGGGGACGGATACGGATCTATACACTTCTCTATCATGTCCTTGGAACGCTCTTCAGGCCACACCCCTCTCCGCAGGCCCAGGCCACACCCCTCTGCTTTGCGCTCCCAAGTGTTTTTGCCTGGCTGGAATGTGTCCTTAAATCAGGATAATACCTCCTGCTTGGTGGCAGATAGAGCTGGGTGTGTGTGTGTGTGGGTGTGGGTGTGTGTGTGGGTGTGTGTGTGTGAATGTGGGCAGAAACTAGCCTACTGTACAAAGCTTGCGTTTGCATTCATTGTCCTGCTCATTTTCGCCCTTGGCTCTGCCTGTCAATAGCATGTGGCCCTTGGAATCTTGCCCAGAATTGTATGCGGCCCTCATGCTGATCACACTTCCTCATAATTGCCATGGGATCATGGTTATATTTTTCAAAACCAGGAATCCTCTAAAAAGCAGAGGTGCCAAAAGGAAGCCAAACTGCAACATCGCCACCGTATATGTCATCAAGAAATGCTCCTTGCTTTTTCAAGTATTGGGAGCGTGTGATGATGCGTTGCTCCTCAAATGGTGGAGAGCATCCTGTTTGCCAGAGCTAGCACATTTCCTCATTCCGGATGAAGCCTGAATGCTTTGGGAAGCGTTCATGGCAAGAAGAGCTGTCCTATCCCGGCTTTGTGAGTGCATTCCCAACCTGCCCATTCTGAAGATTATCCGGATTCCAAAAGCTGGCAGAGCAGTCAGAAGGGACTGTCTTTCCCTTCCTCAGAAATTATGCTGAGCCTTTGGAATCAGCAAGCAGAGCAGAGATTTAACCAAGTAATTGCTGGCAAGATTTTGCACTGCAGCAGCGCACCCGTGCCTCCATACTGGGATCCGTTGTGCAATGCCGCATTTCACAAAAGCAGCAGCAGCAGCAGCCTGCCCCAGCATGACTAGAAGCAAGACTTCTTCACCCTACTTCCAGGTATTATTGAGGCTTTTTCCCCCACCCCGCCCCCATTTATTTCCTATTGCCAAGTTGAAAACAGGCTTTTGTAAAATCCGGTGGTTTCTCTCTGTTGTGCTTTCTTGTACTGCATTATGCTATGAATATACGACGGTAGCGTGTGTGTGTGTGTAATCTGAGCAGGATATTAGAGTACTGTATGAGCCATTTAGAACCCTGTGATTCAGCATACTTAGAGCTATATGTGACTGACACGCCAATGAGAATTGCTTCCAAGCGAATGGGTTTTAGGAGTCTAGGGCTGCAATCGAACTCAGTAGCAAGCCTCCCAAGGTTTATGTGTTGCACCATAATATCCTGATTTACATGGGAGTAAATCCCACAGATTTCAATGGGATTTACTTTCAGGTAGGTTTGCACTCTTAGGAACAATTCTCCCTAGTGAAGAAGGCTGCAGTCCTCAGTTCGTATATATCAAAGTAAGTTTCAGTGGGACTACTCTATAAAGTCATTTGGATTTGATGGCTTAAGTTATCTGCACAGGTTTGCCAGGGAGATTTTCAGAACTCAGAACTCTGTGGTTTCATAAAATAATACACTCCGCCCACCCTGCAAGCATGGTTTAGTAGAAAACTACCTTGCATTGCTTATCCACCCAGTGTAATATGGATGTAACTGAATTTATTGAAGTTTATGGAGTATATGCTGTGTTTTTTTCCATTTACAGTAATACTTAGGTTCATTTCAAGCATCTTTTCCTCTATCAGACTGAGAATGCAGTCTAAAACACCTAATGCGTTGCATGGCTTATACAAGAGTGGGAAGTAGTGAAATAAATAATAATATTGCTGAATTAGCAATGGATGGAACAATGCACCTCAGCATAGCAAATCAAGACAGTTCATACAAAAAGATCTGGATTTGCTAATATTTAAATGCATTTTTCTGTCCCACCTGTATTTCTGGATAGGTTCTTTTAAAAATAAAATAAAAATTGGGACACTTTATGGGACAATTGCATATGGGAGGACGTTGCTTTTATTGAATGCCTCCCAGAATGCCTTTTATTGAATGCCTTCCTCTAGAAACATTATAGCTGCCTCTTTGACATGCCTTCTCAGTTCATGCAGTCAGTACTATGGGGGATACTGGGATGGCGGGGACAAGTGTCAAATTAAGTCTCTATGTCAAAATTTTAGTCCCCCTTTTTTGCTGTTAACTATTATTAACCTTCTATTAACATGTAACTAAGGCTACTACAAAGCATCAAGACAAGTGCAACGTTCTTCTGTCAATGCTGAATAAAGCCATTGTTCTAATACACTGCAAATCTAACGTATTATCTTCTTCATCCCACCCCTCCTCCTCTCATGTCTGCTATTACAGTACATGAGTGGAAGGGTGTGAGCTCTTATAATGAGATAAGGAAGGTAAATGAAAGGAATATATAATATGCGATAGGGAAAGGGAACGGGGGAAAGTTCTGGTAAGAAGTCTGCTTGGTGCTTATCTCTCAATTTGGGAAATGATGGCATCGTGGTGTGCATAACAAATTCTGTACCAATTTAAGAAGGATCTATTGTCGAACTGCATGCATCCAAGACTAAAATATAACTTGTATTTTGATAAAAGTTTCTAAACATTTTCAATGGGGTTCAGTCCTACAAGGCTTTTTGGGGGGAGGGTGGGGGAAGACAGACACTTTTTTTTTTACGTTGTAATGCTGATATCCCCTTCATGGATCACTGCCTTGCCGTGGCGAAGGGGCTTGAAGAACTCAGAGAAGCTATGAACTATGCCGAGCAGGGCACCCAAGATGAACAGGTCATAGTGGAGAGTTTTGACCAAACGTGATCCACCTGGAGTAGGAACCGGCAAGCCACTCCAGTATCCCTGCCAAGAAAACTCCATGGACAAAGACAACAGGCATATAAAAGTTATGACGCTGGAAGATGAGCCCCTCAGGTCGGAAGGTGTCCAACATGCTACTGGGGAAGAGCGGAGGACAAGTACAAGTAGATCCAGAGCTGATGAAGCGGCTGGGCCAAAGCCGAAAGGACGCTCAGTTGCGGATATGCATGGAAGCGAAAGGAAAGTCCAATGCTGTAAAGAAAAATATTGCATAGGAACCTGGAATGTAAGAACCATGAACCTGGGTAAGTTGGATGTGGTCAAAAATGAGATGGCGAGAATAAATATTGACATCCTGGGCATCAGTGAGCTAAAATGGACGGGAATGGGCGAATTCAGTTCGGATGACTATCATATCTACTACTGTGGGCAAGAAACCCGTAAAAGAAATGGAGTGGCCCTCATAGTCAACAAAAGAGTGGCGAAAGCTGTACTGGGATGCAGTCTCAAAAATGATAGAATGATCTCGATACGAATCCAAGGCAGACCTTTTAACATCACAGTAATCCAAGTTTATGCACCAACTACTGGTGCTGAAGAAACTGAAATTGACCAATTCTATGAAGAATTACAAGACCTTATAGAAGTGACACCAAAGAAGGATGTTCTGCTCATTATAGGGGATTGGAATGCTAAAGTAGGGAATCAAGAGATAAAAGGAACAACTGGCAAGTTTGGCCTTGGAGTTCAAAATGAAGCAGGGCAAAGGCTAATAGAGTTCTGCCAAGAGAACAAGCTGGTCATCACAAACACGCTTTTCCAACAACACAAGAGACGACTCTACACATGGACATCCCCAGATGGGCAACATCGAAATCAGATTGATTATATTCTCTGCAGCCAAAGATGGAGAAGCTCTATACAGTCAGCAAAAACAAGACCTGGGGCTGACTGTGGCTCAGATCATCAGCTTCTTATAGCAAAATTCAAGCTTAAACTGAAGAAAGTAGGAAAAACCACTGGACAGGTAAGATACAATCTAAACCAAATCCCTTATGAATACACAGTGGAAGTGAGGAACAGGTTTAAGGATTTAGATTTGCTGGACAGAGTGCCTGAAGAACTATGGGTGGAGGCTCGCAACATTATACAGGAGGCAGCAACTAAAACCATCCCAATGAAAAAGAAATGCAAGAAAGCAAAGTGGCTGTCCAACGAGGCCTTACAAATAGCGGGGGAGAGAAGGCAAGCAAAATGCGAGGGAGATAATGAAAGATACAAGAAATTGAATGCAGATTTCCAAAGAATAGCAAGGAGAGACAAGAAGGCCTTCTTAAACGAGCAATGCAAAGAAATAGAGGAAAGCAACAGAATGGGAAGAACCAGAGATCTGTTCAAGAAAATCGGAAATATGAAAGGAACATTTCGTACAAAGATTACCATAATAAAGGACAAAAGTGGTAAAGACCTAACTGAAGCAGAAGACATCAAGAAGAGGTGGCAAGAATACACAGAGGAATTATACCAGAAAGATATGGATGTCTCGTACACCCCAGGTAGTGTGGTTGCTGACCTTGAGCCAGACATCCTGGAGAGTGAAGTCAAATGGGCCTTAGAAAGCACTGCAAATAACAAGGCCAGTGGAAGTGATGGTATTCCAGCTGAACTGTTTAAAATTTTAAAAGATGATGCTGTCAAGGTGCTACACTCAATATGCCAGCAAGTTTGGAAAACTCAGCAGTGGCCAGAGGATTGGAGAAGATCAGTCTACATCCCAATCCCAAAGAAAGGCAGTGCCAAAGAATGCTCCAACTACCGCACAATTGCACTCATTTCACACGCTAGCAAGGTTATGCTTAAAATTCTACAAGGAAGGCTCAAGCAGTATGTGGACCGAGAACTCCCAGAAGTGCAAGCTGGATTTAGAAGAGGCAGAGGAACCAGAGACCAAATTGCAAACATGCGCTGGATTATGGAGAAAGCTAGAGAGTTCCAGAAAGATATCTACTTCTGCTTCATTGACTATGCAAAAGCCTTTGACTGTGTTGACCACAGCAAACTATGGCAAGTTCTTAAAGAAATGGGAGTGCCTGATCACCTCATCTGTCTCCTGAGAAATCTCTATGTGGGACAAGAAGCTACAGTTAGAACTGGATATGGAACAACTGATTGGTTCAAAATTGGAAAAGGAGTACGGCAAGGCTGTATATTGTCTCCATGCTTATTTAACTTATATGCAGAATTCATCATGCGAAAGGCTGGGCTGGATGAATCCCAAGCCGGAATTAAGATTGCCGGAAGAAATATCAACAACCTCAGATATGCAGATGACACAACCTTGATGGCAGAAAGTGAAGAGGAATTAAAGAACCTTTTAATGAGGGTGAAAGAGGAGAGCGCAAAATATGGTCTGAAGCTCAACATCAAAAAAACAAAGATCATGGCCACTGGGCCCATCACCTCCTGGCAAATAGAAGGGGAAGAAATGGAGGCAGTGAGAGATTTTACCTTCTTGGGCTCCATGATCAGTGCAGATGGTGACAGCAGTCACGAAATTAAAAGACGCCTGCTCCTTGGGAGAAAGGCGATGGCAAACCTAGACAACATCTTAAAAAGCAGAGACATCACCTTGCCAACAAAGGTCCGTATAGTAAAAGCCATGGTTTTCCCAGTAGTGATGTATGGAAGTGAGAGCTGGACCATAAAGAAGGTTGATCGCCGAAGAATTGATGCTTTTGAATTATGGTGCTGGAGGAGACTCTTGAGAGTCCCATGGACTGCAAGAAGATCAAACCTCTCCATTCTGAAGGAAATCAGCCCTGAGCGCTCACTGGAAGGACAGATCGTGAAGCTGAGGCTCCAATACTTTGGCCACCTCATGAGAAGAGAAGACTCCCTGGAAAAGACCCTGATGTTGGGAAAGATGGAGGGCACAAGGAGAAGGGGACGACAGAGAATGAGATGGTTGGATGGTGTTCTTGAAGCTACCAGCATGAGTTTGATCAAACTGCGGGAGGCAGTGGAGGACAGAAGTGCCTGGCGTGCTCTGGTCCATGGGGTCACGAAGAGTCGGACACGACTAAACGACTAAACAACAATGCTGATATTCGGCCCCATCTTAGCTTGGGGCTTACTTGTGTCTATATAGTCACCTGGGCTGCTTTAGGTGTTGTCTCAGGTACTCACCTGTGTTTCCAATATATTGATGCATGTCACTGATTTTTTAAAATAAAATATCAACAAATAAAGAAATACAAGCTAAGATACACTTTACATATTTAGAATTTTGTCACTGATTTCCCCCCCCCCCTATGATTCTTGGATGTTAGGAGTTGACCCGCAAGTACTTAACTTATTTAACTAAATCAGGGAGTGGGGAACCTGCAGATGCTGAAGGATTGCTCCTCAAATCACCCACAGGGCAACTAGCTTTCCCACCCCAGAACTAAATGATTAGAAGATATTTGGCCAGCCAACTTAGGATCTGACCCTAGAGGCAGTCGAGAGACCTTAGGGCTGGATCCCTTGTCTAGGAAACTGCATGATGACAGCAGCAATTATTGCCACCCTAAGAAAAATCAACTTGCAACAGGACAGGAAGGATCCTGACAACTGATTCTTACACCATTTGTGGTATAGCATGATAGCTGCTTGCGTGTGATTGAAATATGCAATAAACAGGTCATGCTTGAAAGTGGGAGATCACATGGGATAGATGAAGTTGTAACTTTCTACTCCAGTGCCTCAACACCCAGGCGACAGACAGCACTGGCATGGAAATAACCATAACATCTTCTCCTGTCCCGCACAGTCTCACCCTTCCAAACGTTACTAGTGCAACATGGTATGTAACATCTGTGTAAAAGTGGCAACCATTATGTCACACAGGTTGATATAAGCATTTCCTTGAAATGTATTAAGAACCAATGTATACCTCTTGCCTTGTGTAATGTATTAATACATTCTCGAGATCCAGGGCTTACCTGCTTACCTGGGTTTAAGTCCCATTGGACTCAGAACTGTCATATAGATGGTGCTTTACAAATTACAAGAAGGAGAAGACCCTGTCTCAAGGAGCATACAATCTAAAAATCAGGATGTGGAGGGAAGAGTAGAAATATGCAAACTCACTTCTTGCACTGACTATCAATTTGCTGCTCCCTTCTGCAAATAATTACTCATTTGAGCAGCTGTACTCTCATGGGCAGTGTATATTGTCAGAGCAACAATCTTATGCAAGATTCCCACCCCTTTCCTTCTATGAACAGGAAAAGGAATAATAATCACAAGGTTGCAGGGTTTTTGTTTTTTTAAAGTGTCCCTTAAGAGCTGAATTTCAAAAACAATAGATGGAAGATGCTAACAATTGCTAAAGTTGTTTTCAGTTGCCAAAATGCTGCTGAATTTCTTATGTGTACTAAATTTTAGTCCCAAGGATTGAATAATCAAGTGATAGAAAATGTGAATCTGGCCCATATGTACACATTGCTCCTATTTGATGGGGGCAACATCTGCTTTCTGTTATCTGCCACTTGCAAAACAGTGTTTTGTCTTTTGGGGAGTTGTTTTTTTTATCAGCCCCTTTTCTTGGGTCTTTAAGCAGTTAAATCTCCAAATAAGTAATGCATGCATCTTGCCTCTAGTCCACATGAAGTAACATGAATTAACTGATGACACTGTCCCATCTTTCTCAATGCTATATGTACTATGACTCGAAGCCGCTCTCTAGGGTAGCAGAGATCCTTCTACGTAATTGGAAATGCCAGGGATAGACCCTCAAACTTCCTGCACATAAACCATGTGCTCTGATACTGAGCTATGGTACCTTCCCAAATACCCCTGCTCTATCTTGCCTCCCTTCCACCTCCCCATAATCACCTATCCAAACAGTGAATATTGTTGAGTACATTTTGACCTGCAGCCATCCTATAAAGGTTTTGCCCTAATATGGATTTCCTTTCCTTTCTGTGACTAATTGTTATATCATTTTATTAAAGTTATTAAAAGAAAAGAAGTTATGGCCAGTTTCGGAAGCCAGTGCCAGGCAGGCTAGCACAAACCACAGCAGGATGGAGAAAGAGGGTTGGTGGTCTCAGGTATCAATCTTGATGTGAGGATAAGGTGTGGCAAATGAATGATTTCCATATACTGTATAAAATGTTGGGAAGATGTAGGAGAATTCGACTTTGGGGTAAGAGTGGCAACATTAGAAATAGGTTATAAGGTAGGCTCTTGTAGGCTCTGTTCCAAATTAAGTTGTGTGCCCCCCCCCCCCCGGAAAACAAATACAACAAAGGTCACTGTGCTTAGCTGGTATGTACTAACGCTTTGCATAGAACTGTCTGCCTCTGCCTCTTGTATCTCACAATTGCTCCTTTTCTCATTTATTTATTAAATCAAATTTAATACAGTCTCCACAAAAAATAAACATAGCATTAAGATTATAATGTTATTTTACATAATCCTAGAGCATTAATGGGTCGATATAGGCTCTCCAGAGACAGGTGTGCAAAACCGGTGGGAGAAATTTGCTATCTGCTTTTCTGATGTATGAAAAGAAAGGGGGGAGGTTTAATCAAAGGTGTCTCTCTTTATAAAAAAATACATTTTGCTACTCTTGTAAGCTCGGTGGGTTGATCTGAAATAGCCACAGTCCCAGATATTGCAGCTCTGAGTGTAGCCAGCACGGTGCCACCCACCTGCCACAGTGGTGATAGATAACGCCGTACCAATTTATTTTAGTGCCCACACTGCTGGTTGAAGAGCAGGGTGCAGATGAGGAACCAGGTGTCCTTTGGACTCCAATTCCCATCAGCACCGGCCAATCCATGGTCAGGGATGATGGGAAAACCACCCACACCTGGAGATCCAGACGACCCGCGTCCCCGGAGTAAGGAGCCCTGAGCTGAACCTCCCCCCGCCTCCCGCTCGCTTGCGTGACTTTGCGGCTAAGTCTCGCTCACCCTAACCTACCTCACAGGGTTGCTCTGAGGACAAACGCGCGAGGAAGGGAAAGGAGCAAGAAAGAAGCAACGCCGAGGGAGTGGGGGGAAAGGCGGGCTTAGGAAAGGAAAGGCAGCAAATGGAACGCGCGAAACCTTCCTCAGAGGAGGAGGAAAAGCGTTGCCTTTTAAGGAGCCGCGGTCCGCGCGTGGCGCTGACACGGGGAGGAGGGCAACCCTCCTCACGACCACGCTTCTGCGCGGGACCTTGCGAGTCCTGGCTCGAATGCGGCGCGCGAGGCGGCCCTACTTTGGCGGGCGAGGGAAGCAAGAGAAGGCGGCTGGGGGAAAGTCTGCGGAGGCGAGGCGAGCGGCCAGGCCCTCCTTTTCTCCTCCTCCTCCTTCGCCACCCTTCTCCTTCCTCCTGACGTCAGGGCCGCCCGCCCGCCCGCCAGCAGGGGCTGCTGCTGCTCCCCGCCTCTCATTGTCAGGAGGAGCCCCAGCACTGCAGCCCTGCGAGCGGGCCGGATCCAAGCGGGCCGCCGCCGCGCATCGCGGAGTGGGGGGCCCCGGGGGTCTCCGCTGCCGCAGCCTGAGGCGACGAAACTCCGGGCTGCAGCTGCTGCAACTGCAATTGCTGCTGGTTGGTGGCGCGGCTGCTACCGTCGCCTTCGCCGCTCCTCGAGAAACTCCTTGGCGGACTTGGATCCTTCGATTCCCGGCTAAGTTCCTTAGGGGAAGGAAAAAGGTGGCGGATTCGGCGGGGAGAAGAAGGAGGTAGGCGAGGGGATTTTTTATTTATTTTTTGGTGGGGTGGGGGGGGTTTGCTATGTGTGAGTTGAGTCAGGGTGGGATCGGGGTGCGCTTTGGGGGTCAGGGCAGGAGGGGAAGTTGCGGGGGGCTCTTCCTCCCTGCCTCCCGATCGCCCTTTTCCGCCTCCTCCTCCTCCTCCTGGGCTGATTTCTGGGCTCCAAGAGCGCTGCCAAAACCAAGCTGGGGCTGGGAAGGAATTCAAGGCATCCGCTTTGTTCAAGTTGCCAGTGTGTGTAGACAGACCCTTAAAAAAACTAATTAGCGACTGGAAACTGGGAGGGTTTCCTGTGGCTGGGTTCTTTTTCATCTTTTTTTTAAAAAAAGGATGACTACTTCTTTTCTTTTTTTGTTATGTTTCGAGTTTTTGCCCTTGAAATCTTAGCTTGGGATAGAGAGAGAGAGAGAGAAGGCTGAGGATCTCTCTCGCTCTCGCTCTCTCTCTCGTTCGCTCGCTCTGGGAACTTCCCAAGCATCCAAGTTTCTGCCCGGGTGTCTCTAGGAGAGGCCGGGCCCTTTCCTGCAGAGGAAATGCTTCGTAGGAAAAACGGCTTGGCGGTAAGAGTCGGGGATGGTGCACCGTTCCCAAGGATGCAAGCGCAGGCGAAAGGGATCGGCTTCCGGCCCGATCCTAGCCATGCTTTACTCAGATGTAAATGTCACGCAGTGAGAGTTGCGAGCAAGGAGGAGCGCATCGGATTTTTCATTTTGGCAGCATAACCGTAAGCGGGTTTACTCGGAAGTAAACCCCACTGATTTCAGTGAAGCTTAACTCTAGAAGGATATTTAGGGTTACACAGCCGCAGGGATTGGCTTCAGTTGCATCTTCTTAAGACTTCTTGTTGGATTAGATTTGTATCATTATTGTTATTCCCATTCTCTAAAGAAAAAAATATGTAATTGTTGAGTTGGATTGGACATGGCTCCTTCACTTTTTTTATCTACACAACAACCCTGTGAGTAGGTTGGACTGAGACTGTGTGTGTGTGTGTGTGTGCGCGTGCACACACTGCGAGGCAGAGCAGGATATAAACCTGGCTCTCCTCACCATCACAGCACACCATGATGTAGAAGTGAACCCCATTGAATTCAATAAACATGCATAGGATTGGGCCTCAAGGCTGCAATCCTGAATGTACTATACTTAGAGCAGGTCCTCATTGCAATCCGGTGAATATCGTTCAGAGGAAGTACCCTTTTGGGGTGTTGCTTCTCATTTGAACAAAGCTGCTGGAAAAACTTCTGCCTCATATTGTGATTCTGCTATCGACTTCCTGAGTACCCTTGGAAAAGTCCCTTTGTCTTGGACGAACTTTCCCAGGCCTGAAAAGGGGAGTAATTGTGTTTCATACCTCACAGGTTTGTTGAACATTAGTGCGGGTGGAATAACATTATGGTTGCCACCACCTTTTCTATTTTCTGTTGGTGCCTTTCACAGGGTTGCAATAGACATTCAGCAGATACGGCTTCCCTCACTGAATGCATATATGTGCCAGCAAAAGCTGCATCTGTAGAATTTCCGCCTGTTATGCAGTGGTTAAAAGTACAGGGAAGGTGAGCTAGAAAAAAGGTTGCAATTTAGGATGGGTGCACGGCTACGAGGAGGATGCTAAATCTTACTGTCTGAATTGTGTTTGGACTCTTGCAATCAGGCCTGTGTGTCTAAGAATTTGGGAGATGGATTTCCCTGTGGTAGGCTTGTCATTGCTAGCGCTAGTGTGGCTTTGAAACACTTTTTTCATCTGGATTATATTTCTGTAGTTCTGCACTGCTGTCTTTATTGTGTTTCTATCCCACCTTTCTTCCAAGGACCTCCGGGGCACATGGCTCTTCCCCACTCTTTTATCCTTGTGACAATCCTGCGAAGTAGGCTAGGGTGGAAGAAAGCAAATGTTGCACAGTCATGTCACAAGCTTCATGGTTGAGCAGGGATTCAAACTCAGGATCAGTCTGACACCATTAACAGCTAGAGTCTAACCACTATGCAAGACTGCCCGTGGTAGAAATGCCACTCAAGGTTCTTAGTGAATGAATGGGGAGCCTGTGTTCCTCCAGATGTTGTTGTTTTACAGCTCCCATCATCCTTAACCACTGGCCATGTTGGCTGGGGTTGATGGGAGCTGGAGCCTCACTACATCTGAAGGTCCAAGGTTCCCCACTCTTCTTTGCTACATCTTGCCAAACTCTGAGTGGGGGCTGCAAACTTTGTCTTCACCTACTTGAGTTGAACCTTTCCCTTCACCAGTTTTGGAAAGGATTTAGGTGAAAATGGTGGAGGAGACCTGTTGCTTCTTGCCCCAGCCTTGGTGACTGCAGCTTTTGCTCTAAGGTTTAAGGTAAACAAACAAACACAGAATAACATGTGAGGACTCCTGGTTTTCTTTGCTCTCAGATACAGTTCCAAACAACCTCCATTTAAACAAAAATAAATCAACACAGAAGCTGGACTACTCCAAAGAAGAGTACTTTGGAGTAAGGAAAAGCACTGGAAAATGTTGGTTAGGCAAGGCACTGTCAGTTGTAGGGATATGTCTGCGTGTGTGTCTTTGCTTTGCTTGGTTGGCAGTGTTGTGTAGTGCTTACAGTGATGGACTAGAATCTAGGAGACAAGGGTTCAAAATCGCTACTTGAACGTGAAGCTCACTGGGTAACCTTGGACCAGTCCACTGTCTCTCAGCCTACCTTCCTGTGCAATGTTGTTTTGAGGAGAAAATGGGGAGGCGGGTGTATCTGAAGGCAGCCCTGTTTAGAGAAGCTTTTAATGTTTAATATTTTGTTGGAAGCCGCCCAGAGTGGCTGGGGAAACTCAGAAAGCAGAGAATTGTTCTGCGTCAAAAAGACTTATTTTAATCAGACTTCACCCCCAGGGTAGAGATGCTTTTGCTCAATTTACTCCGAGGAATTTTTCTTCTTCTCCAGCTTCTTCTAAAATGAAACCATCTTTCCCTCGCACACAGGGGCAGATTCTGGGTGTGAAGCTAAGCAATGTTTATTGCCTTGTAAGTCCATTTTTGCTCATTCTGGGCTGACGAGCGAGCCGACTGAAGACTCATTACTCCAAGAGGAAACATGGCATTTGTTTTCACTAAAGAGCAATGGAATTTAGCACTTTTGGCTGTGGCCGGGCTATTGTCTGCAAGCAAAAGCAGGCCAAGGGTTTCTGCTTTCCTTAATTATTAATTGCATCTGGTTTCTCATTCAAAGCCACAGGAGTAAACTACAGGTACTCAGCAAGCCGTAGGCAAGGCTGGGGGTGGCTGTGGTGGGGACTTGCACCCCCTCACTCTCATAGCTAGAACCCTGCACTTATTTGAAGGACAGTCACATAAGAGACCTTTTCTTTATTATTGTTGGTTAGTGTTGGAGTCAAGACAAAAAAATGGGTGTTGCAAGATAGGGATTTTGACCCTAAGGATATCACTTGCAGTGGATGAAAGGCAGGCTTGTGGGGACGGGCTGTAGGTTGCTGGTTATGGCATCTGCTTTGAATGCGGAAGGACCCAGGTTCAACCTAGGTATCTACAAGTAGGATTGGGACGGGATCCTGCCTGAAACCTTGGAGAGCTGCTGCCAATCAGTGTAGACAGTACTGAGCTAGATGGATCAGAGGTCTGATGCAGGGTTCGAAATTAGCAGGGCGCCAGGCGCATTTTGCACCTAAAGATTCTCTATTTGTGAACACCTCAACAAGTCTGGGTGCCATTTTTTTGCGCCTGGCTGACACTCAAGGATTACTGAAATGTAAGTGCTTTGAAGCCTTGAAGAATATGTTAAAGATAGACACTATGTTAAGGAGTTTAACAATAAAGAGTACAGTCGTACCTTGGTTCTCGAACACCATGTGACTCGAGTATTTTGGCTCTTGAATGCCTCAAACCCAGAAGTGAGTGTTCCGGTTTGTGAACGTTTTTTGGAAGCTGGACATCCAAAGAGGCTTCCGCAGCTTCCGATTGAGTGCAGGAGGCTCCTGCAGCCAATCGGAAGCTGTGCCTTGGTTTCTGAATGTTTTCGGAAGTCAAACGGACTTCTGGAATGGATTCTGTTTGAGAACCAAGGTACGACTGTAGAGTGCTTTGAAAACCGAAGTATGGTACCAATATCTTTTTTGTAAACACCAAATTAAACATGCATTTATGATTTCTGATAAAAATGTGATTTTAACAATGTGTCACTTATGTGAATTGCATATTAGTTCATGCTTAACAAAATAATAAATAAAAAGTCTTGCCTACCCCGCTCTAAAAAATGGCGACAAGAGATTCTGTTTTGGCGCCCACAACCTAGGTTGCAGGAGCCTTTGGCTCCTAGCTTTTCCATCCCAGTTTCTAACACTGGCTCGGATGTAGTATAAGGCAGCTTCTTATGTTCCTATGGAACTGATGGCATAAAGCAGTGGTGGGTCACATCTGGCTCTCCAGTTGTTGTTGGACTGCAGCGGCTATCAGCCCTGCCCGCTATGGTCAGTGGCCAGGAGTGATGGGCTTTGCAGCCTGGCAACATCTGGGAGGCCACACATTCTTCACCACTGGTCTGAGGCCTTGGAGAGCTGCTGCCAGTCGAGTAGGCAACAGTAGATAAATGATCTGACATTGTATAAAGCAGCTTTATATGTTCTGTGTGTTCTCTGTGCCTGTTTTCTGGTAATACAAAATGAGGAACATGCACATATTAAGCAAGGAATGATTGTGGGTCTTCTCATTTTAAGGACCACATAAACTGGTTGCTTGTTTTATCCTTTTCATCCATCCACATTTCAGTTGTGAGACTGAAAGTTCTTAGGTGTTTCCCCCACTCTCATGCAACACATTCCGCCTTCAGGCTGCAAGGGATGATAGGGAAGGGTTGTAGGTCAGTAGTAGTACATGTAATTTCCGTGTGAAAGGTCCCAGGTTCAAACCCCAGATTTTCCAGATAGGGTGGGAACAAATGTCCACCAGAGACCCTAGAGAGCTGCTGCCAGTCCGTGCAGACAGCACTGAAGTAGATGGCACCAATAGTTTGATTTGATATAAGGCACCCTCTTTGAAAGCAGGAACTGGTATATGAAAGGTGTGGCAAGACTTCTAAAAAAGCAGTGTTGGTCCTAATCATAAGTGTGTGTGTACCATTTGTGCTCTACTCTAGGCAACTAAATATTGGGGGCTGGCTCCCCCCCCCCCCAGTGTTACCCCTGCAGCTAGTCTCTACAGGTAGTGTTTGCCAATACATAGGGGCACATTGGTTAAGGGTGGATTCCCAAAATGCGTGTATTCCTTAACTGGCCATCAACTGTCATCTTGAATTTATCTGTTCCAAAATCATATTTTTAGTTGAGCAAATACTGAAGGCCACTAGCAGTGGCTGGTAGAAGATGAAACAAAGGAACATGTTTTTGGTTTTTGTTTGAATACTTCTGTACGGAGGCAGGAACTTAAGGCAGGCTCCAGATTCCTTTAGTTCTTTTCACTTTTTTATTTGCATTGATTGCTGTATGCAACCGGGTGGCCAACATGGTGCCCTCAAGCTGTTTTGGACTACAATTTCCATCATTCCATGGTGGCTGGGGCTGATGGGAGTTGTAGTCCAAAACATTGGATTGGGGGGAGAGGAGCACTGTGTTGGCTACCCTAGCTCTGTACGTTCAACAGGGAACTGGCAGTCACTTCATTTTGAGACCACAGCCCCTTTCAATTGGCTTCACTTGCTGAATTGGGTCCTATACAAGCTGAGACATGGGCAAAGGGCTCTTTTAACCCCCTTGGTCCTGGTGTGATAGTTTTGGGCAAAGGCCTCCCTTGTCCGTTTAGCTGCTGCTTCCCGTGTGTGAGTGGAAGCAAATAGAAGCGAGCATCTCAGATGCATGGAAAATGTAAGGGCTCAGCGTCAGATGCTTTGGTTATCAGCAATTGGGAGGAGGGGGTAAAGAATATTGGCCAGCTGAGGTCCATAATGACTGAAGGCCTTTGCCCCAAAGCTGGTATAGCTATTCATAGTGAGGATGAGGATGGGGTGTGTGTTGGGGTCTAGATGAAAAGCTTCTGAAGTGCTTGATTGAGCATCTATGTGGGATCTCGACATTGGCTGAAAATCTGCTGAACTGTTCAGCATAAGAGAGGATGATTGAGTAACAAGATGTTTCCATAGCTATTCTGAATTTTTTCTTCTTTGAAGGCTGTAGGACAGCAACCAGTTATACCTGGGCTTTTCAAACTTTCTTGCAATAAGCCTTTCCTAAGTCAAGAAACAAAAGCTTGATCCCAACCCACCTGTGCTATGAAGATAAAGCCAACTGTTTTGCAAGGTGTGGAGGCAAGTAGATTGGTGGGAAATAGCGAAAGCAAGGACCAGAAGAGAACAAGGGTATGCTTTAGGATTAGAGAAAGGAATGGAAAAGTAATTCCTCAGTTGATCTCCACCAGACAACAGAAATATGTAGCTGCTGGTGATAGGATGATTGGAACTGGGTGTGTATGTGTGTCCATAAGTTAACAGGCCCATTCAAGAATAAGAATAATAAAATCTTAACTGTAGGAATCAAGGAAAACAGAAACTGAAATTTAACAACCGTTTTTGTTGGGATAGCTGTCACATGTTTGGAAAACCTTTCTAAAGCACTTGAAGTGATCACAAGAGAGACACTTCTTATAGATACTGGACATGATCATTATCATGGATAAGGGCAAAGCTGCACAATTATGTAGGCAAGGAAAATCCACTCATTTTGTTCTGAACTGGTAGTCGTCTTGAAATTATCTGTTCCATTCGTCCTGTTTCCAGTGCCCAGGTGTGAGTGCTGATGCTTATGTAGGGAAGCATGTAGTTTATGTAGGGGAAAATGTCACCATCTGGGCACAAGAGGAAGGTATATGGTTGTAGAAGTGTGTGTGTTTTTTAAGCTCTTGGGGGGACATTGTGAGGAGGGGGGGAAATCACCCCCAAAACCCAGTGGTGACTGAACATGCTCGGTAGCTATGAACCAATATCCCAGGACTGGCTTGCTGGTGGGGAAAAAAATAGAAATCCAAAGGGGAGGAGGAATATCATGGAGCATTTCAGGCTGACTAGAAGAGTGAACAGGCCTTCACACTGCAACATTTTATTGCAGCTCCCTCTTTTGTTCGCTAAAGGATCATGCCTTGTCACTATGGAAAATGAAGTCCACATTTTAAAATCGAATTTGAAGAGAAGAGGAAATATATGCCGTAGTGTGGGCAACAATGACTAAATTAATCCACCCAGCAGTTCTGAAATGGTAGTTATCTTGAAATTATCTAATCATAAAGGCTATATGAGTTACCCCATTATTCATTTTCTCTTCCATCTGCGATTAAATGTCAGTCATTGAATTTTTTGGTTTGCGACATGGACGCTTTGAGATGTAGTTCTGAAGAATTGCTTAAACTTCCTGGTTTTTGGCAAGAAATCTAAGAAAATACGACTCTACTGTAATAATAGCAGGCATACATTACTTTTATTTAATTATTTAATTAAGGCTGCAGTTTTATACTCACTTCCCTGGGACTAAGTCTCATTGATCCCAATATTTCCACAGGATTTATACCCTGCTTTGCCTAGAAAAACAATTCAAGGCTGGTAAATTAGTTGAACATCATTCCTATTGGAAAAAAACAAAACTTGAGTTGACTAACTTAAGCCCCATATGCACTGCACATTTAAAGCAGTATCATATCATTTTAAACAGTTATGGATGCTTCAAAATAGTTCTGGGATCTGTAGTTTGTTAAGGGTGCTGACAGTTGTTAGTCCCTTCACAGAACTACAATTCTCAGAGTGGTTTAACAGTCAATCCAATGTCCCAGGGAATTCTGGGAATTGTCGCTCTGAGGTGAATAGGGGGGTCTCCCCACAACTCTCAGCACCATTGGCAACCTATTCTTCCAAGGATTCTTTGGGGGAGGGAAGCCTAGTTACAAAGGCTAAGCAATGTGAAACCGTGAGATAAAACACAACTGATAAAAGGATAACGGCAGCAGCAGAAAATAAAATAACTATATTAACACCTCATCCCAACAACATAAAACATTATCGGCTGGCTATGAAAACAGATGCCGTAGGCCAAATGCCCTTCTAAAAAGACAGGCCTTTATTGTTCAACAAAATGCCCGCAAGGGATAGGGCGTCTTGCTGCAAAAGAGGACAAGGCTCTTGCGCCTTTTAAATAGGAAAGTTCAGCAAATGTAGATGTCAGTGGCGGCTGGTCCCCATTGATCCTGGTGGAGTGGAAGGTAGGCAAATTATGGTAGGGGGAACATGGGGCTACAATAGGCAGAGCCAACAGTAGGCGTGAGCACTCCCAACCCCTTGCCATTTTTTCCCCTATTGGTCCCCTTCCTCTACTTTTAACAGCAGCCTGACATGTGGAAATTAAACAAGCAAAGCTGTTTGTGGCATGGGAAAAAACCTTATGCTTCGACCCACTGTGTTCAAGAGGATTCACTCTTTAGATTAGGAGCATGGTTTCAGCAGCTTAGTTTTTGCATATCAGGCTGCTGCTGCTGCTAAACTCATAGGAGCAGGACTGGTTTTTAAAAAGGTAGCAATCCCTTCTGCTCCCTGGTATTCCAGGAAAAAGCCTCAGGCCATTTGCAGGGGAAAGTAGAGTTACCAGCTTTTTTCCTCCTTCGGCTTGATGCGTCCAAGGACCACCACTTAGGAGATACTTTTGCTTCAATTCTGAGTCCCATGAACATGCCTGAACTTGGTCAGTAGTTTTCAGGGACGACCGACCACTTCATCAGATGTATGGAGTGTTATCCCAAGTTTCACTTAAGGCCCCATACTCTGTGTTGCTCAGACTTCATCTGATGACATGGTTGGTAGACCATGAAAGCTTCTGCTATATGACATTTGTCACTCTTTAGTCTGCTTGTGTCAGTGCCACATAAGGATCTTGACTTCAGAGCTGAATAATGGTGCAAACAAAAAAAAAGTGCAAGGAAAGAGTGAAATCTATCTATTTCATTAATCTTCACATCAGGGGCAGGCAGCTTGTTCAGCGTCTTGCAAACTCATCCTGAGCTGACTTCACGTATTTAGCAATCTGCATGAATAAGAGTGGACAAGTCCAGTCTTGCTGGCTGAAGTAACAAAGGTTCCAGGTATTGTGCGTTCCAAATACTAAGAAAATAATCATCATGGTTTAACCCCACAAAACAAAATCGGCATGGAATAGAGGATAATGGAAAACAACATTGGCATGGCACCCGTACAACTAGCTACTGTGCAATGTGGATTATAGGCATCTTCACCATGGAAGAACTCAATGAAGAGTCCTGCTTGATCAGACTAAAAGATCCATCTAGCAGGAAATATTGCAAACACACAAATAAACGACAAAATTATTAGTGCTGTTTCTTTTATAGCCTGATTCCAAACATCTCTTTTTGGAAGTGTCCCATTGAGTTATTAGGAAACAATCCTAACTCCTTTCCAGTCCACTTCAGGCCAGCACGGCTTGATGGAGTCATCGCTGCATCTGCACGTCTTCCATGCACAGTGGCTGGGGTGGAAGACAGTGGTGGGCAGGCAGATTATTGCGCGAGACTGAAGCTGTTGCACAATGCAATCATATGATGGGAATGGGGCTGGCTCAGCCCACCCTGATAAGCCCCATTTTAGGGTTTTTTGGAGGCACTTCTGCTTGCATGCTTGGGTGGAATGGGGAGTTCATGCCAGTGAAGTCATGCTGGCATCACTTTTCAAGTGGTGGGCAGCAGGAGGCTGACGGTGGCTTGCAGGGGTGAGAGCAATCCAGGCACCCAGCCAGAAGCGGGTCTTTAGTGCTCTGTTAGTAAATATAAGAATAGCCCTGCTGGATTGGACCAATGTCCTGTCCAGAAGCCCACACCCCAGAATGGCCAACCAGGTGCCTCCAGAAAGCCCACAACTGGGACACAAGGGCAATACCAATATCCCTTGTTTTGTATGTTGTTCATCAGTATTCACCAGTATCCTGTTTTTGAACCTGAAGGAGCATCTCCACCCCCATCGTTCTGCCCGGACACTGAGGTCCAGCGCCGAGGGCCTTCTGGTGGTTCCCTCGCTGCAAGAAGCCAAGTTACAGGGAACCAGGCAGAGGGCCTTCTCGGTAGTGGCACCCACCCTGTGGAACGCCCTCCCACCAGATGTCAAAGAGAAAACTACCAGACTTTTAGAAGGCATCTGAAGGCAGCCCTGTTTAGGGAAGCTTTTAATGTTTAATAGACTATTATATTTTAATATTCTGTTGGAAGCCGCCCAGAGTGGCTGGGGAAACCCAGCCAGATGGGTGGGGTATAAAAATTATTATTATTATTATTATTATTATTATTATTATTATTATTATTATTACCTGGATGTTCACAAAGGTCTTTGTGATTATAATAAGGAACGTGTTCAAATTTCATCCCTCTGCTTTTGGTAAGAATTTTTAGATGTTCTGCTAAAGGAGCTTTTAAATCAGATTGAAGAAACTCGGATGAGCTTTTAAAGTGTGTTGTTCCTAGGCCGTTTAAGGATCAGATTTTCATCACTTCATTTCTCCATCCCTCTTCCCCAGCGAAGTGGTCACAATTGTGATAGGTGCAGATAGAAGTCTCTTTGATGTACACAAACACACATGGTTGAGTTGTGTTGGGAGATGGATTTGCCTAAAGACATGCACGTAAAAAGTCTTGTGGAATTAACACATTTGTTGTATTTAAAGTGCCACAAGTCTCTCTTAAGGTTTGCTGTAACAGACTCACCTGGCTAGACCTCTGGAATTAGTTCCTTAAGGATCTGTGGACAGATGGTGTTGGGGGTGGCAGCATTTTCTTTCCTTCAAGAAAGAAGAACTTAGCATCTTCAGTGGCACATTCTGCATTGGTGTTTCTGCCAATGAACCCTTGCATATCGCAGAAGAGTTTTAGGGCTCACTTTCAAGCTTGTTGGCTGTTTCTGATGTTGTCATTGCGGAACACCTGATAAAATTACCAAGAACCTTGTGGTTTAATTTAACTATGGTTTGTGGAAACAAGCCAGTTGCACATTATGTTTTCGATTAAGCAGGGTTTTTTGTGTCCTCTTAATTCCAAAAAACGGTTTTCAATCTTAACCATGGTTCGTCAAATGAAAGTCTCAGACTCTAATGCATGGCTTTGTTGCACCACACAGCACTGAAAGGTCCTGTGCAGATGCCCCTTTTACCAGTTAAACCCAGCTGTATCTCGGATCCAGAGGCTGCGTGGCCTGGCTTCTTCTAGCAACACTTAGAACCATAAACAGCTGCCTTATACCAGGTCAGATTATTTGTCCATATTGGCCAGTATTATCTGACTGGCAGTGGCTCTCCAAGTTCCGAGGCAAAAAGAGGTCTTCCACATCATCGATCCTTTTGACCGTGGAAGCAAAGGACCAAATCTAGGACCTTCTGTATGCAAAGCATGCTTTTTACCACTGAGCTGTGGCCTTGTGGCCAGGAAAGCAAAATTCCATGAGCTGCAGGCTTGCAGCACCCTATTCTTAGGCTGGGGGCTGTTGTGACTGGTTCAACCAGTTGCAAAACTTCTCAGCCAGGAATGGGGAAGTGTTGGTGGTGGTTCTGTGACTCCACTCTCTCTAGCTCCCAGGCATGCTTGGGATTTTTCCAGGGCTTGGCTGCCTGCAGTGATGGGAAGGTGGAAGGGCAGATCAGCCCAATGTGTAAGAGAAAAGATCTGGTTGGTGCCTCACAGCTGGGATCTTAAGCACACTCACTTGGAAGTCAGTCTTACTGGAACAATTGTATGGGGCTGTCTTTGCCAACAGAATAATTGAGAGTTTAGAGAGTTATTAAATTACATACCTAGAGCTTCCATCTTGATTAATGGGATATGTCCACAGGTTGTAGACACATTGCATTACTTGCATAATCTTATTCTGGAATATTTTTGAATGTCGAAAACATTGGGTTGCATTCAGCTAAGGCCTACTCAGCGTAGGTCCGTAGAGATCAATGAACCTAAATTAGTCATGTCTATTCATTTCATTAGCTGGGACGCGGGTGGCACTGTGGTCTAAACCACTGAGCCTAGGGCGTGCCAATAGGAAGGTCGGTGGTTTGAATCCCGCGACAGGGTGAGCTCCCTTTGCTCATTCCCAGCTCCTGCCAGCCAAGCAGTTTGAAAGCACGTCAAAGTGCAAGTAGATAAATAGGTACCACTCCGGCAAGAAGGTAAACGGTGTTTCCATGCGCTGCTCTGGTTTTGCCAGAAGTGGCTTAGTCATGCTGGCCACTTAGTCATTCTGGCCACATGACCTGGAAAAACTGTCAGTGGACAAACATCGGCTCCCTTGGCCAGTAAAGCGAGATGAGCACCACAACCCCAGAGTCGTTTGCAACTGGACTTAACTGTCAGGGGTCCTTTACCTTTATTAACCTTTACCTTTATTAATTTAATTGGGTCTGTGCTGCGTAACACTGACATTGAATAGCAATAATTGATTTGGCCCTGAAGAATCTTGCCAGCAAATGGATCTAAAAATTTGTGAATTGAAGAAACAAAATGACTATGGTTCGTTTGAGATTTGTTTCATCACCTTGTTGGACCCGCTTGCTTTAATCACGAGGTCTAGTAATGATATTTTTTTGTGGGAGACTATGATTGAATTTTAGGGATGGGGCTGCAGGTTGATTTCATTATTCCGTCTTGTGGCAGCTGGATCAGTTCATGGTGTTTATTAAAGGGGTTGCTGGATCTCATGAGTGATGCCTATGACCTCGCATGTGGCTCTAATGGATATGTTCTGTGGTGGGGGACGTTGGTTATGAGCCCAAATTCATTTCTACACCTCACTGTATGTAGACAGAACATGGAGGGTGGGAAGGCTTTTGTGAATTGGGCCCAAACGGAAGTGTTATATGGTAGACCTTACGAAACCATAGAGTTGGAAGGGACCTCACAGGTCATCTAGACCAACCCCATTCTGATGCAGGAAATTGCTACTTCAACACCCTTGCCTCTGCTTAAAAGCCTCTAATGAGGGAAAGCCCATCGCTTCCCGAGCCAGTCTGTTCCACTGTCAAACAGGTCGTACTTTCAGGAAGTTCTTCCTGAGGTTCTTCCTAAATTCATTTTTTTGGACATTTGAACCTGCTGGATCAATTCTCCCTCTGGAGCAACAGAAAACAAACGTATTCCTTTGTCTATGTGACAGGCCTTCAGAGATTTGAAAATGTCAATCATATCATCTCTTGATAATCTCTACTCCAGGTTAACACACTCAGCTCCTTCAACCTTTCCTAGTAGGATTTAGGGCCACAAGCATACCTGACATTTAGAGATGTATTATACCACTTTAACTGTCATGGCTTCCCCTTCATGAATCTCGGGAACTGTAGTTTAAGGGTGTTGAGACGCGTCTGAAAACCCCAGTTTCCTTCACAGAGCTACAATTCCAGAGTTCACTGGGAAGAAGGATTGATTGTTAAACCGCTCTGAGAATTGTAGCTCCATGAGGGAAATAGGGGTCTCCTAACAACGCGGGTGGCACTGTGGGTTAAACCACAGAGCCTAGGATTTGCCGATCAGAAGGTCGGCGGTTTGAATCCCTGCGACGGGGTGAGCTCCCTTTGCTCGGACCCTGCTCCTGCTAACCTAGCAGTTCGAAAGCACTTCAAAGTGCAAGTAGATAAATAGGTACCGCTCTGGCGGGAAGGTAAACGGTGTTTCCGTGCGCTGGTCTTGTTCGCCAGAAGCAACTTAGTCATGCTGGCCACATGACCCGGAAGCTGTACGCTGGCTCCCTTGGCCAATAAAGCGAGATGAGCGCCGCAACCCCAGAGTCAGGGGTCCCTTTACCTTTACCTTTAACAACTTGCAGCATCCTGAAACTACAGTTCCCAGGATTCTCTGGGGGGTGCCATGACTTTTAAGGTAGTATAATAATGCTTTAAATGGATGGTGGAAATGTGGCCCTGGTCTCTGGGACCCTCACCATCTTTGTTGCCTTCTACAATTCCATCCTCGTCTGCAGTTTCTAGTTGAGTCCATTTACCATTAGTCCTCAAAAGTGCATGACCTTATATTTTGCTTTTCGTTCTGTTCTTGCTCCATTCATGAGGTCACCTAATTTGTTGTGTAGGAAGCTTCCTGATCTCTTTCTGTGACAAGACCGCCTACAAACTTGGTGTCACCAGCAGATTTCAGCAAGCTACTGTTTCCCATTAATAAAATGCAAGGGTAAAATAGGTCCCATCACTGAGAACTGAAGAACCTTCCCCAGTTTCCCCAAAACAGCTCTAGTTCTGCAATTCATCCAAGAATAGTTGGGCTGTGCTATTGCTAGCAACATTTATTTTTCTCTGTGTTAAAGCCATTGAAAGCCAGAACAGCATTATTATTATTTTCGCTTTACAGAGATATTTTTCTACCTCAAATTCTGAGCCTGGAGGTCTCTAGCAAGACCCCAAATCTTGCCTCACCAGAGCCAATGCTGTCGTTTTTTATACATGGCCAGTATTGCTTTTCTACCTGGAGCTGTAGCTTTCCAGGATCTCAGGCAGAGATGTATGCAAAAGTATGAAACATGCTTTTTAAAAAAGCATTCAAAGAGCAAAAGCCACTCCGCCCGCCCCCCCAAAAAAACCCCCCAGCTAAACGAGGACAAAGAATTCAAAGTGGCCTCCAGAAGGCAAAGGATGTTGTGTTTCAGGACTTAACCCGCACTTCCTCGTCCCCCTGCTTTCCACCATGGAAAAGTGCTCAGGCTGAGCAAGCAGCAATTGGGTTTTTTTTCTGGATTGCCATTTACTGCAATTTAGCACTAAAGAGCTGATTTTCCCTAGAAAAGGAGCAGAGCAAGAGGGAAACCACTTGGGACCTGTGCTTTCCAGGCACGGGACAAGGGGAAGTGCGGACCAGCCCTCCGTTGAAAAAGACTATCTGGATGGAGGTGGGTGAACAGTGAGTTGAAAGCTTGAGCCCCCTTTGGATACCAGAGGAAGGCATGGCTGGCTGGCTGGCCGGCTCCCTGAATAGAAGCATTCCTGATATTGGGTGAGGATACCTTTATCTGCATAATCCTCCGTGAATTTACATGATGTGGTCCATCCCCCCACCTGGATGGACTGGGCCCTAAATCCTTCAAGAGTCATTACAGTCCCTCCTTTTTTTAAAAACTCTTTGAGATGTATTTTTTGCAGGTCTGTGTGGCCAGCAAAGAGGTAATCACAGCTAATGCTCTCTTGTGATGTCTCTTATGTCTCCAACATGCACTCTGTGCAAAGGGCACAGAACCATGCTCTTGCATGACTCTTCATTTGTTCCAGGGAGCCTGGCTTAGACTTTGTGGGCTCCCTGTTTTCTAATGCGTTTCATCTCTACAGCACCCTCGTTCTGCAACACTTGATCTCTCCCTTTTCGCTTTTATTTCTTTTCACTCCTGTCTGCAGTAATGTGGGTAATATAATATTTCTGGTATTTGTTGCATAAGAGCGAAGATTGTATATAACTGAACACATCTCGGGGCAAATGCAAAGCAAAAACTACAGAGTAGTTACACTATAAATGTGCTTCACTGGCGTGAGGGTTTTGCTTTAAAATCTACCGTTTGGTTGTGGGGAGGTGGCCAGATGTGTTTAGAATGGTCATATTGGTATGTAATGCAGGGTTTCATGTTCTTACAACAAGTAGGCTGCTATTACTACCATCCACATACAGTGGATGGACACGGGTAGAGCTGTGGGTTAAACCACAGAGCCTAGGACTTGCCGATCAGAAGGTCGGCGTTTTGAATCCCCGTGACGGGGTGAGCTCCTGTTGCTCGGTCCCTGCTCCTGCCAACCTAGCAGTTCGAAAGCACGTCAAAGTGCAAGTAGATAAATAGGTACCGCTCCGGCGGGAAGGTAAACGGTGTTTCCGTGCGCTGCTCTGGTTCGCCAGAAGCGGCTTAGTCATGCTGGCCACATGACCCGAAAGCTGTATGTCGGCTCCCTTAGCCAATAAAGCGAGATGAGCGCTGCAACCCCAGAGTTGGCCACGACTGGACCTAATGGTCAGGGGTCCCTTTACCTTTACCTTACATACAGTGGTACCTCATGTTATGGACGGGGTCCATTCTGGAGGCCCATCCATAACGTGAAATGCCCACAACTCGAAGTGCTGCATCTGCGCAGGTGCGCGGTGCGATTTGGCGCTTCTGCACATGTGCGAGTGGCAAAACCTGGATACAACATGAGGGATGACTGTACTGCAGGCTAGGGTAGGGGCAGATTAGCTTGCTGAAGGCCACTCAGTCAGTGATTTGAGCAGACATTAGATCCTTCATAGTTTATACCTTGGCATCTCCTGGTAGGGTTGGTTGGGTAACATTCCTGTCTGAAATCCAGGAGAGCAACTGCCAGTCATTGTAGAAAATACTCAGCTAGGTGGACCAATGACTCAGTGTAAGGCAGCTTCCTGTGTTCCTATATACTTTCTTGATTAATGGGGTGGAAAGTGGGCTAAAAATATACTGCATTTACTCGAATCGAATGCTCACATTTTTTTGGTCAAATTAGGTTGCAAAAAGTAAGGTGCACATTAGATTCGAAGGCACATTTACATTTGTCAGCAAATACTTCCTTTTTGTTTCGAGGTTCTGAAAATTGAGGTGCACATTAGGCTCGAGTAAATACGGTAGTAAATCAAATAGTTTATTTTCTTAAAAGTGTATTTCACAAAATGCATTTGGGCCTGGACTCAGCCACTCAGAATCATCTACAAGCTGCCTTGGAATCTTCAGTTGAAAGAAATGTTTTAGAGAAAAACAGAATGCACACCATGACATCAGTACTGGGGAGAAGCCGTAATTTGTAAGAACATAAGATCAGACCAATGAACCATCCAGTTTAGTAACCTTTTCTTCACAGTGGTCAACTCAGTCTTTCCCCCTAGAAACTGAAAATCAGATGTTTTTGTGGAGAGGTGGATGTATTTGAAATTTCAGGAGATTGAGTGGTGAGACTTTTTGCCCTAGTAAATGTGAACTCAAGCCATATGGCACCATAGTATAATAATAATAATAATAATAATAATAATAATAATAATAATAATAATAATGTGTGTGCATGCTGGGAGATTCTCAATCATGACTATTTAATTAGATTTATCTACACTTTCATTAAAGTGAGCTACGCTTATACCCTCCTTGTAATTCTTCAGAGCTCTGTTGGTGCAATCATTGACTCCTTTGTGTTTATTTCCGGTCACTTCTTGTGTTCAGTCCTCATTCGCATGATCAGGCAGAAGTCAGCTTCATTCAGAACAGCAAATTCTATTCAGTGGAGTGAAAGAGCACTTAACTGCTGTTGCATATGGAAGTCGCCAGAGTTGAAGTCGTACTTTTGTTTATTCTAGGAAACCAAACTTGACACCACAATCGAATAAAAATTATTATTATTAACTTGGAAGTGAGAATGCTTCATCGGATGAATTTTATAGGGCTGGCATGCAGGTGTTCAGAGAATTTAGTGGGGGTTGTGGGACATTAAGCCAACTGACCTATCCCATTGTTGGTCCCCCAGTAACTCAAAGCTAGCTACCCCACTTTCCATGCTGAATGTCCCAGGTTCAGCTGCTGGCATCTCTAGCTATAAGAGGATCAGGTGAAAGAGTTTCTGCCTGTCAGAAAAGTGAATGCTGAGCTAGACAGGCCAGATAATCTGATTCAGAAGAATGCAGGGAGTGGAATGGGGTCCAACTGGTAGGCCACTCCCACAGGCCACGTTTGACCATTGGGTAGGGTTACGCACCTGTCAGTCACATGATGTCACAAGGATATCAAGCAACCCATATTCCTTTGCAGTTGTTGATGATCAGCAGTGCCTGCCAATCTGTTCTTGGGGGAGCTGCATATTTCTCTGCTCCCCCAACTTGCCATTATAAATGTCATCAGGCATAGGAACTTGCAAGCCAAGTGGGGAGGCCAGTTGGGCCAGAGGTTCCTTATCACTGGATATAGGCACCTGAATATGTCCACCTTTCGCTTTCTTCATTCATGTGTGCAGTAACGGATGGGCTGGACCAGTTATGTGGAAGGCATAACATACCTTGTGTGCACCAGTTGTTAATCGCAGGGCAACACCAGGTAGCTTACATGTGATCTGAGCCTAGTCAGGAATTTCCACAAGCCAAGAAATCTCTGTGCTAAATTAAATAAAGGGATACTCCGTTTTGTCTCCACAAGATTTTGTCTCCTGTGAGGAAAATAAGGCTGAGATAGTGACTGCCACAATATCAGCTGCTGAACTTTAAAAATAAATAAATATTTAATTAAATAGAAACATAAAACAAATATAAAGCAGATTAAAAACATCAGAAACAAAAGCAGTTATCGTAGCAACAGTAAAAATACAAAAAGCAGCAGGTATCAGTTAAAATCCTGGGTGGGAGATATATATATATATATATAAATATGTCAAAAACATGGCTCTCTGGGCAACCCAGTCAGGTGGCGGCATATAAATAATAGTAATTATTATTAAGAAAACCTACAGAGTGGCAGGGATATATATAGAAGTCTGGTGCCAGACTTAACAAACAGGTTCCTTTTTAAAAAAAATTAAAAGAAAAACAAGGTAACATTTTCAGTGAATATATCCCCTCCACAGACACCTCTGTGATGGTGATGGCGATGGCATTAAAATATCCTGTTCTTCAATAAAAGAGAAAAAGGGGAAAGGGGAGACCAAATCTGAACTTCATGGTTGAGTGGGGATTTGAACCTGTATCTCCCAGTTCAAAACTCTAACCCCTGTATCGCCTTGCTGGTTCATAAACCACTCTATGCTTGTGCCATCCATTCTATAGAGTGGAAGTCTTTGTCTTTTTGTGCACAAACATATCTTTTTGCTGTTGACTGCAGTTTAGGAGAAAACAATAGGGTGCCCTGGTTCTTCACTAAGGTCCCACCATAGTCATTTGGCCTTTGTGCCTTCCATGTTGCACTATGATGTCATTTCGCCAGGTAAATTTGTTGCTGCTTGGAAGCTGGATGGAGGATTATGTGTGCGCTTTGTGGTGTAAAATATATCAATGGATTTTAATAGGCTATATCAGGCTTATGTTGTAATGTAATCTGACACAAAATAAATCTTATAAAGTTGAGTTTTAATTATCCGCTTGGAGCTTCACCCCAGTTCTTCCCCCCCCCCCAGCAGAAAACAAAAATGCATTTCTAACAGCCTTGCAAGCATGGTGGATCCATGTGAGCATTTGCTCTTAATTAGGCTTCTGCAACACAACAGCTGGTGAAGATTTGAGGCATTTGCTTGGCTGAATGGAGGTTCCTGCAAAAATCAAAGGAAGGACGCACGCATGGATTGTCCCGGCGACTTTGTGCAGTTTTAGGAGCACGTAACCCAAACGTTTCAGCTCAGCCCAAAATGTGAGCAGTGGTGCAGACACAGCTGGATCAGAGAGCATTCAGAGGTGGCGAGCTTCATGATTCAGTGGCTGAGCTTGTTACTTGTGGTGCTGCTGTAGGTTTACCCCATTAGATGGGGACTTCCTGGGTTTCACAGTAGGAAGTATACGACGATATAACAAAATAGAAGTGCCTTGGCTACCCTTGTCTTACCCCAGCTCTCCAGTTAGTGGCTCTCCAGGGTTTCAGACAGTATTTCCCAGCCCAGGCTGACGATGCCAGATGACACTTTGCATGCAAAACGTGTGTGCTGCCACTGAGCTGTGGCCATTCTTGAAGGCAAGGCAGTGGCACAGTTCACACGCCATAGGAAACCATAGCAAACCGTTTTCCACCAGGCTGGAGTTCACACCTCCATCAAACCCACAATCCCCAACTTAGCGTTAAGTCCGAATTGAAGTGTGTGGTTTGTTTAGCTCAAACCGCTGTTGGCAAGCCAAGAGTAAACCTTGGCTTAACATTGTGGTTTGTTTGGAGTGAAATAAACAATGATCCCCATTTTGGGCATAACTGAGTCAGGAATAGTAGCTTGTTGCTTGCGCTGGGGGAAGAGTGACATATTTGTCCATCTAGCCATATGTTGTGTACTCTGGAAGGCAGAAAGCGTTTAGCGTCTCAGTGGTTTTCTGTGCATAATAAACTCCTTGCAAAGAGAAAACTAGGATATCAGGGAGGAAGGTTATTTCCCAGGCTTTCCCCCGCTGTGCTGGGTTTTTTTAATTTGCGTGCCTGTGTGTGTAGTATTAAAAATGCTTTCTTCCACTTGTAGCAGCCCATTGTGTAGGGATGGGAGAGACATTCGGTTCAGTTTGCATTTAAAGTTCAACCTACCTAATTTGCACTCTCTGAAAAAATACGCAAACCAAAATGCAGCCACGCTTCAAAATTCACACATCCCTGACTTTTGCAGCACAGTTCTCCATCCAAGTAATGTAAACAAAAAATCACATTCTGGGGAGTGTGTATATGAATGAAGATAGCATACAAAAGCATTATTACATTACAGAAAACCGCCTTGCAAAAATGTGTATATAAGCAAAGTAGCATTCTGAAAGTACGAGAAGTTTTCATTAAAATGGAGGTGAATTTTCATGATGACTTAAAAAAAATAAAAATAAAAAACAACAACACACCTCTGCAAACTGATCTGGAAATGTGGAGATCTGAATCTAAGAATGGAGAAATGAGAAACTGAGAGAAGCCAAAATCGTTAGATTTGTCCGTCCCTCCCTTTCTGTCGCCTTATCCTTACTTCACTCTTCTGCATTTGTGCGCCAGTCCTGAGCTTGAGCTCAGTGGGTCTTTCCCAGGAGGAACTAGAGAGAGCTAAGGCAACTTGTCTCCTGCAGAACTGCAGTGCCCTGTTTTTAATTCAGTGTATTCCTAGAGAAGTGCATGTAATATACAGTTCACGACATGCCCCTCACCCTCTAGGCCAGCGCATCATTTATGTGGGAAAGGGGGTGCTTAGTGAAATCTACAAGCCCCATGCCCTTGACCCCCTGTGGTCCCTCCATTTTTTAAAGCCAAATCTTAGCCTTCCTGTAACCTTCCAAGAACATCAGCTGAGGGGGTCTTTCCCCTCTGGTTCTCCTCCCCACCCAGTAATTTGGGTACCATTCTTGGTCCCTTGCTTTTGCTCCTCTGCCTTCCCGCTACCAGGTTGTTGTTGTTCAACTTGCTAGTTTGATTGGCATGAAAATCGGGAGTGGGTTGAAACACACCCAGAATATGACGTGGGTGCATGCTTCAGCCCTAGTTAAGCACTTTGAAGTCGTACTGAAGAAGCAGTGTGTGTCTTTTATAGCTTTCCCATTGAAATCAAGGGGAATTCAAACTGGTTGGATCGTGACACCTCTACCCCCCTTTTCCTTTTTTTTTTTTGCATTATTCAGAGCAACTTTAAAGTTCAGCACACACAGACAAGTGAGACTTTGGGTGGGGGAGAGAATGCACCAGCCTTTGCCATTCAGTTGGGGAAGGGGGCAGTTAATTTTTTTTAAGCCCTGCCTGCTTGACCTCTGCAGAGAACAGGATGTTCCCTGCGTTTGTCTCAAGGGAGTGACACAGGAATGTTATGACTCATTTAGACCTACAGATGGTCCTATCCCAGAGGTTTGGAGATGGAGTGATAATAATTCACTTTCAGAGTAACCCTGTGAGGTAGGCCACCTTCCACCCTCTCTTTTTTGCAGATTAGGAAAGCTGAGCCATTTACATCTTCATCACTGGCGGGAGAGTTCAGAGGGAGCTTTTTTTGCTGATCACACAGCCCCTTTGCGCAAGACAGCCACTAAACAGGGATGTCTCCCATTAACTATGGTTTCCTGTTTCATATGAGCTGGGAAACTATGGTTACTCTACAGTGGTACCTTGGGTTAAGTACTTAATTCCTTCCGGAGGTCCGTTCTTAACCTGAAACTGTTCTTAACCTGAAGCACCACTTTAGCTAATGGGTCCTCCTGCTGCCACTGCGCAGCCGGAGCACAATTTCTGTTCTTACCCTGAAGCAAAGTTCTTAACCTGAAGCACTATTTCTGGGTTAGCAGAGTCTGTAACCTGAAGCGTATGTAACCTGAGGTACCACTGTACTTCCAAACAAGCCAGAATAGTAAGACCATGGTTTTTAAGTTGATTTAGTATATTGGTTTATTCCAATAATAAGCTGGGAAATTATGGTGAATAGAAGACACACATGCAAAGGGAGGATGGGACGGGTTGTGTGTGTTTGTGGCTAGAAAACTCATGTGTTTGTCTGAGTGTGGTCAGTAACTGTCACATTGTGGGATGACTTGCATTTGCGAGATACAGATAAGACGCTGCAGACAAGAGGCCTTCCTGTCCCCATCCCACATACATACGTACATACTCATGCAGTATTTTGTAAAAAAAAAAAAAAGGAGTTTCGTGTATTGAGCTGTGAGTCACATCATTTGATTGGTTCATGGATGGCTCTTTTGCCTGAGAAATCCAATTTGAAGTCCTAATTGCAACAAACAGGATCTCAGCAGATGGGGGATACGGAGGCACACAAGGAACATAGGAAGCTTATCCATCTACCTCAGTATTGTCTGCCCTGACTGGCAGCAGCGGTCCAAGGTTTCAGGCAGGGGACATTCACAGTCCTACCTGGGGATACCTGGGGTTGAAGCTCGCACCCTTCTGCATGGAAAGCCACTGAACTGCATCCCTTGAAATGGTCTAATTTGGGAAGCAGCAAGCAAAGGCAAATGGGAAGGAAGGGTGAGGCTGTCAGTGCTTGGAGAGGGTGTGTGCTTGGAGACCCTCTGCTTGGAGAGGGTGTGTGTGTTTGGGAGACAGGATTTTTTAAAAAAATAAAATAGTTCCATGGGGATGCTTTTTGGTATGATATGGATAAACATACCACCAGAATGGACACTGCAGGGGGAAAGAATTCCATTCTGGTGCAAGGTTTATTCACATCATTCCAGGAAGCACCAGGAGAAAATTGTTATTTTGGAGTTGATGTGTTTTATCTTGAGGATGTGTCTATAGCCTACAATCTTAAACTGTTTTGAAACCCATCTTGCTGCCTGTGGTTTCTTTGACCCTAGTAATTATAGCCTTGAATAGGTGCTAAGATTTCTCTAAAAGACTTCAGGGGAACTTGACATTCCCAGGGTTCCAGGGTTGAGAATCCGAAACACTCTGCATCTGCACCTTACATTTAAAGGAGTGTTTCACCACTTTTAACAGTCATGGCTTCCCCCCAAATATCACAGGAACTGTGGTTTGTAAAGGGTTTTGAGACATGTTAGAAGACCCCTATTCCCATCACAAAGTGCTACAATTCCCAGAGTTCCCTGAGAAGAGGGATTGATTGTTAAATGACTCTGAGAATTATAGTTCAGTGATGGGAATAGGGGAATTCCTGACAACTCTCAGCACCTTAACAAACAGTTCCCAGGATTTTTTGGGGTGCCATGACTCTTAAAGTGATGTTATACCTACTGCTTTAATGGTTAGGAGCAAATAGGGCCATAGTTAAACCAATTCAATACTGGATTAACGTGTCTAGGTAGTCTCTAAACCAGTCCTTTGCATCCAGAGTTTTATTCTTATTTTATTGTCCCACCTTTATAAATGACATTGTTTTTCTCCCAACCTACCTACCATGAACTTAAAACCACTTTTTTTCTCACAATAACCCTTTGAGGTAGATTAGGCTGCTAAAAGAAACTCAACTAAGGTCATCCAGAGAGATCTTTATAGGAATTCAACCCAGAACTCCTTGGTCATAGACCAACACTCTAGTTAGGCCGACCGGGAAGGGGGGCGGGATATGTGACCCTCCAGATCTTGTTGGACTTCAGTTCCCATCAGTCCCAGCTGGCGTGGCCAATGATCAGGGATGATGGGAGTTGGAGTCCAGCAACACCTGGAGAGCTTTAGATGGCAGCACAGTTCACCAGTGGCAATTCTTTCACCTTAAATTAAAAGTGGGAACTATTTTTTATTTCAGTTATTTGTGCACGGATAGCTTTAAAAACACGTTATCACAATGTTTTTATCCTTCAGTCAGTTAGGCTAAGAGGGTGGGACTGATCCACGGTCACCCCATCGAGCTTCACGGCTGAGTTGGAATTTGAACCCAAGACTCCCTCATCTGACACAGACGCGGCCACTACACCTCACTGTAGAAGGCAAACTTTCCTATGCAGTGGTACCTCAGGTTACAGACGCTGCAGGTTACAGATGCTTCAGGTTACAGACTCCACTAACCCAGAAATAGTACCTCGGGTTAACAACTTTGCTTCAGGATGAGAACAGAAATCGTGCTCAGGCAGCACGGCGGCAGCAGGAGGCCCCATTAGCTAAAGTGGTGCTTCAGGTTAAGAACAGTTTCAGGTTAAGAACGGACCTCCAAAACGAATTAAGTACTTAACCCGAGGTACCATTGTAAATGTCAGCAGATATAAAGGCAGAGTTCCTCCCAAGCTGGCTGTGCAAGTACAGCTGTCTCCTAGCAGGCTGTAGCTGTATTGCATTCAGCAACATAGTTTAGCATTCTGGGTAGCTGGTTTTGCTGCAGTGCCGCGAGTTTGTTGTGTCCTACACCAGGGTCTGCCCTTGTTGTTTTGTTGTTGTTGTTTATTTCCCTTTTAGTCATCAGTTGTATTAAAAGCTTTTAATTCACTCCGTCTTCCAAAAGCCAAGGGATGCCTGCGTATGTGTGATTTGCCGGGGTGGGGGAATGGGGGAGAGAGGGAGCGAGAGAGACTTTCTCAGCAGAGGTGATTGCAGACACTGGGAATGCAAGCAAGTCACCTGATTCCATTGCAGTACTTTTCAGCTGCTCGCTGATGTCTTGCCAGCCCATCCCCTTTCTCATGGAAGTGTGCAAAGCAACCTGGAAGGTGTGTGTGTGTTTGTGCACGCGCATAGCTGATGAATTTTCTTTGTGAACTTGTTGTTACATGTGGTAATCCTTAGCAAAACATACCAGAGGAGAAAGGAGAGCTGGAAAGTCAGTGATATTTCATTGTTGCCTTTCCCCCGCCTCCTGGCAGGGGGAAAAAAATCATTCTGCTTTGGTTTGTGAAAGTATTCTGTTCATTCACTTTCAAGGTATTCCTTGGTATGGGCCAAATAATTCCCACCCCCGTGCACACACTTCTCAACCGCAGACGCCATTGAACATGCAAGCATTTTGTCTTAACTTTTAGCCGACTCTGGCAGCTCATGGGATGACAGCACAAAGAGAACCTGGCTGCTCTTTTTCATGCCCTGGTAACCTCAAGGCTGGGCTACTGCAATGTATTGTGCATGGGGCAGGCCACCTTTGATGACTTCCCAGAAGGTAAAGGTAAAGGCACCCCTGACCATTAGGTCCATTTGTGACCGACTGTGGGGTTGCGGTGCTCATCTCGCTTTATTGGCCGAGGGAGCCGGCGTACAGCTTCCGGGTCATGTGCCCAGCATGACTAAGCCGCTCCAGGTAAACCAGAGCAGTGCAGGGAAACGCCGTTTACTTTCCCGCCGGAGCAGTATCTATTAATCTACTTGCACTTTGACGTGCTTTCGAACTGCTAGGTTGGCAGGAGCAGGGACCAAGCAACGGGAGCTCACCCCGTCGCAGGGATTCGAACCGCCGACCTTCTGAACAGCAAGTCCTAGGCTGTGTGGTTTAACCCACAGTGAAACCTGTTAGTAAAAAATGCAACTACTATGCTGTTTACAGGGAGCAGTTTATCTTACCAGGTCTTAAGCAACTATACGGGCTACTTATTGTTCTGATCATAATTCAAAATACTGGTTCTTACTTAAAAAGCCTTAAGTGGCTTGCTGACCCTGGGTGTCTTAAGGGGTTGCCTTCTATTGCTACACAGTTCTGCCTAAGCACTACCTTTATCATTTGAGGTTCTCTTCCAGAACCCGCCACCTCCTAAAGTTAGATGAGTTGGGGCCAGAGATGGCCTTCTGTGACATGGCACCCGTTTTATGTAATGCCTTCTGTCGTGAGGTTTGCCTTACTTGGTTCCAATCATGATGTCTTTCTAGCACCAGGCAAAGACACGTTTTATTTCCCCAGGCATTGCAGCATGAGCTGCTGGCTGGTAGTCTAATCTGCTTTGCTGAATTTTAGTTGCTATTCTGTTTTGTATTTGGCACTATTATAGACTGCCCTGACATTTCTGGTTGAAGGTGTCCTTAACATCTTTTGAACAAAGCAAAGCTTAAATTTTGGGCAAATTCTGGCCAAAGTAAGTTTTCTTGAAATTCGCAAATAGCCCATACAAATGGCAACCCACCATTTAGGATTACAGGCAGTGTCCTGATCTATTGGTTGCCTGGCTTTCCTGCCTTGTTCAGCCAGACCTGACTTTTGGGTGGCATCACTTGTGCATTCAACCAGGAACAGGAGAGTGGCTTCCGCCCACCCGTATATTGGCGTAATAACCACAGCTTGAGTTGTTGGTAATTAAGGACTGATTCATACATAAGTGTACATCAGTTAATGGCTCATACACTTGATGACTCGCAGCCACGGATGTGAACCGCCCCCGTTGAAAAGCATTGTGCTCGAAGTGAAGTTGTGCTTAATCTAGAATGGCTATTGCGCACATAAACATCATCACTTGGCCTTGTGCACAAGTAAATTGTCCCCCCCCCCCTCACTAAATAAATTGCCGGTTTTTGTTAGAAAATTGGTGGATTTGAGAGAAAGGCTTCAGCTTTATCTTACAAGACCATCATTTACATACTGGATGTGACTGGTTAGGATTAAGTCGTGTGTATAAATAAATCTAATCATGCTAGTAGACTTGCTTAAAATTTATGTAGTAAGGCTCTACTGATTGGAATATGTGTGACTGCCACATAGTGTTTATTTACTTTCTAGACTGATGGTCTGACTTAATTCTTAGCTTGCTCTGTATTTTGTTTCAATATTTTGATTCTGGATTTTTATTGACATCATGTATTTTCATTTTATTTGTATTCTAGTCTTGATTTTCCATTTTTGTTACTTTGCGAGCCACTCAGAGACTTTTAAAAATATTATACAGTCTGTAAATTGGATGGCTGGATGAATGAATTAATGAATGAATGACTAACTAATATGCTGTCTTTCTGCCACAGAAATCAAGGCATTGTACAATATAAAATGATGTCTTTACAATCCAAGGGACGTGACATGAAAGGGAAAAGGACTTGGAAGGGAAGAGGCAAAATAAGCAAATGTGGGTTCCCAAAACATTCATCCTGCTGTATAATGAAGTGGTATGACAACCTGTGGAATGGCTGCTGATGAAGGCAGTTCTGGGAGGGGAGGAGACAAATGTCACCTGGACCCAGGAAGGCTTGTGCAGAGGGCCCCAGTATCTCACATGGTCGAAGATGAAGGCAAGTTCTGGGAGGGGAGGAGCTACCTGGCAATTGGTCTTCGCCAGGCTGAGGGAAGGGGCTGTACTGTCTCGCCTGTCCCTCTGATTTTCTTTGGGAAACCCTGATGCCATCAGGTGGACCTGAGAAGGAAATCAGAGATTAATCATTTCATGTGGATGAGAATAGCAGGCATCTGACAGATATGAAATAAAGCTGAAGCCAAGCTCTTCCGTCCCACTGAAGATCGAACGTTCCTCATTTCAGGAAGAGCAATTTGCTTTGTAGACGTATTTTGCCTCCAGCCAGAAACCATAGACTGCCTGTCCCTGCTGAAAACAAGAGGACTTCTTTTCTGATGAGTCAGCAGGGGGCATTATCTGGTTGCAGATAGCTTGCTTGAACTTGCCTCCTGCTACTGGGGGCAGGGGATTTCGTTGTTTGTTTTCTGGACCCTTGGCGAGTCACCTGAAGCCTATATCTGATGCTTGTTGGGGGAAAGCAATAATAATTCATTTTCTCTCCCTCTTGCCCCATTAAAAAAAAAATCACGGTCTTGCCTCCCTGGAGATTGTTCTTGGCCAAGATGTGAAATGGCAGGTGTTTAGCTCATTCGCAAGTATCTTTGACAATGCAGCACAAGCTGTGGAGTAGGGTTGGAGCACCTCAGACCCTGGAGTGCAAAAGTGGCCCTCCAGGCTTCATTACCTGGCCCTCTGAACCCTTCACAGGCCGTGCCACTCTCTGGCCCTGCTTCACACCCCAGTTATTTATGCCTGGTCAGAAAGCCTCTTTGAATGCTCCAGGCTTGTCTGGATGGAGGCCAGAGAGTGTGTGTAGAAACTGGTTTCCTGTAGAAAGGTAAAATTTGCATGCATGGCTCTTCCCAATTCTGCCTCTGGCCCCACCCAGCAGTGGCATGTGGCCCACAGAAGTTTGCCCAGGAGGGAATGAGGGCTGGAAATGTTTCCCTACTCCTGCTCGAGGGTGATCTGAAGATGTAAACACTGAGCAGATTCTGATTTTGATGGCTGGTAGATATAAGCCTTTTTGTTGTTGTTGCCCTTGTATTTTTAACAGCTTTCATTTTCCCCCAAGCTCTCAAAGGTCAAGACTAATGTAACAGGATGGATGTAATTAGATTTTTGCAGGTGGCAGGCTCCAAGGACAAAGCTAAAGGGCTTTGATCAAATATTATTTTTAGTCAAATAGGTCCCCTTCTTTGATTCGGCCCAGAGCAATGTGAGCTGCATAACTGGTGTAAATAAATTTGGGGTGTGTACCTAGATAACTTGAGCAATAGTAGGACTTCTGTGGAGGGACAAAACTCATTGTGGGCTTTTCGTCATGGGAACCAACTCTTGGGGATGCTTCTGCATTGAGAGGGGTGGGAGAGTTTGGATCAGATGGCCCATGAGTCTTTCTCCAATGCTGTGATTCTATTATCTTGAGGACTGAGCTCAAGAGAAACAAACTACTGTACAGTGGTATCTCTGGTAAAGAACTTAATTTGTTCTGGAGGTCCATTCTAAACTTGAAACTGTTCTTAACCTGAGGTACCACTTTAGCTAATGGGGCCTCCCACTGCTGCCGACATGCGATTTCTGTTCTCATCCTGAAGCAAAGTTCTGAGGTACTATTTCTGGGTTAGCAGAGTCTGTAACCTGAAGCATCTGTAACCTGAAGCATCTGTAACCCGAGGTACCACTGTAGTTGTATCAGTTTGCAGAAATAAGTTGGCTCTGAGCAGCTGGGGTCATCACATCCAACTCCTCCACAAGCAGTTTTTCTACTTAGAAAAAATGTTGGTATTTTATATATATATATATATATAAAATCAAAACAAAGCGCATGATTGCAAAAACATAGAAACAAAATCTAAACTGCGTTTTTAGCTGGCTTTGGAGGCAAGTATGTTTCACGTTTGCAGTAATAATGTAAATTAATATGGGATTGCTTTTCAGGAGAACCCCACTTCCCAAAACAAAACACAACCCTGGACTAACCTCTGTTTCTATGGATTGCAAATATTGCATGCTCCGTGATTTGCAGCTTCCATTAGCAAAGACATGATGACTTTGGAAATCATCAGAAAACTTCTGAATATCTGTCTCTGCAGGCAGTTTCACTGGTTCTGCTGGATGATGGGTGATGATAGGCTTCCAACTCACTTGTAGTTATTTATTATATTTATAGTCATCCCAGATGCTCAGGGCTGTAGACATTGTTCTTCCTTAGTTTATCCTTGCAACAACCTGTGAAGCGGATGAGGCTGAGAGATGGGTGACTTTCTCAAGTATATTTGTGAGTTTTGCGGCTGCAAGGAGATTTGTATTTGGGCTACTCCAACATGCTAACCCAGGAATGGAGAATTTGTGGCTCTCCAGGTGTTACTGGACTCCAGTTCCCATCAGCCCCAGCTAGCATACCCAGTGGTCAGGGATGATGGCTGTTGTAGTTAAACATCATTTGGAGGTTCAAGTAGGTAGCCGTGTTGGTCTGACGCAGTCGAAATAAATAAATAAAAATGTCCAGTAGCACCTTAGAGACCAACTAAGTTTGTTCTGGGTATAAGATTTCGTGCGCATGTATCCGAAGAAGTGTGCATGCGTACAAAAGGTTATACCCAGAACAAACTTATTTGGTCTCTAAGGTGCTACTGGACAATTTTTTTATTTATCATTTGGAAGGCCATAGTTTCCCTGTCCCTGCTCTGCCCTCAACGCCAAGTTGAGGATGCAAGTGCTTGCTTCTCTTGCCTTGATTTCTGCTCTCACCTTGAAGCTCCTACAGCAGGTATGTCCAAAGTCCATTTTGGGGGCTTAATCCAGGCCACTGGTCGGTTTATTCTGGTCCCTGTGGCAGTTTATTTCTTGGGGTAAAATCCTAAAAGAAGGTCAACAACTTCAATCCTAAAAAGAAGCTCAACAACTTCGGGGTTAAATCCTACAAAAAGCTCATACCCCTGCCCTACAACTTGTGCTGAGAAGGGCCACAGAGAGGGAGACAAGAATGCACTTCTTGTGATGTTCTGCCAGTCCTGGATAGTTCAGTGATGGTTACCGGGTACAGAACTACGCCAAGCTACGGGAATCTTGTCACTCTCCAGATGGTTTCTGCAGCACCCTTCAACCTTCACTGTTGGCCATGCTGGCAGCTGGGGCTGCGGGAAGTTGGAGTCCAACAACAATCTAGAAGGTTACAGACTCATCATTTCTGGCCTAGGGCAGTAGCAACGTCAACAACAATGACATGTTAGACAGAGTGAATGGTAAGACAGGAACAACAGGCCAGGCCCACGCTCCTGCTCTCAACAACTGCCTTCCATTCCGATTAGTCAGAGTTTTATAAACCTAGATAAAGTAGGCCGTGGATTTCTAAACTAGTAGGTGTCACGGGGTTATTAGAGCCATTCCCGTCTCTCACTCTCCACCTGATTTTGGGAGTTATGTTCTTACCCTGCCCTTCCTCCCACGAACTGAAGGCAGCGGACGTGGGTGATCTCATTCTGTTTTTCCCTCTCACAGCAGCCCTCTGGACTGAGAGATGATTAGGTGGTCAAGGGCCATGCAGTGAGCTTCATGTGAGGATTTGCAGGGCTGGCCCAAGTCATTTTGTTGCCTGGGGAAGACAAGATGGCGCTCCTGCCGCTCCCAGAAACCGCCTGGCCTGGCCGTTGAATCTTAATTCAACACTGGTGCACTACAGCACCAGCCACCCACATGTTAGGGCAGTTGACTATCACGGGCTCAGGGCAGGCCATAGGACACACAGAGTTCTGTTCTCCCAAGACTTTGTCACTGCTTTTTCACCACAAATGCAGATCTAGGCCCTAGACGCAGAGCTTCCAGGGTGCCACAGCAGGAACCACAGCTACGGCATCCAATGGAAGGTGGGGAGCTGACAGGATTTTGGCATTGCACAGGGTGGAATATGAGATGCCCTGGCCCACCACTGTTCACTGCTCTGCTTGGTGCCAATTTAAATAAAAGCAGCATGCAATGCATGCATCTATCAAAATAATGAATGGAGAAACTTTGGGCGTTCGTTGCGTTGGCTAAATTGACTCATTATCTTAGATAGAGAGAACAAAAACAAAGGTACAAAAGCTTTGTGGTAAGATGGATTTTAAAAAGCGAAGTACAGTAGTACCTTGGGTTACATATGCTTCAGGTTACAGACTCCGCTAACCCAGAGATAGTACCTCAGGTTAAGAACTTTGCTTCAGGATGAAAACAGAAATCACGCGGTGGCAGTGGGAGGCCCCATTAGCTAAAGTGGTATCTCAGGTTAAGAACAATTTCAGGTTAAGAACGGACCTCCAGAACAAATTAAGTTCTTAACCGGAGGTACCACTGTACAGCAAAAAATATATACGGATGTGGACAAATGTAAAGTATCAGTTTATAATGCATTAAGAACTGAAATCCATAGCTTTGTTATGAGTTGGCAGTTAACATGTCTTCACTAGGGCAACACTTTCCTTTTGTATTTCATAGCATGGCTTATAATATTTGCAATTAATTATAGCTATTGATAAAACTGTGATGTGCTAAGGACATTTACCAGTTAAAAAATAATTTTAACACATAACATTCAATTATGTAATGTTTCCTTTTCAGTGGGATAATTAAATGTGTTTTCAGTATGGTAGATAAAAAAAGCTACATATTGGGTATTTAGTGAGGGTGCCATTACAACCTTCTGATTTGTCCTGTGAATAAAGCACATTCAGCCACTGCTTGCTGCCTGCAAGGAAGGCTAAAAATGGAGCTGTGATACCTTAGGTTTGTCTTTTCTGTTTTGTGTAACAGGTTCCTGGCTGGGGTCTTGAGTTGTGAGCACTTCGAATGTTCTGAATCCCAGCAGGTCTTAAAGAAACAAAACCTAAGAGCTGTGTGTTTTGAGGTTGTTGACGTTTGCTCCAGATACTAAATTCCATGCATCTGTTGGGTTAGTTCACACAGGCAACCCAAAAGTAGGCAAAAGCGAACGAAAGACCTTGTTGTTCCACTGGGAACATTGCTCGTGATTTGCATTTCTGCCCGTATGGAACCTTGTGGGTCTGTGTCCCCTGCAGCCGTCCAGCCCTGAGCAACTTGTAGAAAGGAATTCTGCATCTTCTAAAGCTGCATCGCAAGGGCCTGGCATTGTTTTCACAGTAGGAATTCGAATGCCACAAGGAAGTACAAGAACAATAAGCAGAGTGTGTGAGGCTGGGAGCCAAGCGACCAAGTTCCGGAGCGTAGCAGTAAAGTGTCAAGGATACAGCAGTTTACTCACCCTGCCATAGCACATACCGTATTTTTCGCTCTATTGGACACAGTTTTTCCCCTCCAAAAATTGAGGGGAAATGTGTGTGCGTCCTATGGAGCGAATGCAGGCTTGTGCCATAGCCGCGCGCAACCACTCCGGCAGGGAGAGGCTGCACGGGGCTATGGCTTCTTTAGCCCTGCGCAGCGTCTCCCAGCAAGGAGAGGCTGCACGGGGCTAAAGGGGAAGCCAAAACAGTGAGCAGGATCCATCCCTCTCGCTGCCTTGCCTTCTTCCATAGCTGCGCGCAACCCCTCTGCAGGGAGAGGCTGCACGGGGCTATGGATTCTTTAGCACTGCGCAGCGTCTCCCAGCAAGGAGAGGCTGCACGGGGCTAAAGGGGAAGCCAAAACAGCGAGCGGGATCCATCCCGCTCACTGCCTTGGCTTGTTCCATAGCTGCGCGCAACCCTTCTGGCAGGGAGAGGTTGTGTGCAGCCTGTATGCTGCTCTTTGGGGCTGGGGGGATATTTTTTTTCTTGATTTCCCCCCCTAAAAACTGGGTGTGCCCTATGGTCCGGTGCGCCCTATGGTGCGAAAAATACGGTAATTTTAGGTCCCCGGCCTAACGAAAATGCAGTCCCAGTGAAATTGCGGGAGGGCATTTAGCTAGCGAGGTGCCTAGCTGTGACTCAGTGTCTGGCTGAAATGGGTGGGGTATCTGTCATTTCTGATCAACTCGACGACAGGGCTTCCTGACGTGCAAATCATAACTTGACTTGCCTGTCCCCTTGGCCTGTCCTTCACTCCCAGTGGCAACCGGTTGCTGAATAAAACAAGGAGAAGGGTTCAAGTTGGGCTCAGAAGAGAAGAGAGAGGCCTGAAATCTTGTTGCCCGTCAATGGCTGCATGTGAGAAGCCCCTAAGACAGGAATGGGGAACCAGTGGCTCTTCAGATGTTGCTGGATTTCAGCTCTCATCAGCCCCAGCCAATGATCACAGAGTGATGGGAGTTATAGTCCAACCACATCCTGAGGACCACAGGTTCCCCATCCCTGTCCTAAAAGAATTTCAAGACTTGCAGCAGGCTCTTCGTCAAAGTCAAACACATAAACTGCATTTAGATATTATAACTGCTTTAGAATGTTTGTGTCCCCCCCAAAAAAAATAATAATTGTGGATCTGTTTGCCTCCCTTGGCTCATTCCGGAGGAAGGGTAGGATTTATATTGATGATGAATATATAGAATGCTTTGATGCAGGTGATGGGAGCTGTGGCCTTGATTCAATGTACAGTGGTGCCCCGCAAGACGAATGCCTCGCAAGACGGAAAACTCGCTGGACGAAAGAGTTTTCCGTTTTGGAGGTGCTTCACAAAACGAATCTCCTATGGGCTTGCTTCGCAAGACGAAAATGTCTTGCGAGTTCCTGCGGGTTCCCCCCCCCCCCTTTTTCTAAGCAGCTTATCCACTAAGCCGCTAAAAGCTGCTAATAGCGCTAATCCGCTAATCCGTCAATGGGCTTGCTTCACAAGACGAAAAAACCGCTAGAGGAAGAGACTCTCAGAACGGATTCTTTTCGTCTTGCGAGGCACCACTGTACAGCTAAAGAGTGGCTTTTGCAGTACAGCAAACAAGTAAGCTGGCCTTTGCAGTTACGGCACTCAGACCTTGGATCGGCTTGTTTTGAGAAGTTCATCTGGGGCCAGGATTTCTACCCACTCTTTCTGCAGCAAAACACAAGCTGGTGCAGATATTAAAAGAACAAAAATTGCAAGCAGTCACATATAAATAGCAGCCGTTGAAGTAGACATAAAAGAGGCCGAATTAGTAAAATGCATGTGCTGGCTTTTAAAATCTTTGAATTGACTTAGTGGTTGTTGTTGTTGTGAACTGCGTTGGATGCATTTCATTGCAGAAAGGTGGATTAGACATTCTTGCAATAAATAATAAGAATAGGCACTGTAAGCAGTAGTATCCGAGAAATTCTAGTGGTCACCCCATATACCAGGGGCAGAAAACCAGAGTCACCTGCAATCCCTGTGTTGTTGTATTACAGCTCCCATTATTTCTTACCATTGGTCACTCCGGTTAGGGCTGATGGGGAGGCCACAGCTTCCCCATCCCAGCAATGTGTTCTTTCCCCAAGTGTGGATCCTTATGTAGCCAAAACACTATCTTGCAGAAGAAAGCAGGCATTAGCATGCTGTGGGGGGAACTCCAAGCTTTGCGGAAGCACAACAAACTTTAGAGGGGAGAAAGATAAGGGGCCAAAGGGCCCTCTCAAACAGCCTGCAGAGGGGCTGGACATGCAAATTGGGCCTGGAGGACAGGAAAGACTCATGCTTAGTGTTGTGAGATCACTACAGTTACAAACCGGGGTATTTCCCTTTTCTGAAAGTATATTTTGGGTTTAGGGGAAATGTAAGGTGACAATAGGCCTTTAGGCTGCAGCCAGTGAACGAAGGTTGCCAATGGAGCCCAGTCCAAAGTGATGATAATATGTGAACAAATCAAAGTTCAGGTTTGAGAAACCTCAAATGGCCAGCGTCTTCCATCCTCATCTTTCAAAGCTGGTGCATTAACTACTTATGATCCATCACAGAGACAAACGCTATTTGTTGAATGTCCTGCTTTCTCTGAAGACAAAAAACCCTGACACCACTTCTTGCTAACAGCCCATGTTTCTGTCAAAAGGCTGCAGTCCTATGCATGCTTACTTGGGAATGAGCCCCAATAGATGCAGTATAACCCCCTTTTCAGTCAGCAAGCCTAGGATCCCGTTGTAAGTGTTTCTTCTGTGCAGTTGGGATCACGCAGAGCAAAAACTGAAGTTGAATTAGACCAGAAGTAGGGAACCTCAAGCCTAGGGGCCAAATGTGGCCCCCAAGCTTCTCTATCTGGCCTCCAGGACCTTCCTCAGACCACACCCCTTCTCCTCAGGCCAGCTTCCTCACAAGCCCTGCTTCACACCCTCCTTGAGTGTTTTTGCCTGGCGGGAATATGTCCTTGAACTCTGATCGTACCTCTTGCTTGCCTTAATGGTGGATAGAGAGGGCTGCGGGAATGTGTGTAGAAACAGGCCTACAATGCAAGAGTAAAATGCACATTTGCTGCTGCGTTCAACTTTAAGCATTGGCATGTGGCCCCCGGAAAGTTTCCCAGAAGGAAATGTGGCCCTCGAGCTGAGGCAGGTTCCCCACCCCCACCTGTTTCAGGGGTGGACTAGGAGTGGGGAGACCTGACCTCAAATCCCAGCTCGGCCATAAAGCACACTCTGCCATGAAGGGGGAAGGCTGCTTCAACCCAGTCGCTGTGCAAACACAAAAAGTACAGAACAACATCCTTCAAGGCCAGACCATAGTACACCGGCCTGTGCCTGACTCGGCTTCTAGGCTAAGTCAGGGCTGTCTCAGGTTCCAGGCTGGACCGGTGACGGAATAATTTATTGCTTGCTGAAGTGCCCCGAGATGTGAAAATGGACCCTGATTCATTTGATGGCTTTACTGAGGGATTAGTGACCAGGGGTCAGCAAACTTTTTCAGCAGGGGGCCGGTCCACTGTCCCTCAGACCTTGTGGGGGGCCGGACTATATTTTGGAAAGAAAAAAAAGTGAACGAATTCCTATGCCCCACAAATAACCCAGAGATGCATCTTAAATAAAAGGACACATTCTACTCATGTAAAAACACGCTGATTCCCGAACCGTCTGTGGGCCGGATTGAGAAGGCGATTGGGCTGGATCCGGCCCCTGGGCCTTAGTTTGCTTATCCATGGAGTAGATTTGGTTTGTCAACAGCTGTTAGATCGCTTAATGGAACTTCCATGTTGAATTACTGTCAGCATCTGAATACTCGGGAGGACAGCATTGGAGAGTTTTTGAAAAAGAGTAAGTGGCTTCTAAAGCAAACATAAATGTTTTGTCTCTGTGCCCTGTTTGTGGTTGGCCATGTTGGAAGTGCATGGCTCGGCTAGATGAGCCCTGAATCTGATCCAGCAGGTGCTCTCTTTGCCCTGGCACCTTTCTCAAGCTGCTTGGGCTCATCTTTTTAAGTCAGTAGCAACCTGCTCTGTCGCTTCTACTGCTACGAGCTCCCAGAGCTTGCACTTGGCATACAAAGAGGAGCTGGCTCTGTGTTTAGAGGTCATCTTGGGTTATCTCCCTCACTCCTCTTCAACCATTGCCAGCCATTCTGAGCGCTGTGTGCGCTCACAGTTTTTGGCCGCTCAGATTGGTAAACCCCCTTCTCCTTGGTTATAGTGTAGTTCAGTGGCAGAGAGTCTTCCTTGTATTAGAAGGTCCCTGGTTCAAGCCCAGGGAGATCAGGGGAAAAGCTGCTGCCTCAAACTGGGCAGCTGCTGCCAGTTAGTGTGGACAGTACTGAGCTAGATGGACCAGTGAGTCAGCACAAGGCAGTTCACTGCTTTGGAAACTGCTTGGTTTTAATGTGTGCAGAGCCGTTAACCTCTCTTTGCTGGTGTGCTTGCTCTCTGCTCGTGTTAGATACAGTGGTACCTCGGGTTAAGTAGTTAATTCGTTCCGGAGGTCCTTTCTTAACCTGAAACTGTTCTTAACCTGAGATACACTTTAGCTAATGGGGCCTCCTGCTGCTGCTGCGCCGCTGGAGCACGATTTCTGTTCTCATCCTGTTCTCATCTCATCTCTTAACCTGAAGCATTATTTCTGAGTTAGCAGAGTCTGTAACCTGAAGCGTATGTAACCCGAGGTACCACTGTATACTCTAGCCTGCACTGCAAGGGCGATTTTATGGGGTGTGAGACAAGACAATAGCGATGCTTGCGACACAGGTTGGACTAAATAGCCCTTAAAGTCCTTTGAACTCTTTTGCCTTCTAATGAAGATTGAAGAGGTTATCGCAGGGAAGCTGGTTTTGTAAACAAGTTCCTAGTCCTCGTGTGTGTGTGTGTGTGTGTGTGTGTGTGTGTGTTTACAAGAAATATATTTACCAATGGGAGGAATGTGCTAAGAGGAGATGACATTGTGAAACATCCCAGTCAATTTCGTTTGATTGGATGCATATCTCTTGGCTATTTCCATTGTCGGGAAAGTACCTTCTCTTTTTAAACGTCCGGCTTACCTTGACATGCCTAACCAAAATTCTTCCTGCAGCCAGCCATGTTGGCTGCAGCTGTGTGCATATAGCTGGAAAAAAAACAACTTGGGTGCAGTTATTATTCCCCACCCCCACCCCTTACAAGGGCATCAGATCAGCAGGAAAACTTAGCTTTTCGTGGATCATCTGTAAGCTGCTGCAATTAAGCCTATGTTTGCAGGACATAAAGGTAAAGGGACCCCTGACCATTAGGTCCAGTTGTGACCAACTCGGGGGTTGCGCGCTCATCTTACTTTATTGGCCGAGGGAGCCAGCGTACAGCTTCCAAATCATGTGGCCAGCATGACTAAGCCGCTTCTGGTGAACCAGAGCAGCGCACGGAAACGCCGTTTACCTTCCCGCTGGAACGGTACCTATTTATCTACTTGCACTTTGGCATGCGTCCGAACTGCTAGGTTGGCAGAAGCAAGGACCGAGCAATGGGAGCTCACCACGTTGCGGGGATATGAACCGCCGACCTTCTGATCGGCAAGTCCTAGGCTCAGTGGTTTAACCCACAGTGCCACCCTTTGCAGGACATAAGTGACTGCAAATTTTCCTGGTGTTCTCAGGATAAGAGAGAAAGCTAGACAAGGAATATTGGGCTGGGGGTGTCTCTGCTAGCTGCCTTTAACTTAAGGGAAGAACCATAGACTCGTGAGGGGAAGCCCCACTTTCCATGGATGACAAGATCAGGTGGTACATGGCCCGGATTGTTAAATAGAACACTTCCAAGTCTGTTTCCCCCTGGAATTCATGGAATCTTTAAAGAGCAGCAGCAGTAACATCTAAGGGCTGGGGAGAAAGACATTTTTTACCATTCCCGCCCCTGCCTTCATCAATCACTGCTGCCTTATATTTAATTTAAATCTTGCTAAGTTTATTGTGTCTTAGACTCATAGAATTGTAGAGTTGGAAGGGATCCTGAGGATCATCTAGTCCAACCCCCTGCAGTGCCAGAATATGCAGCTGACCCATATGGAGATCGGACACACAACCTTAGCTTTATCAGCACCATGCTCTAACCAACTGAGCTATCATCAGCTACTTTAGAGACCAGCTGCTGGACAGAGAAACAGCAAATAGGTATTTTACATAGAATTGAGATGGTCCTATGACCAACTCATTCCCACCTGCACAACACCTAGTGTCATATATGACGGTAGGTGTGGGGCAGGTAACAAGAGGCTTGGACAAGAGGAACTTTGTAGGCACCACCAATCAGCTGATTGGCGGTGCCTGAAAGACTCCTTAGGCCAGTGTTGGCTAAACTTGGCCCTCCAGTGTTTTTGGGACTACAATTCCCATCATGCCTGACCACTGGTCCTGTTAGCTAGGGATGATGGGAGTTGTAGTCCAAAAACTGCTGGAGGGCAAAGTTTGGCCAACACTGCCTTAGGCATAAGCTGACATTCAGAACTTGGGAAGCAATGTAAGGCTACTCACGCAATGACAGTCAGCTGATCTTCGACATTGAAGAAGACCTGCTGCTCAAAGGGCTTTGCACACACCGCCAGCTAGTTGATGGTTGGTGTTTTGCCCACTGTTCTGCCAACACGGTTTGATTTCAAGCTGCACACTCACCTGGCATTATTATGTGGCCAGGTGATTGACAGGGGGGCAGCCAAGGCCCATTTCCCTACCTCTGTTCTACCGTGTTTAACACTACAGTTTTCTATAGAAATTGGGGCTCTGTGTGTATTCCACAGTTCAGGGACCACACCATGCTAGTGAAGAATTCAGCATCCTCAGCATTATTGTCTGTTTTCTGTCCTTTAAGGGTGCATAGGTAACTTTGAAAGGTGTGCCTGATCAAATCAAAAGGGGCCAGAAGAGTAATTAAACCGAAATTTGCAGGGATGCATATTGCACAATTGCGCAGAATTTGCAGATCAATACAGTGGTGCCTCGCAAGACGAAAAGAATCCGTTCTGTGAGTCTCTTCGTCTAGCGTTTTTTTCGTCTTGCGAAGCAAGCCCATTGACGGATTAGCGGATTAGCGCTGTTAGCGGCTTCTAGCAGCTTTTAGCGGCTTTTAGCGGCTTAGAGGCTTAGGAAAGGGGGGGGAGGAAAAAACCCCCGCAGGAACTTGCAAGACATTTTCGTCTTGCGAAGCAAGCCCATAGGAGATTCGTTTTGTGAAGCACCTCCAAAACGGAAAACTCTTTCGTCTAGCGAGTTTTCCGTCTTGCGAGGCATTCGTTTTGTGGGGCACCACTGTATTGGTAGAATGCTGTTTGGGTGAAAGGAACTACAAACAAAAAAGTGGCTGCAAAGCCTATATATACCATATTTTTTGCTCTATAAGACTCACCTTTTCCCTCCTAAAAAGTAAAGGGAAATGTTTGTGCGTCTTACGGAGCGAATGCAGGCTGTGCAGCTATCACAGAAGCCAGAACAGCAAAAGGGATTGCTGCTTTCACTGCGCAGCGATCCCTCTTGCTGTTCTGGCTTCTGAGATTCAGAATATTTTTTTTCTTGTTTTCCTCCTCCAAAAATTAGGTGCATCTTGTGGTCTGGTGTGTCTTATAGAGCGAAAAATACAGTATATGCTTATTCCCTGGATATTCCAAGTGAAATTGGGTGTGTGGCTAATGGAATATGGTTCTGCTCCTGCCACTGATTTCCTAGTGCAGGGGGCCTTTCCAGACTCTGTCCTTTTCCCCGGAGAACTGTGACTTATAGTGACGGGAGCAGCCCAATGTTGATGATCGTGGGATCCTATTGAGAGGGAATATTAGGGTTATATTTAATGGTAGTCCTTGTCTGCATAGACCTACTGAAATTAATTAACGACTAAGGCATATTAATTTCAATGGAACTACTTTGAGTAAAACTTAGTTGGAAATAATTCTTACCGCTAAAAAGCATTCATGCTTCATAGAGTGTAAACATCAGTCGCTGCCTTCAACTAATGTGGAGTTGGTGTGCAGATGGTGGTTATTTTTAGAGGGCTTCTCAAGATGACCTGTTTATTTAGTATTCATCCTAGTTTGCTTGCACAAGGCTTACATGGCGGTTAGATTATGTCTGGTCTTTATTGAGCATTTGTTCTGATTTGTTTACAGGGCACTTACATAACAATAAGCATTCAAAAACTGCTAGCGCATTTGCAAATTTAAGCAGGGTCCGATATGGTTTCAAATTGGATGCAGGACCTCATGCTGAAATTCCTGCTTTGCAGGGGGGTTGGACTAGATGACCCTTGGGGTCTCTATTCCAACTCTACAATCTTTCATTCATCCTGATTTGCTTGTGGGGTGTTTATATACCATCCTGTTAATCATTAGTTCAATGCATTTCCCTGTCACTTTCCAAACCACACTTTGTATTTTTTTAAAAAAAAGTGGATTTGTCGTGCTTCAATCTACTTTAAATGCACAAACCTAAAGTACCACTGGCAAGAGTCAGTATGGTGTAGTGGTTAAGAGCGGTAGTCTCGTAATCTGGGGGACCGGGTTTGTGTCTCTGCTCCTCCACATGCAGCTGCTGGGTGACCTTGGGCCAGTCACACTTCTTTGAAGTCTCTCAGCCCCACTCACCTCACAGAGTGTTTGTTTTGGGGGAGGAAGGGAAAGGAGAATGTTAGCCGCTTTTGAGACTCCTTAAAGGGAGTGAAAGGCGGGATATCAAATCCAAACTCCTCCTCCTCTTCTTCTTCTTCTTCTACCAGAGGCGGTGATTCAGTGGGGGCATGTCACAAGTCCATCACCTGCCCCCTCTCCCTCTGTTCTTCTTCCCTTCATTGGCTGTGAATTTTCCCTGTCTGGCACTTGAAGAGATCAAAGGTCCTAAGGAAACAACAGCCCAGACAGCAATGGACTTGTGACAGGCTCCTACTAAAATCACAGGTGCCAGCCATCATTACCCATGTTTCTTAAGATAAACACAGTAATTGCTCTCAATGATTTTGAGTAGTCATACGGCTTAAAGACAAGGAACTCTGTGAATAACAACAAATAGTCATTTGCGCCACAAGATTGCTCATTGGGATAGCATCACTTGGCTCTTTGGCAACTGAAGGCAAAATGTTGCAAGGCTATCTCAGCAGGGCTAATCAGACCACAAGGCTAGCCATGGCCCCTTTTATTATGTAGGAATGAATGGGGATTTGCTGCAGAGGACTAGTCCTGGTATATCCCTCTGGGATAGCTGTGCGAAGGAGCGTTCAGTCAAGAAGCACATTAGGAGTAAAGGTCCTTGCAGTTACATTCCCCATGGTGTCTGTTAAGTCCTGGGTCCTTCTAGGTCGTATTTGAAAGTCATCCTTTCCCATGTAGTTTCTGCACCGTCTGTGAGATGGAGAAGACGTTAGTTGACCCGGTGTGTGGTCTTTGTATTGAGCTTCGTATTGAACAAATGGCTTCAAGTTCCAAGAAAGGAGATTCAGAAAAAACTTTCTGGCAGTAAGAGCTGTTCGGCAGTGGAACAGACTCCCACGAGAGGCGGTGGACTCTCCTTGGAAGTCTTTAAGCAGAGGTTGGGTGGCCATCTGTCATGGGTGCTTTAGCTGAGTTTCCTGCATTTCAGGGGGTTGGACTAGATGACCCTTGGAGTCCCTTCCAACTCTACAGTTTCATGATTCTATGAACTTGTTAAGGGAAATTCCTTCCTTTCTGGTCTTGCTGGATCTGCCTGTAGCTTTTGGTACCATAGACTGTGATCTTCTGTTGCGTTGCCTTCTACATTTGACAAGTGTTTAGGGGAACGCCTTCCAAATGATTTGCTTTAGCAGTTCAACCGAACTATCCAATTGATTTCATCTGTCAATGTACATTGATAGGAATTGATAGGAGGGTGATCAATATATAGTGCTACACTGATGAGACCTCACTCTAAATATATTTTGAGTTGCTTTGGGACTGTTCATGTGTAAAGTGACCCATAAATGAAACAGTTAAAAATAACAGAACATTCAGGATCAAGTTACAGGGTTGTTTTACAGCTGATAGTGAGTGCACAATCTGTGTACATTGGTACCTCTGGTTATGAACTTAATTAGTTCCGGAGGTCCGTTCGTAACCAGAAAACGCTTGTAACAAGAGGTACGCTTTCGCTAATGGCGCCTGCCGCACTGCCGGAGCGCGACTTCCGCTTGCATCCCGGGGCAAAGTTCGCAACAAGGGGCATCTACTTCCGGGTTAGTGGAGGGCGTAACCCAAAGCATTCGTAAGGAGTATGGTACATAACACGATGTACCACTGTACACAAATAGTTGAAATGCACAAATGAACAAGCTGCACTCTATCACACAACGACTTGAACATGTACAGAGACAGCTTGTACCTGGGTTCAGTGCAATGTGTGAACAAGCTTTATCTTTGTCCTGAACCAGGGTCTGAATGTCATATTCAAATGGCTGAGGGTGAATAAGTTAAAATTGAACCTAGACAAGCTAGAGGTGGGGATAGTTGAGAAATAGCCTTAGTCTGGAGGGGATCAGCCTGCCGGTGACCAGTACGGTTTTTGTGATCCTTGGTTTTCACGTTAAGAGCTGTTGCCAGGAGGTGTCCCCCCCCCCCCATCTTGGGCTAATTAGGAGGCCATTTTATGGCAAGGCGAGACCTTGCTACGTGCCAATCCATGCTTCTGAAACTTTGAGCCTTGATTACGGCAGTTGGTTTCACATGGGGCTACCCATGAAGATGACTTGGAAGTTTCAGCTGTCACAGAAGACTGCTGCACACCTTCTGACATACGGACATAGGGAGTTGTCTTCTGCCAAGTTGGACTATTAAAGACCACTGTTCGTTTCTGTAATGATATGCACCTCTAGCACTAACAATATGCACCTCTAGCACATTCCCCATGTTCCTAAAACTAAAAAGCAACCTTTCCCAATAGGCGAATTGCTCCAACCCCTTTCTCGTTTCCTCCAGGCCCCCTTTTTGCACCTTCCTCAGCCCCCAGGTACTGAGTGACGGGCAGGGAAGAGGAAATTCCCAACCCTTTGGGAGAAGAACAGCAGCTCCCCTTTGAAAAACTGTAGAACTGCATTATAACCTTGTGACTCACACCTGAGGTGGGAATTGGGACAGAGACTTCTGCCCTTGCAAACAGATGGCATCAGGATACCGTTGGAAAGGAAGGTTGCTGCCAGATAAAAGGAGGATACAGGAGTATATTTTTGGCTTGCTCGTATATGTTGTGTCATCATAAAATTGGGCATTCCCTTCTCCCCCCACCTTTGTCACTTTTGTGGGGGCTTTCTCTGTTGTTTTCCTCCTTCCCCTTGGCATAACGGGACTCATTATAATCAGAGCTGAGAATGTTGCATCCCTTTGCAAATACATAGCCCAGCCCACCCCTTCAAGGCTGAGTTGGGGAGGCGAGGGGCTGCATTATCTTTAAATTCTGGACATGGAACACTGCCTATGCCTTCTGCTCCAAGTGGCAACTTCAGGAAAAGAGCGTGGCCTGCTTTTGCAGAGGCCGCAGGTGGCCAAGTTGCTGCTAAATGACCTTCTGCCTGCGGGATGTGAGTCATTTCTAAACAGGCTTTGCAGAAAGGCGCTGCAATGGCCTTTAATGCGCCTCATGACAGTCTTCTCTTGTGAGGATAAACACATAAGGGCTGGCTGCTTCTGCATCGCCCTTGTTCAGCATCCTGGGTGGCAATATAACAAACCTTGAATCATAGAATTGCTGGTTTAGAAGGGACCCTGAGGATCTTGTCTAACCCCCTGCAATGCAGGAATATGCCGCTTACAGGGATCAAACCTGTGACCTTGGCATTATCAGCACCACACTCTAACCAACTGAGCTATCCAGGCTCGTCGGGACCTGTTCTGCATGTGCGACAGAAAACTGTTATTTAGCTTGGCATTGTCTACACACTGACCGGCAGCAGTTTTTGGGGTGGGGGGGTGTACATTAGTCTTTCCCAGTCCTGCCTCGAAATGGCAGGGACTGGACTTGGGTCCTTTTGCATGCAAAGCCTGTGCTCTGCCACTGTGCAAGAGCCCTTCCTCTACCAATCAGATCAATTTGAATCACAGCTCTTGAAAAGAAAAGCAGTTAGAAATATCCTTTCCATTATACTTACCACCTGCTTTCTCTTTCCAGGTGCTGGCCATCTTCCCAAGGAACTTAATGAAACAAGTAGAAGAATAAAGAGCTATAAAAATCCATTTCCTCGCTCCCATTTGGAAAAAAACAAACTGAAAGCAGAGGGGTAGAACAAACATGGCGGACTATTCAGCTTATAAAGAGACGTCGAATCGTCACTTACGTTTCAAGCTCCAGAGTCTCGGCCGCCGTCTCGATGAATTAGAGGAAGCGACGAAAAACCTCCAGAAAGCTGAGGATGAGTTGCTGGACTTGCAGGACAAAGTTATCCAGGCAGAAGGCAGCAACTCGAGCATGCTGGCCGATGTGGAAGTTTTGCGCAAAAGAGTCTTGAAAATTGAAGGGAAGGATGAGGAGATCAGGAAAGCGGAAGAGCTTTGCCAGCTGATGAAGGAGAAACTGGAGGAGGAGGAAAGTCTCACTCGCGAGCTGAAATCCGAAATCGAGCGTCTTCAGAAGCGAATGGCAGAGCTGGAGAAGCTGGAGGAAGCTTTTGGCAGAAGTAAGAATGACTGTACTCAGCTCTGCCTCAGCCTCAACGAGGAGAAAAACTTGACGAAGAAAATCTCGACGGAACTGGAAGTTCTTAGGGCAAAAGTGAAAGAACTTGAGCAATCTGAAGACAGGCTGGATAAAACTGAGCAGAGCTTAGTGAGTGAACTGGAAAAGCTTAAGTCGCTAGCTCTCACGTTCGTTAACGAAAAGAAACACTTCACTGAGAAGGAGAAGCAGAATGAGAAAATAATACAAGAGCTGACACAAAAGCTTGAGCAAAATAATAAACTGAACCGGGCAGATCAAACGCGAAACACATCTAACCTGCTGGAAAGATCATCCAATAGTATTCTGGACAGAAATGACCTGAGGATTGAAGTTGACTTGACAACTTCGGCGCTGTCCTCAAAGGAAACGAGGAGAAAAGGGAGTTTGGAATACCTAAAGCTTGTGGAAAACGAAACTCGGAACAAATCAGAAAATCAGAAGAATAAGAATCAAGAAGACAACAAAGTGAAGGACCTCAACCAAGAAATTGAGAAGCTAAAGACTCAAATCAAACACTTTGAGTCTTTAGAAGAGGAGCTCAAAACCCTGAGAGCAAAGAATAATGACCTGCATGACAGCTACTTGAGCGAGCAAAACAAAAACAAGCTCCTCATAGGCCAACTTGAAGAAATAAAAGCGCAGATGAAGAAGCAGAAAGAGCTGGAGAACGGTGAGGCAGAAACAGAGGAAATTAACTTACCTAGCCGAGTGAAGCACGACAGACCCAAACACAGAGCTGTCACAGCGGAGTCAGCTATTTCTAAGCATAAGTCTCGGGAACTTTCTCCTCAGCACAGGCGGGAGAGAATACGCAACCGAGAATTCTCATTTAATAGCGAGAGCCAAGGCGGCAAGAGGGTCACAAGCCCTAACCTGAATAGCAGGAGAGCAGCCAAAGCATCGAGCACATCAGCGTTATTGGACACCTTAGCAACTGATGCTAAACGGACAGAAGACAAATCCACGCTGGGCACGCACTTTTCCTCGCAGAAAGACAGTGGAAACCCACCGGCGGAAGTAAAGAAATCTAGAGAGCAGCCATCTGTGCTTAGTCGTTACCCACCTGCAGCACAGGAGCACAAGTCTTGGAAAGCCTCTTCGAAACCCAAGAACGAGAGTGCGTTGAGGAGCAAAGCGGAAAAAACCTCCCAATCACCAAACGACGCTCATCACTGTAAGTCTGACGAACTTGAAGAGAAGCCCAGCAAAACGGAAACTTCCACATCGCCTTCTGAAAAGGGAATTAAGACGCACATTGCAGAACAACCCGCTCTTTCGACAGAGACTCGTATCTCAAAAACACACCGCGGGGCCTCCAATGGAGCTGCTTTGTCCTATAGGAATTACCTCTCTACGGAAATGTTAGCTGCTGAACCTACCACCTCAAAGATGGAAACCGCTTTGGTCTCACCTCGCAGGCAGCACTTGGAAGAGAGCTCTCCGAAGGCAGTCAACTCCCAGGAAAGAGACCCTCCGCACGAAATGGTAAAGCCCTCACCTTTAGCAAAATCTTGGCTCATTTCAAGAAGTCAGGAAGATCTCTTGCAGAGTCCCTCAGATCCTCAGAAGGAAGAAATGGATCAGACCGCCGCCTCAGCCACAAACTCTAACAACGGGGGCCTAAAATCCACTTCTGCAAGGGCCAGAGCTATCAACACCAACAGCCATGAAAAATTCAGCACCAGTGAAGAGACAAGTAAAATGGCAACCGCTTCTGCTATTGCTGACATAGGGCTGAAAAGGGAACCTGCACCTAGAGAGTTTGCAAGCTCCAAGAGGGGTATTCGAACATCTCCTTTTGAAAATGATAAAAGTACTAGCAGCGAGGAAGAGCTCAGCAGGTCCTCCAGGGCTTCTTCAGCCACTGCCCTTACAGGGACGAAATCGAGAAGGCAGTTCAGTCCCAGAGAAGCACTGAGGTCTAAAGCCGTCATCAAGCCTGCAATTGTGGAAAAGGACGTGAAGGAAATCATGGGTGGCACAGGGCCAGAAGCCAGCTCTGAAAAGCAGCAGCCTGTCTTTAAGACGGTGTCGCACAAAATGACGAGCAGCATCACCATTTACCCATCTGAGCCTGTGACTCAAAGGACCAGCGCGAGCAATGCCACAAAAGAGCAGCAGCACATATCTGCCAGCAACATCCGAGTGCTTCCGAACGAGCTTTCACTGGGGACAAGCGCAACCAGCACACCTTACGAGATACCGATTAACAAGAGCAATATAACCCTGAAGTTACCCGAGGCTGAGAAGAACGGGGACCCTGCTCCTAGGAGCAGGGTGGAAACGGTCGTCTCGAAAAGCAGCATCACGATAAAACCTTCTGAATTCGGCGAGAAGAACAGCGAGCCGCCCATGGAGACAATCAACTGGAAGAGCCACGGGGCTTCAGAGGCCAACTCACCCGACACCAAACATGTCACGGTGAGAAGTGCGTGGCGAACGCGACGGGGCTTGCAATCTTCGGAGGACTCTGCGACGAAGGCGGTTGCAAATGCAACCCCTCGAAATCCATATAGGTCATCTACGGACCCCCACAAACCAGAAGGGACTAGTGCACGCATATATGCAATAGAGCAGAATTCCAGAAGGGCCAGCGCTGGTATAAACTCTTGGAATGCTCTGGAATTAGACTCTAGAAGGACCAAAAGTAGCTTAACTGCATCCGAGATGCTTGGCCAGAAGAGCAGCGTTAGTGATCCTGCGACTGCTTCCCCTTGGAGCTGCACAGTATTACCGGTAAGTGTGCCCCGAACTTTTACTGTAAAACTTTTGCATTCCCAAATCAAGACAGGTGGGGAAATGTCTTTTTTTAAAAAATTCAAGGGGAAGATGAACCATTTTTGAGGGCATGGGCTACACTTGCTAGGAAAGTCGGAATCTGTCTCAGTCTTGGCCTCCCCACCTCCCTCGATATGTAATAATACAATAATAACATTGGCATATTTTATGTATGTGTTTATTTGTATAATATATTTGCCTTTTGCAGCTTCATAGAAGGCCGCTTGCAGAGTTCTTTTTAAATTATAGAAACGGTCAAATAGTAAAATATAAAATACAGTGGTACCTCAGGTTAAGTACTTAATTTGTTCCGGAGGTCTGTACTTAACCTGAAACTGTTTTTAACCTGAAGCACCACTTTAGCTAATGGGGCCTCCTGCTGCCGCCGCGCCACCGGAGCCTGATTTCTGTTCTTATCCTGAAGCAAAGTTCTTAACCTTAAGCACTATTTCTGGGTTAGCGGAGTCTGTAACCTGAAGCGTATGTAACCCGAGGTACCACTGTACATGACCTTGGGCAGGGCTCCACAAATGTTGACTTGGCTTATGAGCCAGCTGTCATTTGTGTTTGTCATAATTTTCCTTCCCTGCATTATTTGGCATCGGGGAGACGGGGGCTTTTCTCATTTCCGTGGGATATGGGAGATGAAAGAAATAGAGGGAGTTGCTCCCACTGCTCGGAAGGGAGCCCTGTTGTTCCTTTCTTGCACAAAAAAAAATCCAGTGGAAAGGAAACTTCTTGGGTTTGTCTGGTTCTCAAAAGACCACAAAGTGTGTGTAAGGCAAGCCTGTTTGGCTACAGAATTCTGTAAATGGGTTGCCACGTCTGAAAAAGGCCCCCTGCCCTGTCACTACCCACCTTACCTCACCCCAAATAGCAGAGTCACCCAGATTCTAATAAACACCAAATATGTATTTAAGTACCAGCAACCCATACCTCTTCATTGGATCAGGTGCTGTACTGACTTGTCCCCATCCCTTAGCTAAGCACAGGCTTCCTCAGCCTTGGCCCTCCATATGTTTTGGGCCTACAACTCCCATGATCCCTAGCTAGCAGGACCAGTGGTCAGGGATGATGGGAATGGTAGTCTCAGAACATCTGGAGGGCCGAGCTTGAGGAAGCCTGGCTAAGCACAAACCCAGGATGTCATCATCGATGGCCAAGTGAGAGAGACTGTGGCTACAGTTTTGTACCAATTTACCTGAGACTAAGCTTCAGTGAATTCTTGTGAGATTTTCTTCTGCATAGACATTTATAGAACTGTACTCTTAACATGTCTGACCTGTTGGGGCACGGTCCTTGGGGAACTTTCCAGCATAATCCATGCTAATGAGAGAGAGAGAGATGGGTGCACTTTTAAATAATTCTTACTATTTCACAGAGTTTCACATTTATTTGATGAACTGAAATGAGTTGTTTTCTTCATCATACAGTGATTGTGCTCTGTGGAGGAGGTGGGGAATGAGCTCTACTCAGATTGTTTATCTCAGGCACTAAAATACCCCAGGCCCTCCCTATCCAGTCAGTTGCTTTATATTCTCTGTGTGCAGTTCATTGGGGATGTGGTATCAGCGTAGCACCTAATCTAGTGGAGAGATTCTTTTCGATATTTAGAAAACTAATTGGCGCTTGAGTTCTAGTGCAAAGTAAACTCTTCTCTGCCCACTTTCTCCACAGTATGCATAATTTTTATAAAATTCTATCGTGTCACCTCTCGCTTGCCTTTCCTCTATATCAGCCTTTCTCCACCTATGGGTCCCCAGATGTTGTTGAACTACAACTCCCATCGCCCCTAGCTAGCAAGGGCAGAGCTCAGGGATGATGGGAGTTGCAGTCCAACAACATCTAGGGACCCACAGGTTGAGAACCGCTGCTAAATGGAGAAAAAAAAACCTCACCCAAATGCATAGGAGCATAGAATCTTAGACCCAATGGTCATCTAGTCCAACTCCTGCAATGCAGGAATCTCAGCTAAAGCATCTCTGACAGATGGCCATCCAACCTCTGTTTAAAAACCTCCAAGGAAGGAGAGTCTACCACCTCTCATGGGAGTCTGTTCCATTGCCAAACAGTTCTTCCTGTCAGAAATTTTTTCCCGAATGTTTAGTCAGAATCTCCTTTCTTGCAACCTGAAGCCATTGGTTCAAGTCCTACCCTCCAGAGCAGGAGAAAACAAGCATGCTCCCTCCTCCATATGGCAGTCCTTAATATATTTGAAGATGACTATCATATCTCCTCCTAGTCTCCTCTTTTCCCGGCTAAACATACCCAGCTCCCTCAACTGTTCCTCATAAGGCTTGGTTTCCAGACCCTTGATCATCTTGGTTGCCCTGCTCTGCACACCTTCCAGCTTGTCAACATCCTTCTTAAATTGTGGTGCCTAGAACTGGACACAGTATTCCAGGTGTGGTCTGACCAAGGCAGAATAGAGTGGGACTCTTACTTCTTTTGATCTGGACACTATACTTCTGTTGATGCAGCCCAGAAGAGTTGCTCCATCCCCTTGATAATTCTAGTTGCTCTTTCCTGAACCTTTTCCAACTCTAAATATATCCTTTTTGAGGCGAGGCGATCAGAATGGTATTCAAAATGTAGACTTTTATGCATATAGGCTTTCTTGCTTCAGCAGTGGTGGCAGTGCAGTCCCAAGGCCCTGTAATCACGTGATCTCCCATCATGTGACTAATGTGTGAAGGCGGGCTTGTCTTAACCAGCCCAAAGTGTGCCTAGGTTTCACTGAAATCAATGGGCCTTGGGGTTATAAGTTTAATTGAAGAAGAAAAGAATGAAAAAAAACCACCCCACCACTGGGCACAGAATAACGACCGGCTGTTTGTTGGGTGTTCACACAAAACTATGGGGGTGTGTTTGTGTGTGGAATGGAGTTTCCTGGAAGAGGGCGTAACTGAACAGAGCATTCCAGACTGCAGCACTTCCCATCCCATCTGTTAAAAATAAATTATGTAGGCAGTATTTACAGTGCTAATAGGAACCATGTCAATGAGAAATGAAATTTTAAACCCTTCTTACACTTTTGGCACCTTAAATTTAGAATGCAGCAAGGCAGGAAGCACTTATTCCACCCAAATCAGCTCTGCTGCCTCTCTGTGCTCTTTTACACCTGCGCTATAAATATCCTGTGACTCTCCTAGGCAGTTCCTTCCATTGCCCCAATACTGTCACAGGTAGGAGATATATATCGTTTCTCAGACTTAAACACCTGCTGACAGTGGAAATGAAAAACAACCACAGCGACACCTCATATATACATAATGCATGGACCAAAAAAAAAAAAAGAAGTACACACAAATATAAATGCATTAAGGATACACTGATACAAAAGTAAACGTATTTCAAAATCATTAGCAAATACAGTGTAACAAGAGTCTTAATTGCCCGGCTTACAAGGGCGTTATCTGCGGATTAATCAACGATAGGAAAATGGGTCTAACGACAGTGCATTATATAGCTCGACAGGAAACTGATCAATCTCAGAACAACTTGAATCATGAGCATAAAGCGCAATCAGCATTGGCTACTGAAGGATTTCATTTACCGTATTGGCCTGAATATAAGCCTCACTTTTCCCTCAAATTCCGACACTGAAAAGTTAAAGTGTGGCTTCTTTCACAACCTTACGGGTATTTTTTATTTTTTTCTCTCCCCCCCCCTCCAATTTTAAAGGTGCGGCTTACATTCGGGTGCAGCTTATATTCAGGCCAATACGGTATTTCATTTATAGCTTTCCTTTCTTTCTGCCACGGATGCTTGTGTTGAGATTCCTGCATTGCAGGGAGCTGAACTAGATGACCCTTAGGGTCCCTTCCAACGCCACGATTCTGTGATCCACAGGGGTCTTTCATCCAGACCCAGCCCTGCTTAGCATCAGCGAAGTTGCTGCATCGTATCCCTTCAGAGTCATGCCCTGGGATTTATTTGTTGAGTTTTATCACTTTTTAAGAAATTTGTATCTTAGGAGCTGCAGAAGACACTGAGATATGCCAAAAGTTTTTTTGGAAGATCTTAAGAAGCGGCTGACTCCCTTGTTAGGAAATATCCCTTTTCCCTTCACAGAGCTACAATTTTCAGTGTGGTTTAACAGTCCCTCTTCCCAGGAACTCTGGGAATTGTAGCTCTATGAGGGAGGGGAATAGAGGTCTCCTAAGAACACAGGTGGCACTGTGGGTTAAACCACAGAGCTTAGGGCTTGCCAATCAGAAGGTCGGCAGTTCAAATCCCCATGACGGGGTGAGCTCCCGTTGCTCGGTCCCAGCTCCTGCCAACCTAGCAGTTTGAAAGCACGTCAAAGTGCAAGTAGATAAATAGGTACCACTCTGGCGGGAAGGTAAACGTCGTTTCCGTGCACTGCTCTGGTTTGCCAGAAGCAGCTTAGTCATGCTGGGCACATGATCCGGAAGCTGTACGCCGGCTCCCTCAGCCAATAAAGCAAGATGAGCACTGCAACCCCAGAGTCATCCGCGACTGGACCTAATGGTCAGGGGTCCCTTTACCTTTTAAGAACCCCCTCCATCCTAAACAAACTACAGCTCTCAAGATGCTTTGGTGGAAATCATGACCTTTTAAAGTACTGTCACAGGTAGCGCAGAGTACTAAGACCAGGCAGCTTGACAAATCACATTCCAGTGAAATAGTTTGATTGTAATCAAAAGGCCGCGTAGTTCCACTCACTCCTATGCCATTTCCCTAAACAAAAGCTTTTAGCAGAGGAGCCATAGCTCAGTGGTAGAACACATGCTTTGCATGCAGAAGGTCCCGGGTTCAGTCCCCAGCATCTCTAGGTACTGCTGAGAATGTCCGCTTTCCCCAAAAACCTGGGGATACTGGCCTGAGTCAGTATCAGGTAGCTTCCTGTGTTCGTAAGTGACGATCTCTTGTTTCACATCTGTCTCTTGAACACATGGAAGATGAGAATCAAATCCTGTTGATTTTGCCCACCTGTGTGCGTGTATGCAGGAAAAATTGGAAATGGGAAAGCCCTGACATTAGGGAGGGTCTTCCCTTTCTGGTGATAGCCATTTGTTCAAATAATATAATCAGCGAAACATTCATAACATTTCAGGTAGAGGGAAGACTTAGCAGACCTCAAGCGCACAGCCTTCCGAATGCTCGAGGAAGCAGAAGGCAACAATTAAAAGTGCGTGCGTGCATGCACTTTTTGTTTTAAAGGACATGTGATTCTGAGGGACGCATACGGAATGATTTTTGAACGTTTCTGGGTTTGGCTACTGCCCCTACTTGAATAATACCAGCTTGAAATTAAAGCTCGGCCTTGTGCTGTAGTTCCCTCTGCTGGTGGTAGCCTGCAAGTGCAGTATTATTATTATTATTATTATTATTTTTAAACGCACACGCCAATGAAGTCCCATTTGGATTACTGCAGTGCGCTCTACATGAGGCTGCCTTTGAAGGTGATTTGGAAACTACAGCCAATCCAGAATGTGGCTGCTAGACAGGTGACTGGGAGTGGCTGCCGGAACCATCTAACACCGGTGCTACAAGATCTACATTGGCTCCCAGTACATTTCCGAGCTGACCTTTAAAGCCCTAAATGGCTTTGGCCCAGTATACCTGAAGGTGCATCTCTACCTCCATCATTCAGCCTGGGCACTAGCTTTGAGGGCCTTCTGGCAGTTCTGTCTTTTGTGAGAAGCGAAATTGCAGGGAAATTTTGGTTGTTGTTACCCACCCTGCAGAATGCCCTCCTGGCAGATGTCAAAAGTGCAGTCCCCTCCTGAGAAAAAGATTGCTGCCCCTTTTGAACTTATGGAGGCAGCCACCTTTCCCCCTCAATACAATGCCCCTAAAAGGTACTGTACATCTTTTTCTCCTTACGATACCCCAGGAGGGGGCCTGCCCAATATGATGTGCGGTTGCTTCCTAGAGCATTTTAAAAGGCATTTTCTGCATGTGGTGCCGTGCTCTAAGGTGCTCCAAGGAAGTTGAAGACGATTTAGAAAAAAGAAAGAGAGGGAGGGAGGGAAATATTGGACCACCTAATAAATTGTAAGTTGTCAGACTGTTATGCCCAGAGTGGTTCATTGGTACGCTGGTTGGACTAGTGCCTGAGAGACTAGGGTTCAAATCCCCATGCGGCCATGAAACTGGCTGGGTGATTTGGGGCCAGTCACTACCTCCCAACCCAACCTACCTCACAGGGTTGTTGTTGAGTAAATGAGGTGAGGGGAGAAAAAAGTTTGCCACCTTCAGCACCTTGGAGAAAAAGGTGGGATATACACGCAACAACAACAACAACTACTTTAATTTATACCACGCCCTCCCCAACCAAGACCAGGCTCAGGGCAGCTAACAACCAATAATAAAAACATGTTGATTAAAATACAATTTTAAAAACAAGATTAAAATACAACATTAAAACATTAGGATGCAGCCTCTTCACAGGAGGAGAAAGGAAAAAGAAAGAGGGGGAGGGAATCAAACTGATTCTAAGCCAAAGGCCAGGCGGAACAACTCTGTCTTACAGGCCCTGCGGAAAGAAATCAGATCCTGCAGGGCCCTGGTCTCATGAGACAGAGCGTTCCACCAGGCTGGAGCCAGTGTTGAGAATTATTATTATTATTATTATTATTATTATTATTATTATTATTATGTTTTGATCTTCCTATTTCTCTCCTATTTGCTGGCCCAGGACTTTGTGAGTGCTGCAGCAGTTCTTAACTTCCGTGTCTCAACATTGCATTTGTGCAGATAGGCATTTCTAAATCCACTGAAAGGCAATGAGAGGAGGCTGCTTGCTGGCCACAGCTACCCTTCTTTGTTTCTTTTTCTTTTTAAGGCATTTTAGCAATTTTTCATCCAAGATCAACAAAAGATCAGTAAAGTACAATTGAACAAATGCAGATCTCATATCATTCTCCCCCCCCCCCCCGGTGAATTAAGATACATGGCAGGTGGGGCTACAAAGCCAGTGTGCCAAATACAGAACAAGAAAAAGGGTGAACCAGTCATGCAAATGCACAGAGTCTCTCGCAAAGCCAGCATACAGAGCAGAGGGCTTCAGACCTTTGGAGGTGGAATTAATAAAAGTCAGAAATGGAAACCGCACATTTTCCAACGTGTCTGGTTTAGCTTGGCCTTTGGCCAGTCTCAAATTATGAGTAATTTCTCCATCAAAGCCAGACATCAAATACGCCTGGTACCAGTTTTCGGTGGAGGGGGCTGAGGATGTTTCTCACTTTCCCACTATTGATATCCTAGCTGCAAGGAGAAGAAAGGAAATGAGAGAGCCCTGTGGCTGACCGAAAGGGAAAGCAGGGCTGGAGAGGGAGACTTGGGGACTGTGTGGCTTATGTTTTTAGAAAGTTCACAGCCTTCCTACCAAGCCATGGAGTCATGCTTTGGGGAGGGAAAACTCACCCTGGGGGGAAGTGAGAGGGCAGGGCTCGACGGCTTTGCCCAGACTCTGTGTCTGGAAGCATCTCCTGCGGGGCTCCAGCATATTAAAGCACCCAAACTTTTTCCCGGTTCTGGTACAGGAGGAAAACAAAGATTTTGTTCCCAGTTCCAGAAGAAAACCGTTTGGCTCCTCTGAGCAGCTCGCCCGGGCTGACACACCGAGGAAGAGGCCAGACGCCAGGCTGGAGGCGACACGCCAGCTGTCGGACAGCAAGGCTGAGGAGCGGAGGCGTTGGACCAAAGGCTGCTCAGAAGACAACTGAGCCTGTTGATGTTGAGGTATGTTCGTGTTGTTTTAATAATAATAATAATAATAAATTTTATTTATATCCCGCCCTCCCCAGCCGAAGCCGGGCTCAGGGCGGCTAACAACACTAAAATAGTGCAACATTATAAAAACATCAAAGAATTAATTAAAATCAAAATTGATGGCAACCATAAACTAAAGTATTGTAAAGATTGCCAAAGGAGGGAGTCAGGCTGCGCCCTGACCAAAGGCCTGGTGGAACAGCTCTGTCTTGCAGGCCCTGCGGAAAGATGTCAAGTCCTGGAGGGCCCTTGTCTCTTGTGACAGAGCGTTCCACCAGGTTGGAGCCACAGCCGAAAAAGCCCTGGCTCTAGTTGAGGCCAGCCTAACCTCTCTGAGGCCTGGGACCTTCAAGATGTTTTTATTTGAAGACCGTAAGTTCCTCTGTGGGGCATACCAGGAGAGGCGGTCCCGTAGATACGAGGGTCCTAGGCCGTATAGGGCTTTGAAGGTTAAAACCAGCACCTTAAACCTGATCCTGTACTCCACCGGGAGCCAGTGTAGCTGGTATAGCACCGGATGAATGTGATCCCGCAGCGAAGACCCCGTAAGGAGTCTCGCTGCGGCATTCTGCACCCGCTGGAGTTTCTGGGTCAGTCTCGGGGGCAGCCCCACGTAGAGCGAGTTACAATAATCCAGTCTGGAGGTGACCATCGCGTGGATCACAGTGGCTAGGTCAGGGCGAGAGAGGTAAGGAGCCAACTGCTTAGCTTGGCAGAGATGAAAAAATGCCGCCTTTGTTATAGCTGCAATCTGCGCCTCCATGGAGAGGGAGGTATCGAAGATTACACCCAAACTCTTAACGGACGGTGCTGGCACTAATTGCACCCCCGCAAGAGATGGGAGTTGCCCCCTCAATCCCATATCGTCCCGTCCCAGCCAGAGGACCTCTGTCTTCGAAGGATTTAACTTCAACTGGCTCCCACGTAACCATCCAGCCACAGCTTCCAAGCATCTGATCAGTGTGTCTGGGGCCGAGTCAGGATGGCCATCCATCAACAGATAGAGTTGGGTGTCATCAGCATACTGATGGCAGCCCAGCCCAAAACTCCGGACAAGCTGGGCGAGGGGGCGCATAAAGATGTTTAAAAGCATCGGGGAGAGTATCGCACCCTGGGGCACTCCACACACCAAGGAGTGGCGGGATGACAGTTCCCCCCCAAGCGCCACCCTCTGTCCCCGACCAGAGAGAAACGAGCGCAGCCATTGAAGGACTGTGCCCTGGATCCCCACGTTGGCAAGGCGGTGGTCCAGGAGTTCGTGATCGACCATGTCGAAGGCTGCTGACAGGTCTAGAAGAATCAGCAGCCCCGACCCGCCTCGATCCAGCTGCCTGCGGAGATCATCTGTTAGGGCGACCAGAGCCGTCTCGGTCCCATGACCAGCGCGGAAGCCGGACTGGAATGGATCCAGAGCCGATGTTTCATCCAGAAACCTACCAAGCTGTTCAGCAACCGCTCTCTCAATCACCTTACCCAGGAATGGAAGATTCGAAACTGGGCGGTAATTGGATAGATCTAAGGGATCTAATGATGTTTTCTTTAAGAGCGGACGCACCACTGCCTCCTTCAGTTCCCCTGGGAATGTCCCGGTGCCAAGGGACAGATTGATGATATCCCCCAGGGGGGCCCGCACCTCGTCTGGACACGCTCTAATCAGCCAAGACGGGCACGGGTCGAGAGGACAAGTGGTGGGCTTTCCAGCTCGGAGGAGTCTGTCCACATCGGCTGGGGATATCCAGTCAAAGTGGTCCAATACTGGACCCGAGGACAGTCGAGGGGCCTCCAGTTCCTTTATTGTATCCAAGTTGGCAGGGAGGTCATGGCGGAGCGACAGGACCTTCTCCGCAAAAAAGCTCGCAAATGCCTCACAGCTGTGTGTCAAATTATTATTTAAATTTGGCTGTCCTTCGAGGGACGTTAAAGACCGAATTACACTAAATAATTGTGCCGGGCGAGAGCTAGCGGATGCAATGGAGGCCGAGAAGTAGGACTTCTTAGCGGCCTTCACTGCCATCTCGTAGGTTTTCATAAAAACTCTATAAGATGTTCTTGAGGCTCCGTCACGGGCACCCCGCCATACTCGCTCTAGCCGTCTGAGGTCCCGCTTCATTTTCCGGAGCTCCTCAGTAAACCAGGGAGCCCGGTTTCTGCGGGGTCGCAGAGGGCGCTTAGGTGCGATCTCATTGATGGCTGCTAGGAGCTGGGTATTCCAGCCCTCAACAAGCTCAGTCAATGAGTCGCCAGGGGGAGAAAGGTCCCGCAAGGCTTGACGGAACCTATCAGGGTCCATCAGCCTCCGCGGGCGAGCCCAAATCGGCTCGCCACCTAAGCAGGGTGGGGGTGGAACATCAATCCTGGCTTTCAGAGCATAGTGATCAGACCATGGCACCTTGATCGAAGGAAGCATGATCACATCTATACCGACACCAAAGATCAAATCCAGCGTGTGGCCTGCTTGATGTGTGGGGCCCGAAACAAACTGGGAGAGCCCTAGTGTCGCCATGGAAGACACCAGGTCCAGAGCCTGTGAGGAGGGAGTGGCATCGGCATGGATGTTGAAGTCCCCCAATACCAATAGGTTGGGGAACTCCAAGGCCCAGCCGGCCACCGCCTCCAGCAGGCCTGACAGGGTGGCTGCTGGTGCGCTAGGTGGCCGGTACACCAGCCAGACAGCCAAGCTCACCTCGGAGCCCCACACTAGGCCAACACATTCAATGCCGGGGATCGATGGTGGTGGTAGAGCCCTGAAAGAACAATCTTCCCGGATTAATAATGCCACCCCTCCCCCCCGGCCCACAGTCCGTGACTGGTGGAGGACGGAAAAACCCGGGGGCACCATCTCTCGTAAGGTAACAGTATCCCCTTCGCGTACCCAGGTCTCCGTCACACAAGCCAGGTCGACCCCCTGCGAGATGATGAAATCTCGCAGGGTGGCGGTTTTGTTGCCTATAGACCTGGCATTGCACAACACCAGTGACGGAGGTGAGTAATCCTTGCTCACCCTACCCTCGTCTCTCGGGATGGGGCGCAGATTGGAAGGGGTACGAGCATATCCGTATCTCGATCCCCTTCGCCTATGACATCTGCCCCCTTTAAAATAAGAGGTCCTTGTTCCCACTTTGTCATCTTATGGGTAGTGCCCATCTCAGCCATGTGCTTAAGTTGGACGGGGCAACATGCAAATCACTTGCTTGGAAGCATCTGATCGAAGTCTCCCTGCATGTGCAAAAATGTCACAGGCTTTCCATGAATGGTGATGATAATGAATGATAATGTATTGCTCCATGTATGGCTTCATGCCGTACGATCTCAAGGTGGTTTGTGTAGGACAGAAGGCGTATAAAAATGGATTCCATTTCAGGAAACCAAGAACAAACTGACCACAACTTCAAATTACTGAAAACCTCCAACCACCCGCACAAACATTAGCATAATCGCCATCAAAACAGCTAGTAACAAAAACTAGCAAACCACCTAGAGGTAAATCTTAACCTACCACTGAAAAGAATTACAAGGTTGATGCCAGGTGGGCCTCCGGGGGAGAGCAATCCACAGTCAGAGGGGCCACTCCTGGCAAGACCCTCTTTCTTGGCAGCCTTCTGTACTTCTCCTGGAGTAGACATGAAGAGGAAGGCTCAGATAACATAAGGGTCCAAGAGGTTGATGCATACTGGGAGAAATGTTCCCTAAGATATTGGGATCCCAATCTGTAAAAAGGCTTTAGAACTGAAACTTTGAATTGGGCCTGCAAATGTATGCAGTCTGTCTATGTATAACATTTACTGGGAGTAAAAAAAAGGGGGAGGAGGTAAAGGACCCCTGGACGGTTAAGTCCAGTCAAAGGCAACTATGGGGTTGCAGCGCTCCTCTCGCTTTCAGGCCGAGGGAGCCGGCGTTTGTCCACAGACAGCTTTTCAGGTCATGTGGCCAGCATGACTAAACCGCTTCTGGCGCAACGGAACACCATGATGGAAACCAGAGTGCACGGAAACACTGTTTACCTTCCCACCTATTTATCTGCTTGCACTGGTGTGCTTTCAAACTGCCAGGTTGGCAGGAGCTAGGACAGAGCAATGGGAGCTCACCCTGTCGGGGGATTTGAACCGCTGACCTTCTGATCAGCAAGCCCAAGAGGCTCAGTGGTATAGACCACAGCGCCACCCACAACCTATATTTACTGGGAGTCACAAGTGTGGAGAGTGCTGTTGTGTTCAGGTCCTGCTTCCAGGTTTCCCTTCTGGTTGGCCATTCTGAAAACAACGCTAGATGCACTAGATGGGGATTTGATCTGACCCTGCAGTACTCTTCTTCTGACGCCCGTAGGTGTGACTGCGCAGACCAGGAAGAGCAAAGCAGTAGTGATCTGTGAAAAAGAATTATTGTCTGATGGCTTAATGTGGTGACCTTTTTCTTCTTCTCTCTCTTCCTAGGGTCTTTCCCCCTCCAGTTGCATGACCTCCAGAAGCTGAGCTTCATTCTTCATCCCTACACTGGTCTCTTCCCTGCAGCCAGTCCAACACAGGGACATGTACAGTGCCTGACTTTTAACCCCTTCAGTGCTCAAGGTCCTTTCTGCCCACTAGCCTTGGGTGGATTTTATTTTTTTATTTTTTAAAAGGTGGCTTTGTGTTTTCCTTCTCCTCCCTGGAGGAGGCCGCAGACACTTCGCTCAGGGGAATCCCACTCTGAAATCTTATTGAGCTTGAATCAATGGTAACCTATGGCTGGTGAATGGCTCTGCATCTCTCGAGGAGGTACCCAATAACTTTGCATCATGTTGGACAAACCTTTGAGGTGAACAGCCTTGACCTCTGCCATCTGCCGCGCTTTTTCCTGGAGAAGCAAGAGGTGTGTTTTTGTGTGTGCGGGTGGGTGTTGGTAACCACTGCAAGAAGCGAGAACTGCCCCAGACACACCTGCTTGCCGGATCTCAAGAGCCCAGAACGGCACGTTGAGAATTTCCATTCCTTGCCAGATTTTTGCTGTTCCATCTTCTGAAAGAAGTTTACATTGGTTTCCGTGTGCCGCAAGTACTCTCTGAGATGCCGCTCCGGAAAGGATGGTGCGGGGAGGGGAATGACGCAGTTCCAGGAACCCCACTCCAAGGCCATTGCTTCCCACCAGCCATAGCTCTCTCGCAGCATACCTGCACTGCAGTGGCTTGGCCATTTGCAAGTACTTCTGCCTGAGCCTGACACATAAGCAATAAGCATGACATCCAAGATTTTCACCCATCTCCCGCTCTGCAGGCCGGGTGCTGAGGAAGCAGCCCCTTCCCTCCCCAAACGCTTGAGTTCTTGCCTTCGCTTCCTTCCTCACCCGCAAGCCTCGCAGGATCCAAACTCTGGCTAGACTCAAATCAGGCGGAGCAAGAAACCTCGCCGACACCCCGAGCCCAATGTCATCCCAGCCAAAGGAGGCGGAGTGCTCCGTGGGGCCTTGCTTGCTTGGAAGAGCCTGTGGCGCATTACTTGAACTAACAGCCTGAGGCCTCAGTGTGGGCTGCACCACACCTCAGGACTGGGGCAGCCACTGGGCATTTGGCACAGCCTGCTCAGAGAAGTGGGGAAGAAGAGGCTCCTTTGTTCAGCACCTCAACATATCTGGGGGGGGGGGTGTTATTCCTTTATTTCTGCTACCTCACTCTTCACTTGCATGGGCAAAGGGACCAGCGGAGACTCACCCAGAGACACAGCGATTGCGCTCTTCTGCACCCGAGTCAGCAGACAGAACGTTGGACCCCACCAGTGCCACGGCAGCTTCTCACCTTGGCCTAGTCTTCTCAGTCTTCCCCCATGCATTTGGCACATAAGGCTTAGATGCTGCTGTAAACGTAAGTGTTTTGTACCCACCTCCCCTGCCAGGCCTTTCTAGGTATCCATTTGGTGGCAGATCAGACAGCACTGTTCCCATGAGGAACAGTGCCCCCGCCACTCTCCCTCCAAGCAGAGGTAATCCATTCAGACTTAAGAAGGAGGCAGCTCAGTTTCACTCCCCATGAAAAGGAATTGGGAACAAAACAATGTTTTAAAAGTTAGATAGAGTTTAATGTGCATTAGCAATGCATCGCCACATGGGTTTGGTGCATGAAGTGCATTCATTCTGTTCACACATGCACAGTTAGGTGAGGCCTATGACTCTGTTGAAAAGCCAAGAGCATCAGGCTAGGCTTCCAGGGTTTCAGATAGAAAACCTGGCTTAGGGAAAAAACACCCCAAATTCGCTACTTTGCCTTTTTAAAAAAAAAAACACACACATTGTGAACCTTTAGAAATAACTGAGGTTTGCTGTGGTTCCTACTCTATCCTTTACCCGACAGTTTTTAATTCAGCCAAAGGTTTTAAAAAACGTATTTTAACTGATTCAGATGTGAGAGGCACAGAATGCGGACAATGGTGCCATTTATCGGACCAAGTGGTTAAGTGTTCACAAGCTTCAAGAGGACCTTGAAGCATGAGTGTTCTAAGAATAAGTTTACATGCCCCTGGTTTTGGCTAGCAATGCTATAAAAGGCACCATTGTTCCGTACTGATTTCTCGCAGAGGTGGGCAGAAGGGTGTGCACCATCTTTTAAAAATAATTATTACCCGAACTGTGCTAACATAGGTTAACTTCTGCAACTTGTATGCATCATTCACATTTTCACGTGCTCTCCCACTGGTCAGTGGACTGGGGAAGGCACAGAAGCCAAACAATGAGATCATCTCAAGTATTGCCCACGCTCTTTCACGTATATTTTCAGTGTTGAGGTCTAGAACCTTGTGTTTTATGCTCCCGTCTCTTTGTGATGTAATCACAGCCTATCTGTGGTCCCACTTTCATTCACCAATTACAGGCCTCTCACTGGGGGGCCAATTCACAGAGTTTAGCTTGCTTCCATTGATGGGTAGTCTGTTTACATAAAGGTCTCAGCAATAACTGATCTGTAAGCAGCCATTTTGAACTGGCGCACCCCGTTATGCTCAGATGGCGCCTGTCTAGCGTTCAACGGGGGGCTGTGATTTAATCCAAAGTAGGATGGTGATTGTTTTTGCTAAAAAAAAAAAAATTTAAAGCCATGTCGTAGTTGATTCAAGAAAGCACTTTAGCACCTGAAAAGTTCGATTCAACGCTGATGTTGGATCTCAGCCTACTTGAAAATTAAAGCAAGCCACCAACCAATGGGGAGGGGGGGTGTTGCTATCTGAGCCATTTGTTTGGCTGGGTCATAAATGCTTAGAATTTCCTGTGACGTGCACCAGCTCCAAGACCACTAGTTCATAAAGTGATAAAATAGCCCCTTACTGAAACTTATTTATATGAAAATAAGTTCCTCTTGGACTTGTTTGTCTGTAATTATACTTGGGAATGCAGCCTTAATGGACATTTCTCTTCCTCTGCATGATGAAATCGGAGCCATTCTCATTGTGCCTGTTCAAAGCAGTGACACTTTGAGTGCCCTTAGAACGCCCTGCCTGATTTTCTGGTGCAAAAGAAGCCCCACCATGCATACGACAACCCAGGTAATTTCCCCCCCGTTGGAAAGCTGGCTTGTCCACATTCAACACTGCAAACTTCTCACAGGACCTGCAAAATGCTCCACCCCCTCTGAGCACTCCATTTACCATAAGAGCTAGAGATTATTCACTTGAATTTGAAACTATTTTCTGCATGACTAATGCGTTCACAAATTTAACCATACACGCACTGGCGCAAAAGATCGTTCTGAACGCTTTCTCCAGGACTGAGTGCTCAGGGTCAGAAAGCTAGGTATCTGGGTCCAAGTAAAAGTCGCCCAAGAATAAAGGGTTTGGCATTTGAGCCATACACAGAAGGATGAGGGCAAGTGTCCCTTGTTCCTAGGCTGATAGCACCTCTGAAAGCTGCACTGATACCTTTCCCTTGCCAAGAGGACATAGCAAAGTCCTCTTCATCTTTGCTGGGGAAGAAATGACCCAGTGGCAGTCCAGATTTTTACAAAAAGGGAAAACTTAAAAGGAACCAGTTATCTGTGTCTTAGGCCTTTGTTCCCTAGATGGGGAGCGTTGTGAGCCCTCCAGCTAGAGTTTGACCACCACCCTGGGTGTGGCTGATGGGGAATTGCGAGTCAACTATTGCTGGAAGGCCACAGGTTCCACATTCCTAGAACATACTTGAGCAGCTGGGAAGAGGAAGAATACAAGTCCCCCCCCCCTTCAGATTAGATAGGAAGCTTTTATAACTGTAACACCTGGCCTTGCTTAACCAAGGAATCTGCCTCAGCTTCGGCAATAGGGCTTGATGGATGAGGTTGCTGCCTCCTTTCTGAAGGCACGTTATGGATCCCCCACCTACCCATAAAAGAGAAATGAATTTGCCCTGAGCTATTTTAGCTAGTTTATTGCTTCAGGGCAGAGGACACCCCCCCTTTTTTATGTTTTTCAGGCCTGGGGTCTGTTGATAGTCTTACATTTCACTAAGCATAAGGAATGAATGTAAATATCCGTTACAGTATCGGTTGGGGGTTATTTTATTGATGGCCCCATAAAAAAAGGATGACAAAACCCTAAGGAGACCTTAACCCTGAGTGCAATAGGAGCTGATTGTATTATTGAACTAGCAGTGGTGAGTTCAGGAAACAAGAGACTGTTTGGCTCAAGTTGCACACTTTAAAAATAAACAGCTGTAAAGTGTATTTGTAAATATTTGCCAGCATTTTGGCAAGTTAATTTTTGTTTTAACTGTAGCATATAAATACAGTAGGAATCCCCCAGGGACTTTCTAATGCTGCAAATTTGTGTGTAAAAAAACAAAACAAAAAACAATTCCAGTGTTGTAATTATATGTGCTGCATGTGATTATTCCTTTTTATGTCAAGAAACAAAAAAAAAAGCAACTTCTTCCAACTGGAGGTCAGAATTGCCCTCATGTACAGCCCACACAACGTTGCATAGCCTAGTAAGATCTGCTCCTTCACCTCCCTTCATTGCAAACAGCAGAACCGCTTCTCCGATGAAAAGCCAGAGAGAGACCATAGCTCAGTGGTAGAGCAGATGATTTGCATGCAGACAGTCCTGGATTCACAAGGCCTTGAAAGAGAGCCAGTCCACTGACAATACTTGGGTAGGCCAGCCCAGTGTAGGGTTAACGCCATACTTCCTCAGGCCATTAGTGTGTCTCTGGTTTTACGACAAGATGTCAAGAGTGCCAAGAACCTAGAGTTTTAGCCATAGATTTGTCAGAAGGGACCCATACGTATGCAAGCAGCCAGGACATTTATTGTCTCACAGGCTTTTTGGAATTGACATTTCCCCTTCTCAAAATGTGTATATGAGATGAGAGAGGCTTACATGATGCCACCCCTCTACCCTGGGCATCAGTAGAAGACAACCCCACAAAAGATCTTGCTGCTTCAGTTGAAACCCCAACTTTATATCCAAAGAGGGATAAAGTGGTGAAGGTACTGCAGTGCAGGGCCCACATCCTTCCTCCCCTTTCTCTTTCCTCTTGGCTAGAGACCAAAGGATTTGCTCAACCTTTCTGTGGCTGTTGGGAGTACAGTCTACTCCTTCCACGTCTGCACAAGGGGGAAGGCACGCCGGTCTTCCTGCCATTTATAAACACTTGAGAATCCTTCAGATTGTGTGGAATGTATTTTTAAGAGATGAAAATATATTTTTTCTACTTGCTAATGTTAAGACTGGGTGGAAAGGGATTGTCGAATCCTGACATGGTGTGCTTGCAGGCAGATGAGCATCTCCTGCCTTAACATTCCCTCGCTTTCAGGTTAAGAGAAAGCAAGTGCAATTTTTAGCAAAATGTGTTCAGAGATCCTCATTTGCCAGCCCTCCAGAACCCAGGAAGCTACCAGCACTGTCCCAATCACTCCACTCCTGACTCAAAAGGAAGCACTGTGGTGCTAGTATGTTCAGCTGGGGAAAGGCCCTGCTCTTTCACCTCCCAAACCTGCCTGCACACCGGACAGCAGGTGGTGCTAGCCTGCTAGTCACAGAGCAACAAGTCTGCATGCTATGTTTAAATGCAAACATTTGTCCGCATGTTATCTTCTGACTAATGCTGTCTGTTCTACAGTACTTAATCAATAAAACTATTTGTATGTTACTCAAATGTGTGAATTGCTTTGAGATGGAAAGAACCTTTAGCTTCTTGTGAAGAAGAATAAAGCCAATTTTGCATACCCCACCCACAGTGTTTTGGCAACAGCTCTAAGTACAGAGAACTGCATTGACTTGTTCAAGATCCACATGGTTGCTAAATGGCTAGCACTTTTTCAGGCATTTTTTGGACCTTCACAATACATTTTTGTCCCTGAAATTAAGCCCAATAATAGAATAGGATTTACAAGAAAACCTGCCCTTGTGCATATCAGGTACCTCTTGCCACTGGCCTCTGGCAACCCTGTCAAATGAAGGCAGGACTGGATGAGACACTGGGCCATGAAACACAGGATTCAGAGCCTGGCCAGGAGAGTGGAATCTCACTACAAAACAAGTATAAATATAGCTTCTCAGTCCTTGGTGTCCTCCAATTTTGTTCTTTCTTGTCCTGGCCTTTGAATATCCCCTTACTTAGCATCAAATCCCAGCACATACTTTGCCTGCAGCAAAACCGATTCTACCCCTTTAGCTTCCTAGCAAGGACCAGCATTTATCTGTAACTGCCCCAGATTCAATGTACCCATTATTCTAAGCACTTTGAGTTACTCAGCCATTTCCCCTCACATCTCTGAGGATCCTTAAATGGCATCTAATCTAACTTTAGTTGCATATAGCAGAGAGTAGGGCATTGCATCCTGCATCATACTCAAAATGAAAAGAAACTGTGTTTCTGTTGTCTGTGTTTTTATAAAAAAGGAAGTTTTATTTTTGCTTCCCAAAACAAAACCCACAAAAGACAATCTTACCTTAGTGACTAACAGCAGCTAACTTACAAGAGTTCTAAACCCTGGAAAGAAACAAACAAAAATGCATCTGTACCAAAAGAGATCTCTGTCAAGAGAGACCAGAAGTCTGGATTTGGGGGAGAAGGTGCACCGCTCCAGAGAATCGAGGCTGCTGTGGCAGTCAGGAATTGCATTCTTGGATGACTGAAGTCTAGGAAGGCCGCTCAACAGGGGCAATGCTTTTGACTCCTGGTTATGCCTTATAATTGGTAGTGCTACAGACCAAGAAGGCCACTTCTAATCACGAGTCCATGCAAGGCATTCATAACCCACTGAATTGTTACATGGCAGGAGCCTGCTGTGCAGCTGCAACAGGAGTAGCTTGGCGAGGCAGTGTGTACATTGCACCGAGAAACTGGTCTGCAATGCGTCCAGCTTCTCTCAGTCCACTCAGCAGAGCTCCGTGAACAGTCGCTGGGTAGTTGCGAATTGTATGTTCTCCTGCAAAGAACAGGCGGGGAATTGGCTGGAAAAGAAATGAGAGATTGGCAATGTTACAAGAGGCCCAGTTTACCTGCTGAATATAGCATACCTGCAAAACAAGGAAGGTTTCCTAAAAAGCTGTCACTCCAAGTGACGCCTGGGAATAATTTTATCATTTGTTTGTTTTTCCCAGAATCAAGCATCCCATATGGATTGCCCACAGAGAGAGTAGAAGAAATGTGTTCGGCATTTCAATGTGGCAGAGGACCAGTTTTCCTCCCTGTGGTCTAAAGGGAAGCAGAGTGCAAATTTAGCCACAGGTTGTCGTGAACTTGAAAAACATATTCAGCATCTCAAGCTGGTTTAAACTTAGTACTGTGTGTGTGCTTGAATTGAATGACCCAAGTGCACTGGGGTAAGGCCGCTTGCTTGGTTTCAGAAGCAGATAGCAGGACCAATTCCCAAGTTGCACCTTAAATTTAGTCTCACGTCCCCCTTTCTAGAGTTTGCAAACAAACACATTTGGTGGGTGAGGAGTGGCAAGAGGGAACTGTTACTTCATTCCCATTATTCATAATTCCTTACACCTACTGCAGAGTGAGCCCAAAGGGCAGACATCAGATCCTTCTATGGCCTGAATAGCACCCAGCTACGGGTTGCTCCTAGTCAATGTTAACAACCAGCAAAGTTGCCAGGTTTTTTTGATCTTCCCTTTTGATCCCCCCCCCCCCAAATGCCGAAGAAAAGTAAAAAGGTTGCTTTCATGAGGAGTTGTACTGATACTTGTAATTAAGAAAAAAACCAGTTCCCTCCCATGCTAGACAAGGAAGCCAAGTGGGATGAGATTAATAATAAAAATAAATTTATAAATATAAAGAAATGTTCCAGGAAAAAATTGTGGTACAAAGTCAAAGGTTCCTGCTGCTTCTTGGTGCTAATCTGAATGCAGTTCTCACCTGGGGAGCTCCTGGAATGGCTGGTCCCGGAGTAATTGGCTGAGCCATCAAGTCATAATCATTTCCTGAAGATCCAGCTGCTACATAGGAATAGGATCCTCTGGCCCAGGGGTCTGCCCTCCAACGAGATACTACTGTTTCCTTAGGCTGAGGACAAAGAAAGGGGGGGGGGGGGAGGTTACTCAAGTGTGTAACGTTTCGTGAAGTCCCTGATACTAGGAGGATGTGTGCAGGCACACATACTCACATGTTTTTTTCCTAGGCTGAGGAAAACTGCAAGTAACAGAAAGCCCTGAAAAGCCTGGAAGCAATACCCAATTATTCTCCTGTCAGCTATGCTTTCAAGGTTGGCCCATGTCTGCAGAATGGAAAGCAGGAGCATCCAGAGTGAGGGAAGGGAGTCCAAGCAGTTCTAGCTGAGGGCAGCAGGTGGTGAAAACAAAGCCTAAGGAAGTGATTCTCTTTGCAGCCAATAGCCAGCCAAAAGTACGCAATCCTAACCTACAGGGTTTAGGTTTTTTCCTCATTTTAGAAATGGCCCTTCTCTGTTGGAAGGCTTTTTCTGATGCCACCCTTTAAGGAAGCTGGAAAATTTGATCATGCTATAGGTGGTATCTAGAGGCTCATATTGTGCCACACACTGATAAAGGTAAGGTTGGCTAGGATCCTGAACATATGGAACTGAAGAAGTGTGCATGCACATGAAAGCTTATACCAAGAACAAACTTTGTTGGTCTCTAAGGTGCTACTGGACAATTATATATAGAGAGACTGCATCAGACCAACACGGCTACCTACCTGAATAACCTGAATATGGAACTATAAAGAGTTCAATGTGATACCTGAGGGACAGCACTGCTGCCAAAAATGCCCTTGAGAATTGCAAGACAGCGCCCAACAATGACATCATCACTGATGTTCTCCATTATTCCGGCTGCTTCACCTGCCACCAAGGCCAGAAGAATTGGTGCTGTGGAAAAGATTATTGGGACATCAGCAGAACGCAAGCGCTAGCCAAATTGCTTTAGTTTCATCCTGCACAGGAATGTGCTTTATTAAGGTTCTCTGGCAAACAGCCTAAATAACAAGATTTCTCACTGAGATAAAGACCCAAACAAAAACTGATGGCTTTTGTTTCTTAAGGAGACAGAGTTTATCATCTTAAGAGGGCACAGAAGGCAAAGATGGTGCCAAGTAGGAGTCATTTCTAACCACTTAGGAATTTCCTAAGTTATGCATATTGCTTCTGACAATAAACGCAGTGTCTCCAACTGAGAAGTGAGAAAAAGGAGCTCACTTTAACCAAAATCACTTAGGCAAAGATTTCTCACTGCCCAGCTGAGCTGCTGCCGGTGACATTGAGCAACACTGAGCAAGGTGGATTTATAGTTTTTTAGTTTCTATGGTGAGACATGCAACCAGAAGCTGGCATAGCAAGGGGGCAGGGGGCTGGATCAGATCAAATGCAGTCAGCTAACAGCAACAGGACTGGCTCAGGATTCAGTGTGTGCCAGGCAACCTCAGCCCTATCCCAGAACGGGGGATTCCTGTACTTCAGCACACAATTTTGACGGCAGAACACTGGTGTCCCCCTGAGGGCTGGCAGAGCTTTTTTGAGCTGGGCAGAGTCCCACTCCATCCAACTCCACCACCACAGAGGTGGAACACAGTTTGGATTTCAGCCAAAGGCGCCTATGAAAATAGTTACATGCTTTGGTGCCAACTACCTTTGTAAAGATTCCAAAACAGGAAAAGCTCTCCTCGGCTGGCTGTTGTGCTGCCAACGTGACCAAACAAATTTACACTGGGATCCCAGAACACACGGTCAAAACACAGCACAACCTAAAAAGGAAGGAAACGTTAAGATTCAGGAAAGACTCTGGTCTGGTTCAGCGTTTTAAGATCTGCTGCTGCTTGTCTTTTTCACATGGATCACAAGGGAAGGGGGGCACTTTACATTTCTCACCAGTTCTAAGCTGTGCTTTAAATAATTTTCCCTTCTTTCATATCACAAGAAATCTGTATACAAGTTTTGTGTTTTCACAAAATAAACTCAGAAAATGCTTCAGACCCTGACATACACGTATGAATTAATATATATGAAACAGACTATAAGAGTAAGATACATTTGCTTCAGGAAGTGTTTCTCCCATTTCCAGCCAATGTTCATTGACACCCCCAGTACGCTATCAAGTGTAAGTGGAAAGCAAGCTAAGCTTTCTGATTCAATGCTGCTAGAATTGATTCATCTCTTCTAGGGCATGATTTTCTTCAGCATGTGGTATACATTGCACTACTCAGGCCCCGCCTGAAGCAAAAAAGGCAAAGCTATATATGAATGGTTTTGTGCTCTATTCTCAGCTATGGAACACTGAAATGAATTGAGGAAGAAAGCTTCCAACTATCCACAGCAGGTAAGGGTATAGCTACTGTAATTGCTCTCTCCTGCCCACCCCACCCCCCGCTGCTCCACTTTTGTACATTTCAAGCTACCTTGTTAAGGTTTCCAAATCCCATTCTCTGCACAGCAGATGTCTTCCACTCCGGAAGAGGAGGAACAAACTGTACAGCAGGAGGCTGCTGCTTCAGCACTCCCAAGGGAAGGGTACAGAGAACAGCATCACACTTATAAATAAATGTCTGGCTAGTGGACCGGGTGTTGACAGCTATCACTTCACATCCTGGGAAAATGAAAAAGGAAGGGAGGGGGAAAGAGAAGAGAATGCCATGAAAGAAAATCGCTAGTTTTGTTGGGTAGGTTTATAGGGGTGAAAGAATGACTGCTCAGACATCTTAAAGTACTAATAACAATTTTTTTAGTTCCTGAATATTAGGTAGATTGAGATTCTGCCGGTTCACAATCCTAGCATCATGTCTATTGGTCTTTCCAGTGTACAACCTGTTTCACAATCCTCATCTCCAAGAGCCTCAAAAATCACTCTGCAAAATTGCTTGCTCAATGCCACCTTAGGACATTAGAGCTAACTTGGGATTCAAATCTGCCTCTTCCTTCTCCAAACCAAACTCTCCTACTGGCACTGTATTGTCTTTGCCCTGAAGCCACTGAATGACAGCCAGTTATACTTTTTTCGCACATCTCCCCTTATTCCCAATTTTGGCTGTCTTCATTCCATGCAAGCTCATCCACAGTAGCCCCTATTTATCTTCACATCTTTAGACATGACTCCTCATACCTGAATTGTCACCCTTTCTCAGTTTCAACTGCCTCTCTTCTCTATATACTTCCCCCCCCAAACCACAATATTTGTGGTCTCTTTGTGTCTTTGTCCACCACAAACCTCACCCACCCTTATCACACCCACTTTCAAGCTCTGGTTTTCCCTTTCATTGTCTACGTACGTACATCACATCCTGAGACCTTGTCAGCATTCCAATATCCTTCATCACCAAACAGTGACGGAAGGCACATGACTAGTGGGTGCAACACCATCCACTGGCTTTCCCTGGAGGTAGTGAGCGAACAGCAGCCTTAAAACTACGGGACCATCAAAGATGACTGCAAGTTTTGCTCACCTGAGGCTGTGTAGCGAACCTGCCGAACGGCTGTGTTAAGTTTAATGTCCAATCCTTCGGCCAGAGCCACGGGCACACAGGAATAACCATTTCTCACAGTCAGATGACTGCCTGTGAACTCAAAATCATCATCCTGAAATGGAGAGGGGGAGATTCAGATGTCCCATTAGTGAATTTGTAAGGCAATTAATTGGTCCTGGTGAATTCCCCTCACGCTGCCCATGGACAAAAAGTGGTGACAAATTCCCACGGATGGCAATGACAAAAGGCTACTGCTTATGTGAAACAGAACATCTGGCTACTTGCAGTGAACGGGTCTCTCTGGGGGGAAGCAGGGGGCATTCTGAAAAGAGTGGAAATTGCGTAAGCTGAGCCAGATCAGGGAGGAATATCCTAGGAAGGCGGAAGCAGCTAAGAGCATGTCTTTCCTTCCTACCCACCCAGCGTGCTTGTCTCACCTGTGAGCATCTACACAAGGGAACAACGTTCTTAAAAGACATGCCAAGCATAAATTCCCGTACCCAGATTGTATAGTTGGTTCATATAATTTATTTGGAATAACATTTGCATGATTAGGCCTGTGTGCGTTAGATTTTATTGGATATATTCCTTATTGGATTTTATTGGGATATATCCCTTTTAAGAATGTTATACCATGGACATGCAGTAGTGTTGAAGGTGCACCAGATAAGTGGGGAGGAAGGTGCTCTCTCATTTCCCACCATGTGTGCATAGGGCAGCTGATCCAGGCAACATCCCATCCAGCCCAGAGGAAACCAGAATGCTGAAGTAATAAATCCAAGTAGCATCTAATCTGCTATGGTTGGCAACGTTGCAAAAGAAACCAATAAAGTGCAGGTGGAGTTTTCAGTCTGTATTTGAGTGTGTCCTGTGTCTCAAAGCTGAATTTTAGAAACGGTGCCAGGGCTGTGTATATTCTGCAATCATACTGCTAAGGTATAGAAAGTGTGTGTGCCTGTGAGGGAAAGGCTTGGAAAGAGCATATACATAGCACTTTCAGTGATCAAAGGTTGGGACTTCAGTGCTTTACGTAATTATTTGCAAAATAACTTTAAAAAAAGAATTTTGCAAAATCAACATTCAGGCTCTTTGGAGGTACAGAATTTGTGTTACCCTGGAGCAGATTTGTGTTCAGGGCAGAATATACACAATCTTGGCCATGAGTTGCTCCACAATTCCATCTTTCCATACGGATAAATTCAAACTTCTTTTGAAACACTCACTTAAATGTCAGTCTGGAGAAAACATGGAGTTACCTGGTCCCAATGTTTCAATGACAAAGTAGAGAGTGGTGTGGCGTTGGCGAATTCAAGATTTGCAAAATGCCAGTCAAGGATCTGTCTGTCCCTTGATGATAAATAAACATCACTGCAAATAAATTTGACAAAGAGAAAAACAAAACATGCTGTTAGGGGGATGCTACCAGTGCATGGTCCTGTATCAGGTGGTTTGCAAACCTCTTGCCCTTCAACACAACTGAATATACCTTGTGCTTACAGCCACATTTGACAGGAACTCATTCACTCCTTTTTCACCTTAAGGCTGAAAAGTTACTGATCGAAGAATCGTTCAGATTTTATCCAATGTTGCTGATGACAGCACCCAGTTTTTTATTAATTTTATTGCACTGCATAGTAACCTATCAGCTCAGAGTGGGTCTATAAACAGGAAGAGACTGGTCTCTGCCTTGAAGGCTCATAAGAGCATAAGCCGCGGGGGGGGGGGGGGGGAGAGAAAGTGAAGTATGGACTCATCCAGTCCCTTGAAGAGCAGCCAAAATCCTCTCTCCCATGTACAATTCACTATTTCATACCCTTGTCCTCTTTTCGTTTTCACATCTAGTCCTATAGCTTCCACACTATCCTAGTGATCAGCCAAATGAAATTATCCCTATCCTTAAGGGTACCCTCCCCCTGACCACCTTTCCCCATTGTTCATCCTCCTCTTAAGTTGTCAACATTTTAAGGTGCACTTATTAACCTACGCACTTGTTCACTCAATATCTACTTCTAGCTTCCAGATTTTATATCCCATGGCAGCTTGCTTCAACCGTGAAGGCTTTTTGCTTTACAATAAATTTACTGAGAGTTTTTCTTGACCACGTTTACTCCCCTTAAAGCCACTTTGAGGTTTTGGGTGTGTGTGTTTTTTACAATCAAGTTGTGTACAAATTTTATGAAATAAATAAAACAATTGTGAAAGGTGATGCTTGAAAGGCAGTATGAATTAGAGCTCAAGTGCTGCATTTTCCTTCTGCTGCAACTGAACTAAGTGCTATGTGCACACAGGAGAGAACTGTGCACACTGCAAAGCTTTCTTTGATGCTTCCACCACTGCAAACCACTTTTGGTTAAAACTAACATTAGGCTGAGAAGCGAATTTCCTCTTCGACATGCGGTGGGAGCCTCCAAGAAACCACCAACTCTTCAGAATGCTACTTTCACCATGAACTTGGGGACTAGCTGTGAATACGACAAAACCCTCTGGTCTTCAGAACACCGCTCAAGAACCACTGGCTTATTCTTCATCACCTGAACTATTCCACTGCATCTCTTTGACAAGCAGAACTCAAGGAAGACGTAACTAAAAGGGGAAAAAAAGCACCTTCACTAGCATCCAGCCACTCAGATGAGTGCGTCTACATTTTTATACCTTGGAGGATTGGCTTCTAGCTCCTGAAGCTTCTCTTCCAGCTTTGCTTGTGTTTCAGCCAGCTCATCATACTCCTGATAAGTGCATAGATAAAGAGAACATTACTGAAGGGCAATGTTGAAGAAATCTCTTATTATTTAGTGTTTATAATAGTATTTACCCTCCGATAAAATATTGGGCTGGTATACAGCCATATGAATACATGGCAATATAAAAGCATTAAAAACAGATCAAAATAATTATTAAAATGATTGGTGAGTAAAGAGGTTTTAAATAGCTGCATAGGTGGTGTCAGTATAAAAAAGTATTTAAGAGACCTCTGAGAGTCAAAAGCAAGAGTGCTGCTGAATCTCTGCTTGAAGAGTGTTCCATAGCATGGGACTGGCAACACTAAATTGTCTGATTTCTGGTTGAAGCCAGTAAGGTCTCTGTAATTATTACACTCGAGGAGGATAGGAGATAATCTTCCTTCTCTACTATAACTTTTAGCCAGGGGCTGCACAGCCCACCATTTGCAGTTTCTGGAAACATTTTTTGTTTCAACAGGCTTCTTCAGCTGGATAAAAAGAATTCTGCCTCAGTTGTTCATTTTGTATTGTTTTTAACGCTACATTCAGTTATTTTTGATGCTGTTTTTTGAAACGATGCTTAACTATCTTCTATGACATCTTTGTAACTTGCCTTGACACACAAACACACATTCATGAAATGAAATTTTTTATGCACCAATCCAAAAATGAGATGCAAAATTCAGTCATATGTAGCAGTGCAAACTACATGAGCTGTGATATAAAGCAGCTGGAGGACTCTTTTTCAAAAAAAAATGTATTCAGTAGGCAAAGCCATTTTCACATTGATCCTTACCTTACAGAGAGCAGTAAGATCTCTATGCTTACTCTTCACAAGGAACTCTGCAGTGATATCTCGAGGCGGTTTTACTTCAGATGCCTCCTTGTACTGCTGGTGGAGCTCCTTTATCTTCTCTTTCAAGTTCACCATCTATAAAGGCGGGTGGGGTAGAGAGAAAAAACACTTAGCAGGAAGAGAGGGGGAAAGCCCTTTTGTACCTTTCAGGACTCTGCAGGACTCTGCAGAAGAGCTTACTGAACTGTGTGTCACGACACGTTAGTGTATCAGCTGCAAGGTGTACTGTAGGTTTGTTGGGCAAATGCTCCCCACGCACTGCCCAGGGCTGGAAGGAGGTCAGTTTAACCTCCGGTTTCCTAGTAAAACTGAATTACTGTGTCGCGAAATGATGCATGTCTAAAAAGTGTGTCACCAACCTGAAAAGTTTGGAAAGCTCTGTTCTACAGCAGTGGCGTATTGTATTCTTATATGTAGGACTGCACAGATAAATGACTCTTTCAAGCCACTGCACTGGCCCCAAAATGGGGCCAAAAGCTTCCTAGACCAAGAAGTAAGTTGTACGTAAAGGGAACGGAGCTGTGCGTGTCTCAAGCTGGGATGAGCATCTGACCTTATTAAGAAGATCTTTAAGCTCTTCTTGAGTTTTCACTATCTTCTTCCAGTGTTCAATCTGTTCATCTTTCACATGCTTCTCTTGCAATCTACGTAAGGAAAGGAGAAAGAATGGCAGATGGCAAAACAAGAGGTAGAGTAAGGATTTCAGGCTGCAGCAGTATCTAGGGCCGAGACCAGGGATAGGGAAAAAATTTTCAGCCCAAGATCCACATTCCCTTCTGCAAACCTTCTACAAGGCACGTGCCTCTTGTGGGCAGATCCAAAGGCAAAAGTGGTTTGAGCGACAAATTCAAATATTACCTTTGTATCGGGTAGTTTCTACACACACACACACACACACACACCATTCCTATCCTCCATACAAACAAGCAAGAGGCATTCCCAGAGTTCAAGGATGTATTCTACCAACAAAAAAACACTCGAGGGTGCAAAGCGGAGCCGGTGAGGGGGATGGTCTGGGAAAGCCCCAAGGGCCAGAAAGAGAGACCCCCGAGAGCTGCATTTGGCCCCTGGGTATGAAGTTCTCCACTCATGGCTTAGGTCATATTGCAACACTTGCTAGACAGCAGTTCAAGCAGCTGCCTCAAAGTACTGTTCAGGTCACGTGTGAAACTGCCTTCCGTCAGCAGCCAACTCCATCAAATTCCCAGATGAAGTGGTGGAGGATAGAGAAACATTTGGCAAGCATTTCAAAAACACAAGAAACCCGTATTTAACACTCAAGGAAAGCTGTAAAGCCCACTGACTGGCAGTCTCCTCCTTGGTTCAAGGCAGAATCAAACATGAATACAAGTGGCAACCATTCTAGGTGCATCAAATTGACATGTGACCATCAATGCACAGGTCCTTTTGGACCCTTAAAGCAGCAGAAGAGAGGTGGGGTGTAAAGGAGCGGAGCATGCTGCTACCCACTTTGCCGACACGCACGGGGGGCCTGGAATGGAAGCCCCACGTGAAATGGTCACTGTCATTGCTTATACAAGGCTTCTCTGAAGGCATGTAGGCAAAAGTGAGATCTGAGAGTTAATATACTACAAACCTGAAGACATGTTCCAGCAAAATATACTTAACACACAGTGGTCAGATCCACTGAATTTAATCTAGGTTTCTTTCTTCACACAGATAAATTTCACCAACAGCAGCAGCAACAACTGAGGACATTTTCAGAGTTATCAATGAAAAGTAACCTCACTTACTGTATGACGACTTCTAAAGCCTGACCCAGTGAGACTGGCTTGTTATTAAGGACATTGAAGTCCAGCTGGTGGCTGAGATATGAAGTAGCTTCCAGCAAACGATTGAACTCTTGCTCTACCATTTCATCTTTCTCCTTTGGAACCTGCAAGAAGGATCCTTGAAGTTAATCCTAAGTAAAACAGCAACAAAAGCTCAAGAAGCACTTTCCACTCACACACTATATACCACCCAGCCCTTTTAAAATGTGGACAGAACAGCTAAAGGCGCTAAGTTGTAGGAGGAAGAGTTTGATTAAACAGTAAGAAAATATTATCTAGTATAACAACAGCTTAGCCACAGACTTATATTTTCAAGCCAGTATGTAATTTTGCTCCAAACTATTCTCTCAAGTGAATGTTTCCAAGAAACATCAAACTTACCGCTTGTCCATTGGCTTCATAGAGTGGACACTTCTGTTTTATTTTGGCCAGTTCCATATTTACTTGCTTGCTCACCACAGCCATTGGGTTTCCTCCTAAAAAAAGAGAGATTGTACAGAGAAGAATATAATCATTTCAATTCCCATTTCCAGAGGGATTGTATCTAGCAAATGGAAGGAACTGAAACCTGGAAAACTTGCAGAAGGAACACATCTCATTCTTAAAATACAGCTAGATAAAACTAATCACAAATATTGGATAGTTTACTCTGAGTCCCAGTAGTGAGATTGGGAAGGGCCCTCCTTCTCTCCTTCTAGTTTTACTTTCTCTAACCATTCCCTTTCGGAGAGAGAATGATCTAGGACTGATCAACTGTCTGATGAAATAAACTAAAAATCTGAATCAGGGCACAGGCCCACCACGTAAGGCCAGATAGAAAAAAGGGAGAAAAAATATTCATGGGGAAGCCATGGAGTACTGCTATTGCTAATCATAAAAAATGGGTGCCAAGGAATGTGCAAAACTACTCAGTAATTAGCCCGTAGATGCAGAGTTTGAATTCAGACTTGTTTTTAAGACTCACCAAGTCCTGTTACCACCATGGCTCCTAGGTCTGCAACGTAGTTTCCTTTGCGAAAAGTGGCAACTCTGCCCCCTACACGATCCTTTAAGAGAAAAAAATTCCAGGGGTTACATTTACAGGGCTTTCACTGAAACAATATGCTAATTTTAGTAAACCCTTTGAAACACTAGCAATAATGCTTTATTTTTCAAAAAGCGTTGGACAGTGAATTTTAAATAAAACTCAACCCTCTTGTAAAAGAAACCAAAAAACAGAATAGGAAACAAGAGTGTTGAAACTGGCTAACAGGTTAGTAAATCCAAATATGTTTAAAACTAAACAGGAAGCCCCTTGAGAGGAAACAGACTGCAGCAGCTTGATGGAGAATTGTACCTGTAAAGTATTACCCTGACACCTGTCTTAATTTTCTCTTTATTACAGTATTTTTCGCTCTATAACACGCACCTGACCATAACACACACATCGTTTTTAGAGGAGGAAAACAAGGGGGGGGAATTCTGAATGAAACAGTGGATGTATCATTTTTGTGCCTCATGCTGTGGCCACAGACATGTGATCTGATTGTGAATTTGGGGTGACCCAATGCAAAAATCCTGAGAAACCCTGTGGATCTGTGCTTTGTAACCACATTTTTGCACCATTGTGGCCCCAGGCAACAGTGGGTGCGTGATTTTTTTGGTGCGGGCTGTAGCCATGGACATGCTATGTGATCTGATGGAAAAACACAGAAGGGACAAGGAGCACGAGAGGGGTGTGCAGAGAAGCAGCTGGCTAAAAATGCAGGAGAGGGGTTTAACGGGAGGGAGGAAAGGAAGGCAAAAGTTTCCCCCCACCCAGCCACCCAAGCCAGCCCTCTCTCTCTCTCCCCCACCTGCATGTTTTCCGGCTGCCTGCGAGTCCCTAAAATGCTTCCCTGGACGCAGCAGCACCGGAGCACGGAGTGGAATTAGAAGGAAGGACGCCTGGAGGGGAGGGGCTTTCCCTGCTCTTTGTTCCGTCTGAGCAAACAGCAAACGAAACAGAAGAGGGTGGGCACTAGGACCCTGACGCAGAATACAGGAAAGCAACAGCTTCCTCTCTCGCCCGATCTGAACGGATTTTTGCCCGATTTTTGCCCCTGCGCTCAGGCGAGTCAGCTCCAGGGTCCACACATTCGCTCAATAACACGCACAGACATTTCCCCTTTCTTTTTAGGAGAAAAAATATGCGTGTTATAGAGAGAAAAGTACGGTAACTATGCCCCTGCGGCCACACTCTGAACTTCTCATGAATCCCAAGCATGATCTGAAGGCACGTAATACAACTAAGTCTCAGTGTGGTCAGTGCATGAATAGGAAAACTATCTGGGAGCTCCATTTCAGTATTAATTAAGAGTAAATATTTATCTAACTTCAAATGCACTGCCGGAAGCAGTTACAGAGTTGCCTGTATTTCAAACTATTGGTCTATCTAGTTCAGTATTGTCTACCCTAGACTGGCAATAGTGCTCTGGCATGGGAAGAATCAGGTATGGTCAAGGATAAGAGGACACTGAACAAGAGGGCTCAAGGCCACGTTATTGGTTAAAGCTTAACACTGATATTCTTCAGTCATAAAAATGAATGTTAATGTGGGCTGCTTCACAGTTTTTTCAGTGGCAAAGTCAAGTTCCAATGCCTAAAACCACTATTGGGAGCCACTGTCAATCCAAACTCCATGTTATACAAGCTACACTTTTAGATATACAGAAAGTATTTTAGGTGTGTATCTTAAAAACATGAAGCAGTTATAAAAGGCCAGGGAATCAGAAGACTTTTAGGGTTTTTTTGTTACACCACTATACTCTTGGTGACAAAATCATTCTACATTTCTCATCTCTTGCCTGAATTCATTGTAATTTGTGTCTAATCAAATCCATCTCTCAGGCCCTGTAGCATCCTGTGTGGGGAAATGAAGAGGCTTGTAAACAAGAAACAGGTCTGCATAAGAACAAACAAGTTTTTCATGTGCTTATTCAAATTATTATTGTGCCTCATTCTCTTCTTCACACAGCCCCCAAAGCAGCTTGCAAAATAAAATATCAAAAAAATAAAAAATATATTACAATAAAAATGGTAAACCATCTACTGTAAAATAAAACAGGTAATAAGACTTATTAAAGTGCTACACAGCCATTTAAGAACATAAGAAGAGGCTGCTGGGTGAGGCCAATGACCCATCTGGTCCAGCATCCTGTTGCCATGGTAACCAACCAGATAGATGCCTGTGGGAAACCTGCAAGGACATGGGCACAATAGCACTCTCCCTTCCTGCTGTTTCCAGCAACTGGTATTCAGAAGCATAGTGCCTCAAATCATGGAGGCGGAGCACAGCCATCGTGGCTAGTTGCTGCTTATAGCCTTACACCCCATGGATTTCTCTAATCAAAACCATCCAAGCTGGTGGGTATTACTGTTTTACAACAGCATAGATCAGTCTGCATAGAAGGCTTTTTTACGTAGTGATGGAAAATGACCAGCAAGGACCCCCTAGTGTACCTGAGAGGACCACAGATTGCAAATGCCACTGCAGAGAAAGTCTGTCCTCATAACCCTTGCATCTTACACTTTTGCAAAAGACAGAACATAGATGTGCAGAAGAGGCCATGCTCAAAGGTACATGTGACAGGGACCGAAACGCGATGTAAAGATGTTCAGGCAGTTTCCAGGGATATCTTAGCCTCCTCCTTCTCATTCAGCAGAGGTTTTCTACTGGTTTTGATGTGTGGTGCCATCATGTGAACTGTCAGTAAGCCACAAATGATTTGTACAGGTATGTATAGGTAAGCAGGCTCCTAGTAAAAAATACTGTAGACCAGTAACTTCCGGACTTAATTACAAGGCTGAGACATACTGCGCAAGACACTCACTCTTGCTTCTAGAAGTGTGACATCCATTCCGAAGCTCTGTAGCTGGCGAGCTGCTGCTAAGCCGGAGACCCCAGAACCAATAATGATCACCTTGCCAGTCTTCTTAGCTAAAAGCACAAATGCATGGATAAACAATGGTATGTTAGGGAACTGATCAGCCCAGGCTAGGTTCTGGCAAAATAAGCAAGGCTAGGACCAATATGAGCTATGATCACTGTTTCTGTTTCTTTCTCTTTCTCCCTCTCCGTCAGCTGGGAAAATATTTTTAGGTTACAAGATTAAGAAATTTGCTTAACACTGCATGCTAGCACTAGGAGGGAAAGCAAACCAAGCCCCTGTCTGAACAAATCCCTGAACTAAGTTTTCAGAGGCATCAGAAAATATTAGCAAATCAGCAACCCAGAAAGAACTCTTGGATCAAACCTGGAACCCTGACAGAAAAGTAATTGTTCCAAAGGGTCAGAATTTCATAAATAGTGACCCTCTGAACTTGACGGGCATACAGCACCACAAGGCCAGGCACTCAGATCTACAGAAGGACACAGTAGCCAGATGATGCAGCTTATCAGAAAGGGCATTTGCCTACTTGCCTTCCAACCCCTCCCCTCTCTTGCTTTGTCAGTGACTATTTTGCAGGAGAAAAGAAAAGGATGAGGCTCCTTCCACGGGACTGCTTTGAACCATTTTGATTTTATAGTTAACTGCCTTGAATTTCTCTAGTGAAAGAAAGGCCTGATGTAAACACAATAAATGAGTGGGCAATATATTAGGGATGAGAACTAGCAGCTGAAGGGTTCAGTCTAGTCTCAAAACTGTCTTCAAACAGCTTCAGATGAAGGGCTGCAACATAGGGGGCAAACAGACATGCTGGGTTGCGGAAAGAGCACTGGGCTTCAAACTGAATTTATATATGGCATAAACCACAAAGGTGAGTCTGCACTCCAGACAGCGATGTATGACAGATCAAGCCTGAAAATGAACAATTAACCATCCCACCCACTGCCAAATCTTTATTGTAATGATGAAGCAAATGACACGTTCTGATTCAAAGAACAAGTGTTGAACTCCTTACTTGGTAGGGGCTTCACTCTTTTGTAGATGCCAAAATTGATCAAGCCATGGCGTTCCAGATAGCTGTGGACTCTGTGAACTAGTACAGTATCACCTACAAAATAGAAAAGTCCCTTAATATACAAACTGCTGAAGAGCAGGCCTACAATGCTGCTAGTTTCACTGTAGTGGGGGCAAAGCTTATTCTGAAATGCCATGCTTTAGTTTGAATTCATATCCTTAGATATCTCCCTGCAGTAATAGCTCGCATATTGATCTACTGGATGGGGAAGTCATGGGCTCTGAATGGCATGTACATAAACAAGGCATTTTCAGAGCGAATTTCCCCAAGGCACACACAAATTGGGAAACTCCTTTCCTAGAAATAACCTCAAGCAAAATATGCTTTTAATAGTCACAAGAGGCTTTTGCTGCTCAGCACCTGAAGAAGAGACTTGACTGTACAAATGTCTATTTGTAACAGCAGTTTGGATTTACAGTTGTACCTTGGAAGTCAAACGGAATCAGTTCTGAAAGTCCGTTCGACTTCCAAAACGTTTGAAAACGATGGAAGCTCCTGCAGCCAACTGGAAGCCATGGAAGCCCCGTCAGACGTTCGGCTTCCAAAAATAGTTTGCAAACCGGAACAGTCACTTCCAAGTTTGCCGCATTTAGGAGTCTAAATGTTCAAGAACTAAGCTGTTCGAAAACCAAGGCACGGCTGTACATGAAAAGGGTTACTGTTATTATTTTCTTTATCCAGCTTTACTAGTCAAGCATCCCAAGGAGCTTACAATTATGCGCAAGGTAAGAATGGCAACTTACTATTATAGGGTGTTTCCAACTGTTGTAGTGTTGCTTCAAACGTCAACTGAATCTTTGGGTTATCCAACCAAAGCTGCAACTATTTGAATGACACAAACATACAAAACTGTTGTAAATTCTGTAACTGAGCTAGTAATTACTAGAAAGCTTTGAGGGGGAAAACCCTTCATATATATGCTTTGTGGCCACTTAAGAATTCTAATGTGCAGTGATTATGCTGCCTATGGGTAACTTTCTTAATCATGGGTAGGCAAACTAAGGCCCGGGCACTGGATCCAGCCTAATTGCCTTCTAAATCCGGCCAGCGGACATCCGGGAATCAGCATGTTTTTACATGAGTAGAATGTGCCCTTTTATTTAAAATGCATCTCCAGGTTATTTGTGGGGCATAGGAATTCGTTCATTTTAAAATATATATATAGTCCGGCCCCCCACAAGGTCTGAGGGACAGTGGAACGGCCCCCTGCTGAAAAAGTGTGCTGACCCCTGTTCTTAATGAAGTGAAATGACTGGCATGCTTCCCCGGTGACGTGAAGAAAAGAATATGGCTAATGAAACAGAAGTTAATTGGGCTGCATAGTTCATCTGAGTAGTCAAGCCCTAAAATGCAAATGCCATGGAAGGCTACAAATTCTGTTCTTAATAAAATGAATGTTTGTCAGGATGTGCCACAAGAATCAGTATTTGGACAGCTGGGTTTGGAGCAGAATGGGCTTCTTTAAAGAATCTGAAATATTTTCAACATTTTAATTCCTGCAGTGTCATAACTCGTCTCCATGCCTACCAGCTTCCTTTATCCAGACCTCCTGAGACTGGTTGGTTGCTGTTGTTAAGAAGCTGGTGCATCTGAATATTTGGCCCTGAGGACTGTGTGTGGCTTCCTCACTCTGGAGTCTTAGCCTGTGTAAACGCTATGCGTTTAAAGCACATTAAAACAAAAACAAAGAAACTTCTTTCCCTCAAAGAATTTTGGGCACTGTGGTTTAACCCTCCCTGAATTACCATTCATAGTAACCCTTAACAAACTACAGTGCCCCGAATTCTTTGAGGGAAAGATTGTGCTTTGAAGATATAGTGCATACACAACCTTTTCTGTGAATCTTTTCTGTGAATCGCCCTGAGACCTCCTGGTATAGGGTGGTATATAAATTCAATTAACAACAACAACAACCATCTAAAACTAAAGACCCCAGTACCAAAGACCACTGAGAATATTCCATCAAACTTTTAGCAATCAACATACCGTCCGATTTCGGATGTAAAGGAACACCTTCTGAGTCTGCTGTGGCCCACTGATGATATCCGGAAAACAAGCAGCTTCTTGTGATGTCATCCGATCATGTGGAAGTCGGCTCTGGAAAGCTGCACCTTCCACACCTACAATGAAAGAACCCACATGTGACAAGTACTGCCGAAACACCTGGGAAGCCAGGATGCTGCAACCCAGGAGACACTTTCATCCCTGCCTAAGAGGTGCAAGTGTGTCACCTCAAACTGTGTCTGCCTGCAAAATATTTGGACCTCCTTACTTTTAAAAACTTAGTTCTTTGATATATTAACCCAAGACACAACTTAACAGGCTAGCACTCAAATGTGTATGAACACATTCACGGTGTCATAGTGCAGTTAGGCAGATCAACCGATGGCAAAGTTCTTGATTTATATACTGTAAAGTGCAGAATGCAATAATTGCCCATTTAAAAGTTAGCCACTGTGGACAACTGTGGAACAGGGTGCGGTGGGGGGTATTGGGCAAGCATTCATACAGCCAGCCTAACAGCAGGCAACCACCAAAGTGCTTTGTACAGAAAGCAGAGCACTTCTGCTGTCAATAGTGGATAGGAGAAGTTATCTTCATTGTGTGAGTGCACAGCTGCCTCTCAGGAACAGCAAGGACACAGATGAACAAAGGAATCAGGTCAGGCATGACCAGGTATGGGATGGCAGGAGGCAAGGAGCACAAAAGGACATGGAGTGTGGGGCAGTTCGGTCAACAGCAGCAACCCACTGAGACCAGGAGGCAATCACAGACCTCAGGAGAGGCTAAGTTGTCTGGTACATCTGTAGGAATAGGGGGAAGACAGAATGGAGGAAGTAAAAAAAGGGGTCAGACTCCAGGATCAGGAAGACTGAGGAAGGAAGGCTATCACGTCAAGGTGCATCTTAATGGTTAACCTAGAAACCCAAGCGATTTGCAAGAAGCATCAATTCAACAATCTAATCGAGAATGCCAAAATGTATTTGTTACACAGGATTACTTAGAGGGGGGATTCTAGTTTACACTAGCAAGGTTATTTTCGTCACAACACCACCCAAGTCCCTCAAACAGGTTTTTGACTATTAATCTGAGGGCAACACTGCAACACTAATTCCATACCCAGGCATTTCACTTTTACACCATTGCATTTTACAGGCATTTTGGATTGGAATGAAAGGAGGCAATGAAACTCATCTTCAATAAAATCTAGGAATGAAATCCTTCATTGATTAATCTATAAGATTAACCAATTAATTTTTTTTTCAATACATGCAATGGGCATCTGTAACTGGGCAATCGTTTAAAAACAAAAAACCGACAACTATGGATTATAGCCAACAAAATTCTACTCAGAGTAGACCCAATGAAATTAATGTCCCTAACTAACTCATGTTCATTAATTTCAGTGGGATCATTCTAATTTAGCTGACAACCACCCAAAGTATACTATTAAAAATATTAATTTATCATAGAATCAGAGTTGGAAGAGACCCTGAGGATCATCTAGTCCAACCCTCTGTGAAACAGGAATCTCAAGTAAAGCATCTGTGACAGATGGTCATCCAACATCTGTTTAATCATATGCAAATGTTCACAAATATTAATTTGATTTACTTACAATTTTTATCATTTTTTTCTAAATATCAGGACACAGCCCTACCAAATCCCACCTTTTATGGGGAACTCTTAAGTAAATTTACCCACATGTAAGTCACAGAAAGTTCAATGGGGCTCACCCACAGATAAGTGGGTTTAGGACTGAGTTCTTAATGTCTCTATGGCAGAAGCCCTTCTCTTCTACAACAACTTGTGCTGAGTGCACAAAATTTCTCATTTCCAATTTCACAATGTCAAAAACAGTTAAGCTCTCGTTGACATTTCCAGATATTAATAAGGCCGAGAAGCTGATTGACTGAAATAAAGACTGAAGTAAAAACAACTGCAGGTTTATATTGAAATGTTTTTTGTTTTTAATGTCACCTACCAAAAAGTGGGTGGGCTAAAACTCTGCAACAACTTCATGTGCAATTAACAGACGGCTTCTCTGAATTCATAAAATGCCCTAAAAATAACACTCATTCCTATTGCAAGAATGAGCATTATTTAGGTATTAAGTTCTTCAGAAATAAAAACAGCTAAAGTGCTAAAAGGTCACAAAATACAGATCTAGTCATTGGTTCTACACTGATGCTTCAACACAGACCTGAGTGCATAAGATTAAAATCCTACAAATAATTTACATGATTGCTCAAATGTTCATTGAGGCAGTTGAATGTAGATCATTATCCACTGTAATCAATAGGAATATAACTGAAAGCAAACTCCTATGCATGCTTATTCAGAAGTAAGGTCCACTGAATCCAAGTAAGGTTCATTGTATTCCCTATTAAGTATTTCTAGGAATTCAGGCTGAATATGCAAACTTATAATGACAGCCTAAGTATTTGCACTACACTGAAAATGGAAAAACTTGGCATCTTAACAATATTAGGAACACAGTATGGACTTACAAGTTGTAATGTGATGAGTGAAATAAATTGCTTTTCTAATACATATTATGCCATTAAAGCTAAATTTAACTTGTGCGTTTCTCAAAAACAAAATAGCTTTAACTCAAATTTCAGTACCTAAGTTACTGAATTCTGCCCAAATACTCTGTGCCTTTATACACTGAGTGATCTGGACAATAAGCAACACCTGCAGGACTAAGAACAAGCCTTGTGTAAAGGCTACTGGCTAATATCTGTGAAGAACAATCCCAAGAGATGATGGCAGACATGTAGGGACAAATGCACTGATAAATGTCTCCTGGAAGAGCAATAACGACAGCTCTAAATGATGAGTTAGGGATAAACAGACCACGCTCTTCAGACTGACACAAGACAACTGAAAACGCATTTCAGTTTGGCATTGCTGAAAACACATTCAGAGGACAAACTAAACCTGGGAGAAAATGAGTCAACTAAGGAAGAAATGTGACTGAAGTGACAGGTGTTATACCCCACTGATTAACCTAATCTTCTGTGGGGAACAACAGAATGGAAATCTAAAACAATAGGACTCAGTTAGCTCAGTTGGTTAGATAAAGTATGGCAGCCCTCCCTACCTTTCAGATACAGTGGTGCCTCGCAAGACGAAATTAATTCGTTCCGCAAGTCTCTTCGTCTTGCGGTTTTTTCGTCTTGCGATGCACGGTTTCCCATAGGAATGCATTGAAAATCAATTAATGCGTTCCTAGGGAAACCGCCTTCAGACCAGGTCCGGGGACAGTCTGTCCCCGGACCTCTTCTGAAGGCTGGGGGGGGGGGGGGACAAGGGCTTTTCTTCCCACCCCCAGCATTTTAAAAAACCCTGGGACAGCGGAGGACTTCTCCGCTGTCCGGGGCGATCTTAAAATGCTGGCGGGCGGCATTTTAAAATCGCCCCGGACAGCGGAGGACTTCTCCGCTGTCCGGGGCGATTTAAAAGCCCCTGGGAAGGCAGGCAGGGGGGACAAAGACTTTCGCCCCCTGCCCGCCTTCAGAAGGTGTTCCCGCCCCCCGCCCCACTTCGGAACAGCTTTCCGAAGTGGGGCGGCTGGGGCAGGTGTCCCCGCCCCCCGCCCCACTTCGGAACAGCTTTCCGAAGTGGGGCGGCTGGGCCAGGTGTCCCCGCCCCCCCTCCCCACTTCGGAAAGCTGTTCCGAAGTGGGGCGGCTGGGCCAGGTGTCCCCGCCCCCCCTCCCCACTTCGGAACAGCTTTCCGAAGTGGGGCGGCTGGGCCAGGTGTCCCCGCCCCCCCTCCCCACTTCGGAACAGCTTTCCGAAGTGGGGCGGCTGGGCCAGGTGTCCCCGCCCCCCCCGCCCCACTTCGGAACAGCTTTCCGAAGTGGGGCGGGTGGGCCGGGTGTCCCCGCCCCCCCTCCCCACTTCGGAACAGCTTTCTGAAGTGGGGCGGCTGGGCCGGGTGTCCCCGCCCCCCCTCCCCACTTCGGAACAGCTTTCCGAAGTGGGGCGGCTGGGCCAGGTGTCCCCGCCCCCCGCCCCACTTCGGAACAGCTTTCCGAAGTGGGGCGGCTGGGCCAGGTGTCCCCGCCCCCCCTCCCCACTTCGGAACAGCTTTCCGAAGTGGGGCGGCGGGGGCAGCTGTTCCCGCCCACCCTCCCCACTTCGGAACAGCGTTCCGAAGTGGGGCGGATGGGGCAGCTGTTCCCGCCCCCCCTCCCCACTTCGGAACAGCTTTCCGAAGTGGGGCGGGTGGGGCAGGTGTCCCCGCTCCCCGCCCCACTTCGGAACAGCTTTCCGAAGTGGGGCGGCTGGGCCAGGTGTCCCCGCCCCCCCTCCCCACTTCGGAACAGCTTTCCGAAGTGGGGCGGGTGGGCCGGGTGTCCCCGCCCCCCCTCCCCACTTCGGAACAGCTTTCCGAAGTGGGGCGGCTGGGGCAGGTGTCCCAGCCCCCCCCGCCCCACTTCGGAACAGCTTTCCGAAGTGGGGCGGCTGGGCCAGGTGTCCCCGCCCCCCCTCCCCACTTCGGAACAGCTTTCCGAAGTGGGGCGGCTGGGCCAGGTGTCCCCGCCCCCCGCCCCACTTCGGAACAGCTTTCCGAAGTGGGGCGGCTGGGCCAGGTGTCCCCGCCCCCCCTCCCCGCTTCGGAACAGCTTTCCGAAGTGGGGCGGCGGGGGCAGCTGTTCCCGCCCCCCCTCCCCGCTTCGGAACAGCGTTCCGAAGTGGGGCGAATGGGGCAGCTGTTCCCGCCCCCCCTCCCCGCTTCGGAACAGCGTTCCGAAGTGGGGCGGATGGGGCAGCTGTTCCCGCCCCCCTCCCCACTTCGGAACAGCGTTCCGAAGTGGGGCAGCTGGGGCAGATGTTCCCGCCCCCCGCTTCGGAACAGCGTTTTAAAATGCTGGGGGTCGGCAGCGAACGCTCCCGACCCCCAGCATTTTAAAATCTCCCCGGGACAGAGACTTCTCTGCTGTCCCTTGGAGATTTTAAAATGCTGGGGGTCGGCAGCGAACGCTTCGCTCCCGCCCGCCAGCATTTTAAGATCGCCCGGGGCAGGCGGGGGGAAGGCAGGCGGGGGGGGGGAGCAAAGACTTTTGCCCCCCACCGGCCTTCAGAAGAGGTCCTCTTCCGAAGGCCGGCTGTGGGTGAAAGTCTTTGCTCCCGACCGCCAGCATTTCCCTATGGGCTTTCGTCTTGCGATGTAAGCCCATAGGGAAATTCGTCTTGCGAAGCGCCTCCAAAACAGAAAACCCTTTCGTCTTGCGGGTTTTCCGTCTTGCGAGGCATTCGTCTTGCGGGGTACCACTGTAACTGAATACAGATATTATAAATATTCTTAGCAAGATCTCCACCAATGGTAGGAATGTGCCTGCAAATATGGCCATAATGTTGGGTTGTAGTTGTGACTGGGTAAGCAAACTTTCCTTTTCCTGCTCGCCACAAGCTTTGCTTCACCTTCCTTTCCCTTGGTAACTGTTTCTCCCAGGGGTACCTTTTCTTCTTGCAAGTTTTCTGTACCTTTTAAAGCTTGCTTCAGGTAACTACATTCCAACCTTGTACCTTCAAACATATATCCACACTGAAGCATTGACTTCATAGTAGTCACCAGTCCCTTCCTTGCCACCCTGACAGCCCCCAATCCCAGTTGTCTTCTGCCTGTGCTGTATAGACTTGGTCAAGGAACAGGGTCTTATCTCATTTCCTGCACAGTTTGCCCTCAAAGCTTCTGCTTTCTGGAAAACCACAACATGGAGGGGAGGGGAACTCCCTTCCTCCTCATTTTCTCTCAAATATGCTGGAAAATCAGGAAAGAACTTTGCAGTGGGCATCCTGAGGATGGAGCAATTGCCTTTGCCAACTAAATCTACAGAGCACATTTGGAATTTTGAGGAAGTGCCAAGGGCACCAGTCAGAAAATGGCTTCAGTAGGGCATGGCATAGTACAAAATTGTGGTGGTGGTAGCATAACACAAAATGGCTGCCACATCTGAAAGAACAGAATAAAGACAGGACAACACAATGGTACCGGCATGCCCCACATCGATGGGGAAATGAAACGTACACCAGCTTTACAGAGAGAAGCACTTTGTACTTCTCCTCTGTTCAGAATGAAACAGAAGTGGGTGACTAACACTGCCATCCAAGAAATGGGAGCATGTTTATGAGGTCAAGCTAGTGCCAAGAGGAACACCGTCTCCCGTGCATTGTGGATTTTTGAGGGGATATTTATTTAGACACTTCATAGGTGCCAGAGGAGGGCATGCAGGCACATTGGCAACCGCCTGCTGTAGCCACGTAAGACACCGGCAGTTTTGTCATGAAGGGTGGTTAACACATTCACTACATAAATATTCATAACACAGCAAGCTCCCAAGAGCACATTTATATTTTAAAAATATATAAATCCAGCCAGGAGATTTGAGAAGCTGAAGTCTACTAGTTACCCAAATTAAACAGAAAAGAGTTGTGCTAGATCTTCCCATCTAAGTCCAGCATTGTGTTCTCCTCAATGAAAATCAGTCTCTTTCAGCTGCAAGAGCATTATGGTTACATATTTTGGAAAGGTATTTGTTACAATGCAATGTTCAATTATTTGCTGCCACAGAGTGCAATTGCTGAAATTTGGTTTCTGCCACATAATTCAGTATCTTGAGATGTTTCAATTTTATTTTAAGTAATCAGATCTCTAGGCCTTATACCTGCAGTTAAGCTTAAAATTGTATGGCAGAAACACACAAAATAAGGAAGTGTGCAAACTTGCAGTTTATTTAAGCATGGGTGCTTTAGCACAGAGCAGCTGTCAACACACAGTTCAGTGTAACAACAAAGAACTAGTTTCTAAGTCCCTATGTTAGAGACACGTCTACTTTATCTTGCTCAGGAACTCATTGTACACTGAGGAAGTGACTTGTAAATCAAGTCAAAAGTGTGTAGAATATAATCAGCAGCACAGTGCACATTTTAATATAGATCAATATGATGAACAGCTTTCAGATTTCACTTAAGAAAGTCTTCCTGGTATGGAGCCAGCTAAATAAATCCTGATACAGGTGAAACTATTTTCAAATGTTGTTTGGAATAGAAATTCATAAAGCAAGCTCTTCTATGTCAATGTGCACAGTTATGCCAAAGACAAAAAATATACCCTAGCAGCATTCAACCAAAATGCAAGTACTGTATATGAAAAAGAAAATGCTAGCAGGGTCCCATGGGTCTGAAGTAGAACCGGGGCACCTTTTCTGCCTGAGGACAACACTCCATGTGTGATCTTCTGTGGGCTACACACAAGTGGTTGGGTATGGTCGAAGTGTAGGTGTGGCTAGATGCACAATACTCTCCATCCAGGAAAGCAAAAGGTATTATCACAGATCAAACATACATTCCAGCCAGGTAAAATCACTGGAGGGTGTAGAGCAGTGAGGGCTGTGGTCTGGGCAGAAACCCAAGGGCGTGGAGATCACCATTTGGCTGGCCCTTGAGCTTGAGTTTTTCCATCTCTGGCTGGTTCCTAAAGTTTGAGGGTAGGAATTAGTCACACCAATCTCTGGCAATGACAGAAATCCACTTCTAATGCATGACTTGGAAATGATACCATCATGTGGCCTGGATCAAGGTGCATATCTGGCTTATGTGTGTTAACTCCTGCCTTCCAAAAGATTGCCCAGAAAACAAAACAAACATACTGACACAGTTCCATTTTTGAAGTCTGACGCTTAGCGGTGTGCCAGGCAAGCACTGAATAGCAGCCTGCCCGGGAAACCCAAATATGTTGGATCTCCCTCCTCTATGAAAGAAAAGCAGGATACAATTTAACAAGCAAATGACCCACTCACCCCAAATTCAGAAAAAATGATTTAGGGCAGTCTCCACTTAAGGACTCAAAATAATCGCACATACAAATATAACACCTTGTTGAGACATTAAAAAAAAGCAACCCGTTGAAATATTTGTACACAAACCTTAAATCTTTAAAGCTTCATCAAACTGCATCAGAAATGCAGCCAATCATTTTCCCTGCCCACTCTTTCAAAAGACAACACTGCAGACCTTTCAAGCAGTACTTAAAATGCTTACAATACATTTCAAAGTAAGAACTGTCTGACTACTGACATATCTACCATGGAGATTTCAGGCTGAATTTCTAATCATTTACATCTTGCTCTCTTGCTCCACCACTCACACAAATCAGTGAAGCTGAAGAAGTCATATATCTAAAACATGCATTGGTTTGCAAATGAATTGAAGAAAAAATTGAAAACTATGCACCCCTAAATCTACCGTATCTAGAAACCACATCTTATCGGCACTGGTTTTACAATTTCAAATGTACCTAGAGCCAACTCCATAGATTTTGTTTCATGAACCAAAAAGAGCTTTCAAAATTGTGGTTTCTTAGACATAAATTCTAGTCCATGTGCATCAACTGGAACTATCTGAGGTGTTCTTAAAGAAACCACACTAAAACAGTCTGCATACCCTGAGGTTATTATATCACTTACAATACAATCCAATGCATAGAATCATAGAATCGTAAAGTTGAAAGGGACCCAAGGGTCATCTAGTCCAACCCCTGCAATGCAGGAATCTCAGCTAAAGCATCCATGACAGATGGCCATCCAACCTCTGCTTGAAAACCTCCAAGGAAGGAGAGTCCACATGCCTTCCAGAACTATCCACTTGAAGTCCTCCTGCATGTTTACTGAGAATTAAGTCTCACAAAGTTCATGGGGCTTTCCTCCCTAATTCTATGTAAACATACAGCAACTAACTAGAAAAAAGATATTCCTTTCAATATCATTCCTTGGAATCCCACTCAGAGTCACACTGTGCAAAAAGTCCTACAGCTCTGAAAGGAGGGAGTCTAACTCCCCCTTCAACTTGTAAAGTGACTCTGTTTTCTCTACCAAACACAGGGAAGGGGGGTGAAGCTATGAAATCTGTCCAATGAATTTCAGAGTTCTTTTAATTTCCCATCATGTTCTCCAGCTGCAATAGAAATCCCTCCTTTTCAGTGGCCAAATGCGTTTCTCCTGCACCTCATGCTAAAACCTGACCACCACCCCCCACATGCACTTGCAAGCATCAATCCCTGATTTTGGGGGCTCTTGCTACAAAGTGGCAAGCATCAAACGCCACCCTCACCTGATGCTTGGCAGTCTCCATACCCTCCAGAACTGTCGTCTTGAAGTCCTCCTGCTTGCCCTGTGGAAGGAAAGAGGAGATCTCAGGGACCTTGCTCCACAAGTTCAAGTCATTTGGGGACATGAAGGCCTGATAGCTGGCGATTCAGGTTTAGTAGTTCACCAACTAGTGGGGGGACATTTCCTGAGAATTCCATCTTCTGGGATGTGGGTCAAGGGCATCACACTCTGCAATCTTCTAATGCTTCATCCTTGTTGTTGGAACCCTTTGTCAGACTCCTGCGGGGCATGAGCAATAGATATACACCGTATTGACAGGGCACCTAGCTGTTAAAAATTCATGAAACAATTTTTTAAACAGATTAGTACAAAATAAAGATAACACTTCCTGTGACCAGTAGGAAGAATATGTAGATGGACAGTCTAGCCAAGGGTTTGAAACACCAAGGATCTGTTACGGCTTAGCCAAGTCTTGCTTGGAAACATGAACCAATCTGATGCTACCTTACTTCTCTTCCATAAGCTACAAACATATTAAGGCTAGAAACTCACTGACTCTATATGCAGGCTACAACTACACAAATACTAAATAACATTTATGCTGACTGTGCTAGCATTCACCCATAAACGTACTGTTGTCACATATAAAGAACTGAACTACAGGATTTAGAACTTTCAACAGATCCTAAGAAAGAAGCATGAAAAACATATCCCTGAAATAAGTCTTTAAATTATCTCTCCCCTAAATTATGGGAATGAGCATGCCCAATAAGCCCACCACACAACCAGGCACACAACCAGGATGAGTTGTTTTAAAGTGACAGCAGTTTGTCACTGTGGGTCATAAAGGCAAACTGTAATTACCGTAGTTTCAACTACCATTTATTTAAACAAGCCAGGGTGAGAAGCCATGGTTTGATCCGTGCTTGTTTCAATAAATCATAGTGAAGGCAATAAGAAGCTACAGTTCATTTAAACCGGAATTGAATGCTTTAAATCTCCTTAGCCGTGCCTGGGAGGAGGAATGGGAGATGGGATAACTTGAGTTGAAGCAGGATCATTCCTGTAATATCAAACTATAGTTTAGTGTTATATGTATGTATACCACTGCTTCTAACTATGTAATTCATCTCTAAAAGGAAAAGGATTGGGAATACACTTCTGCTCCTCAGCTACACATTGCTAGGCTGCGCCTACATCAACATGCCTCCAAAACAGTACCTTGTGGGAAGCTCCAATTCTCTGAACGAGTATGATTAATAAAGGTCTCCTACATGCAAAATAACCTTTCAGGACTCAATGGGTGCTAACAGGGGAGCATATTTGATCCATATACTAACATATTAGTAAGCAGCTCACCATACCATTCTGGCCTACTCTGAACACGGTAAAACTTCAAAAGATTTGGTAATCAGACCCAGTAGGAGCCATATCATGGCTATCTATTCTCAATGAACTACTATACCCATCTTTTCTGTTTCATATGGTGAAAAGGGCACTTTGAACAGTGGTGACATGTTTTGGCTGGCTTACTATTACTGTGGTTGTACTGAACCCTCCTTTCCTTAACTCAGAGAAAAGAAGGGTATTGAGCAGCCCTAGTGCTGCCTCCTCCAAAAGCACAAAGGGGAAAGAGAAAAAAACACTACTTTTCTTTGTGCTGACTGGGGGTGGGGGTAGAGAAAGGAGAGGTTTTCATCTTGCAAGCTGTGGTTTTGCAGAAAACACCAGCAGAACGTCGTCTGTGCTGCTACCACCTCTATCAGCTCAATAGGAAGCAAGAGAAACCCTCCCTTCTCCTCTGCCAAGACAAGATCTCATTTCTTTGCTTTCTGTTGCGAGTTTCCAGGAGGCAGAAGAAGCAAGACAATGCTTTGCATATTCTGCAAAAGCACAATCTGCAGGTGGGAAGCCACTTCTCACTTTCCCCCATTCTTTGTGAAAAAATAAGAGAAAGAGAAAGCAACTATTGGCTCTTTTTGCAATGGAGGTCAGTTAATGAAAAAGGCAACTTTACTCTCTTCCCCTTAGGTTTTTACAAGAGGCAACAAAGAGGCAAAGCTGGGGTTTTCTGCAAAAGCCCCAACACAGAGTGAAACCACCTTTCCTTCCTGTGCTTGGGGCAGCAGAGAACCAGTGCGGACTTTCTCCCTGTGGGTTGGCATTTGGGAGAAAGCAGCACCTTCTCCCTGTTGCTTGCAAAAAGGTAAGAGGAATGGACTATGTCTTGTTTCTTTGACAAACATCTATCCATTCCCATCAGATTTTTGAAGAAAGCAGCAGCAATGTGCTGTTGGCACTTTTTTTATTTTAAAGCACTTTTTTATTTTAAAATACAAAAGCTCAACTTGTAGGAGATAATGCACCTACAAGTGGGAAGGGAAAGGTAGTTTCTGAAAAGCAGGGCTTTGAGTTGAAGCATGGGTGCTCAGCAGATGGAAAAAGGCACTCACGTATGATGAGAAGGTGAGAGGATTTATTGAATCCTAATGATGAACTACATTCATTCAACTACTACATTCAAGGTTTAAATGGCCAGCAAATAGTAGTTCAGGGTACCACCTGTCTGTCATAGACTGACTGGATGCAGAGGAGTGAGGAGAGGCATCAGCTGGGGAACCCCCAAGGGAAGAAGGCTCAGAGCCAGGGGACTGGTGGTGCAGCAATGCTGAGTAGTCAGAGGGAGCAGACTAGGAGGAGGAGGTGTCGGAAGCTGAAGAGTTAACAGGGTTTAGTGAGAAGGAAGAGTCTGTGACAGAGAGCAGTCCAGAACAAGAGGCAGAAAAGGGGGCTGGAGAGAAGGGGGGCATAGGGGCAGCAATGAGTCAGGCTGGTTAGGAAGCCAGGCTGAAGACAAAGGAGCCTCAGATTGCTTGGAAAGGAACTGGGGGAAGAGGAGACAAAAGGAGATGTGAAGGAGACCTTCGGTCCTTGCAAATAGGGGCAAGTTCTATCAGGAAGGATAATCATAATCACAAGAGTTGGAAGGGACCCTGAGAATCATCTAGTCCAGCTCCCTGCAATGCAGGAATATGCAGCTGTCTCTTAAGGGGATCAAACCTGCATCCTTGGAATTTTCTTTTTTTATTATAATGATTTTTATTGAATTTTCCATATTTCATTTCATAATACATATCCAAAGCTTACATTTTTACTCAAAAAGAGCAACGACCTCCTTCCCTCCCTTTTCTGAATTTCCTATAACATTAACATATTTCTCACATTTCTATAATCACTTCTTTATCTTATATAATCATTTAAAAATCACCCTCTCACTTATAAATTAGTTTCTTCTTTCGTCTGAGCTACCCAGTGTTGCTGTGCTCTCTAGGCTTGACCTCATAAGCTGCCTTGTTTCTCTGACTAAAGAGTTAACTTCACTGAAGCCATGTGAATTATTTCTGACCTGCTCCTGGCACTGTTTCACTTTTGCTCTCCAGTCTCCCTTTTTCAGAAGAGGGGATCACAATAAAATACAAGGGCCATATGGTCTTGTGTCTTTATGATGCTCAGAATTTTTAAAGAACGGATATTATCCCCCCACCCCATTTTGCCCTTTTTAGTTGTCCATGAAGTAACAGAGAAAGAAATTCTATATGGAACATGAAGGGGCAGCACAGTGAAAGACACATGCACTAAGAAAGGAATGCAAAGGCAGAGAAGAAGCACAGAAGATAGGAGAGTCCTGGGACTTGGCTTCCTGCTCAACAGTGGTACTCAATCTGATTCCTCACCCACAACAGTTATTGACTACTGACATAAAAAATGAAAACAGACCATAGGTAACATGCGTGCATGCGTGTGTAACAATTATTTCCATTCTATTATGGAAAAGTGAACTAGCAGATTGCACTTATTCTGTGGAAACGCACAAATTGTGCCTCCCGCAAACTCCAATTCTAACCAACACTCTCCTCTGCCCCTCAATTAAAATGGGCTTCACAGAAATACAGAACTACACATTTACTGCAAAGGTTTTCTTTCTAGCAGACTATACTATTTCACACACATCTATGAAGCATTTGGAGTTGTAAAACAGGATTTTAAATTGCTTGGCCAAGCATATTTCTCCAATCATAATCTGTGTGTTTAAATTTATGTCCTTTTAGGTAACCCATTCTTTATCCTTACGGGTCTTCCCCACATTTTACCATCCCAATATTTCACTTATGTGAATTACATATTAATTCATGCTTATCAAAATAATAAAGTGTCTTGTCAACCACACCACCCCCCCAGTGGCAACTAGACATTCTGTTTTGGCACCCACAACCCAGGTCCCAGAAGCCACTTGGCCCCAAGCTATTCTATCCCAATTCCTAGCACTGGCTAAAGTCACTTGGGTTCTGTGCAGACATAATGCTAGTTCCTTGCAAGACATTGTTTGCAAACTGGGAGCTGACCTCAGGAGCACTTGTGTACCCAACCCCACTTCCAGTATGAAACATGATTTTGCATTATACATTATAAACAAAACCAATATATATCACATTGCCTTGTAACCATGCGTATATTGAATTCAATCTCTGATTACAAAAGAATGAGTAGTGTGCTGATCACACTGTTCCTTCGTGCCCACTTCCCCATTCCTGCCTTTGCTGTGCCAAATTAGAGGCTAGCTTAGAGTTATGTGCAAACCAGTACTCTATGATGTTTTGGAGGAAACAAACAAAGCAAGTGGATCCATACAAAATGCAAAGCCAGCCTCTGCTTTGTTTTCCTCTCAGCACAGCAAAGACAGGAACAGAGGAACAAAGCAGGTGTTAATAAGTAGCATGCACCATCATGATGCTCAGACGTCTTAAACCATAGTTTAACAATGGTTTGCTGTAATGTGCAAACTACTTCAATAATGGGTTGTCTTATCTGCAGTTTATGTTGGAGCATACGCAATGTGAAATAATGACTAAAGCTGTGAAATTACAGGGGGCATTACTGTGAAGAAAGAACAGAGGAAGCAATGCTTAAACCACAGACTAGCCAACTGTGTTTTGCATGGAGCTAGCATAGAATCTGAACCCAGCTCTCCCAGTCCTAGACTGGCACTCTATTACCACCACACTGGTTCTCAACCAAACTATTTCTGAACAAAAGTCTTCTGTACCATTAACTTCATAACGACCTTGTAAGAGTACTCTCACTTCAAAGTCAACATATTTCATTTGCATTCCATTTTTGTGGCAGGGAAAATATAAAAGCATGTGCTTGAACTACAACTATAGAGTTGCTGGCAAAAAAATAAAATAAAAAAAATATTCCATAACGTTTCTCTCTAAAGCCATGTTTACACATAGGAAAATGACACAAAATATGTTGGGGTCTTAAAAAATAAAAATATAATAAAATATACCTTTCAAAGTTCTTTTATTTAAATGAATATAAAGTTCTGATTTATTTCTGGAAAGCTCCAAAAACCACAAGAATGCAGGTGGAGAGTTTAAAATGTTTTATTCGGATATTTCGAAACAGCTTCTCTCAGTAAATCACAAAGCAAATTTATGTTCCATACAAAACAACTCACTTTTCTAATTCTGGCTCTCCTGCATATCTGCAGAACACTGAAGTGTTCAATAATTTCAACATCTTGCTGTCCTATTAACATAAGAAGATGGTTGTTCTTGACAAAGGAGCCAAAAAAGGAGTCCCTATCTCAATAGCCTGGTTTGCACAACACACTAAAACTAGCTATGGCTTAATGCAAACCTGTTGGCTCCCAATCCTTTGGCTGCTATAGGCTAAGGCAAGGTTTGGTTTAGTGTGTTGTCCAGACCTAGGCTTGTAGTTAAGCACTCTCCAGACTAACAACCACACGTAGCCAAGGTCTGTTATTTCCTCATGGTTAGTTTAGAACAGGGTTTCCCAAACTTGAGTCTGCAGATGTTTCTGGACTACAATTCCCATCATCCCTGACCACTGGTCCTGCTAGATAGGGATGATAGGAGTTGTAGTCCAAAAACAGTTGGAAACCCAAATTTGGGAAACCCTGGTCCAGAGAATGCTTAACCATGAGTGCCTGTTCAAACAAAATGTGAAACCAGACCTTGGCTTAGCTCAGTGCAGCGTGTAGGCAAAAATAACTAGGGAGGCAGCTGTGAGTTCCACCTTGGAAGCCTGCACTCTCTCACTAGAACATGGCTTAGGAGTGGCACACATTCCAGGGCAGTATGAAAAGCAGTGAGGTTGAAGATTTTACCATTTTAGGCTGGCATGTGACTAGTTATCTGCTATAAAAGGGAGGCAAAATAGGTCACTAAGAAGAAATATACAGGTGAACTAGTGTAGGAGTACAGATATGTAGCACTTTGGACTAAAGCTAGCAAAATGTCTAAAATGAATAATGGGGAAAGAATGGAGCCTTAAAGTGGAGAGAAAATACTCATAAATTTGAGATAATGGGTTTGATCCAAACTAATTTATTTATTTACAACGTTCATTGCACTAAACCCCTCAAAGTCAATCTAAATTAAGTCATTACTAACTTGAAATCAGTGAGCAAATTCAACTAATTTAGGTTGGACCAAACCCAAAATATTTATGTTTATAACTGACAGCAGAAAGGCATTGAACATAAATACAGTCGTACCTTGGTTCAGGAATGCCTGCGACTTGAACATTATGGCTCCCGAACGCCGCAAACCCGGAAGTGAGTGTTCCGGTTTGTGAACGCTTTTTGGAAGCCAAACGTCCAACACGGCTTCCGATTGAGTGCAGGAAGCTCCTGCAGCCAATTGGAAGCCGCACCTTGTATGACTAGTCCGTTCTCATAGCAAGAGGCACAAACATCCACTTCCCTCTTATTGCAGAAGACTTGCATTCTGCATGAGATGGACATCTCTCCCCTTTTGCAACAGATGACAATGACATGTAACAAGGAAGGTAAGCACATGGATCTTTCAAGTATGAAGTCTATCTACATGAGTTCAATTAGAAAACATTTTGTCTGAAACCTACTTATGTGGCCTAAAACAAGCTGTGCTCACTCAGCTGATGCCTACTCCTCAACCCAAATAATAGAGCCAGGAGATCAACGGCTAAAGGGTTGCTACAGCTCCACTTAGGCTTCTCATCAGCCCCTGCCCAAACTGTGAGGAAGTGTGCTATGCAGAATGAATGCAATTTGCCGCCCCCCAAAGCACATGGTGGTATGTCAATTGCCATTTTGCTTTCATGCTACCATAACATCCTACAATTGGAGTTTGACATAGGCAGCTTTAGAAACAACAGAGGGCATACTCTTGTCAGCCAGCTAGGAACTTCCCCAGGGTGCAGCTTTGGCTCACAACCACTAATTCTTACAAGTTGGAGACAGTATTTTAGGGATGGACATAAACGAGACTCTTTACTCTCCTCAAGCTATACTTCTGACATTTAATAGAGGGAGAACAAAGCTAAAACTTGATTCACACACACACACACAAAAAGTGGCCCTTTTATTAAGAAATCTAGATTCACAGTAGTTTTAGACCAGGCAGAACCAGTTTTATTAACAGGATTAAAGGCAACTGAACGTGTTGCCAAGTAGCTAAAATGTACGGGGGGAAACCCAGAATACAAAAAAGAGTAAGATGAGAATGACTCAATTTAGCAAAGCAAAGCTAGAAAATTTCATCAGCCAATTTCTGGGATTCTCAACAGACCACAGAAAGATGATTGCGAGCATAGAAAATCTAAGGCCAGGTAAGGAAGCAATGGAGTCAGTAAAGTCACTCTATTAAGGATGTTGATTAATAAATCTGAAGATACATGTTCAAAGCAAATAATATTTTCCAGGGTCACATTAATGCTGCTCATGTGTGGCCTATCATCCATACTTTCTGATGGCATTCAGTCCTTCATGCCATAGCTAATCTAAGCTAAACTCAGTGGAGGGGGAGTGTCTGTGCAACCATATTGCCTTCAAATGTGCAAGACCATTGTTGTCCTGCTGAATGGGGGCCCTTTACTCACCAGATGGCTCTTCTGGCTCACTTTCATTCTCTTCCTCAGGAGGTGGTGGGGGAGGGGGAGGCGGCAGCTTTTTCTCTTTTTCTGCTTTAGCATTCCTTTCTTCTTCAGAGTAATACTCATCTTCAGAAAGGTTAGCAAGGCTTTCATCCATTTCTCTATATTCTACCTGTAAGCAGAATGCCCCCACAATACAATCAATATAGAACAAGCAAATTGGCAAAGTAGATTAACAAACTTTTAAAATGAATTCTCATGGGTAAATTGAAGGGTTCGCTTTAAAGCAAAAGTGAGGAACCTGTGGACCTCATGTTGTTGAATCCCAAAGATGATGGGGGTTGTAGTTCAGCAAATCTGGAGGGCCAAAGGTCCCTCACACTTGGGTCTATACCTTGGTCAACCTTTTCCGTTCCAGGACTTTAAACACAAACATACATTTGGGGACCCCCCTTTTTTTTACTATATATTTGCGTGGTGGTAGTGCTCCTGTTGCAACCCACCTTAGATCAGGCTGCAACCCTAAGAATTTGTCAAGAATGTATAACTTGCTGTTGAAATGGAATACTCAGGATGAAACGGTGAAATCTGCTATGATTAAATGGGCACAAGATGTTGGACATAACATTATGATGGCTGACTGGGAACAGTTATGGACCACAGGTATGAAGTTTACGGCATGTAATGCCTTAAAAGAGAATTTAATGAAAATGATTTACAGGTGGTACATAACACCAGTCAAGCTTGCAAAAATATTCCATTTGCCCGATAATAAATGCTGGAAATGTAATGAGACTGAAGGTACATTCTTTCACCTTTGGTGGACATGCCCAAGGATTAAGAATTTCTGGGAGATGATTTATAATGAAATGAAAAAGGTATTTAAATATACCTTCCTGAAGAAACCAGAGGCCTTTATCCTGGGCATGGTCGGCCAATTGGTGCCAAAGAAGGATAGAACTTTCTTTATGTATGCCACAATAGCAGCAAGAATACTTATCGCAAAGCATTGGAAGACACAAGATCTACCCACCCGGGAAGAATGGCAGATGAAGCTCGTGGACTATATGGAATTGGCGGAAATGACTGGCAGAATCCGAGACCAGGGAGAAGAGTCAGTGGAAGAAGATTGGAAAAAATTCAAAGTATACTTACAGAAATATTGCAAAATTAATGAATGTTAGGAGGATGCTGGAATGAAGTTATATGGCTTTAGCAGAAATGTTATAAAGAATTAAGCAAAAACTGATTGTTAATGGGCCAAAGAGGAAAATTTAAGGTTAGACTGTGTTAAGATAAATTATAGAACAAAAAATTGAGAAAGATGGAAAGGATTTGCTGAAATAGCTAATCGAACTAGAATACAAAAAGGGAGGTGTGAGGAGGTCGACGAAACAAGTAAATGAAAGGTAAAGATACGGAAATATTGGATGTGTTTTTAAATGTTTGTGTTTTTCTTGTTGTTTTGCTGTATTGTTTTTTGTTTTTGTTTTTATTTCTGATGTATTGTAAGGTATTGTTTTGTTCTGTTAAACTTTTTATTGTTTCTTTCTTCTTTTTTCTGTAACTATTAAACCTCTAATAAATATTATTTTTTTAAAAAATCAGGCTGCAACCCACTAGTGCATCCTGACACACAAGCTGAAGACAGTGCCATAAGGCATTGTTGCCTGTTTGTGCACTCTACAATTTGCAATTCTCTTTTTCTACGACTAACCCACTATCCACTGAATACCTCATTTCATCCACTTAAATTAAAAATAATGCAAACTACACTATATTTCACTCTAACATTGTCCACATTAGACTGCTACAGCCTGTAACTTAGTTTTTGTGTACCGTAAATTTCGCTCCAAAACACGCACTTTTTTGCTCCGAGAAAGTAAGGGAAAATGCCTGTGCGTGTTAAGGAGCGAATGCATGGATCAGAGCCATGGCTGCCGTCAGTCAGGCAAAGCTGGAGCCACTTACACGCTCTACGAGGCTCTCACTTTGCTTTCTTTAAAGCGACCTGGAGCCAGGAAGGAGGGAGGGAAGGAGAGCCATAGCAGCAAAGCCGGCAGCAGCCGCTTACACGGGAGGAGGGAGAGACGCTAGCAAAGGTCTGCGCGCTCTCTAAACAGAGCAATGAGGCTGCAGAGAGACGGCAGGAAAGATAAAATTTAAGCAACCAGCAGCAAAATAAAACCAACCTCGAGCTCTGAGCCACGCAGTGAAAACCAGGAAGTAAAAAAAGGGGCTGGGGAGGGCATGAGGGAGAGGGGAAAACTTCGCAAATCCCCCGCGTCTCAGCTGATCGGCTGGGATGGAGCAGCTTGTTTTCAGGCAGGATAGATTTGAGCAATGTCTGGGTCCTAGTGCCCCTACCGCTTTTTTGTGCTCCATTCTATTGCTGCAGGTGGCTGCTTATCGTTCAGGCTGCAAGGAGAAGCGCTTTTACACAGCTAATGGCAAATCCCCTGCAATCCAAGTCCTCCTCACTTGCTCAAATCTATTCTGCCTCAAAACAAGGAGCGGAAGGAAAAGGCTGCAAACTGTTAAACGGAAAAAAAAACCGAGGCACAGGGCAAATACCTTAAGTATACCTTTAAAGCAACAGTGCTCTTTCCCTCCCTCCTCCCCGCGGAAAAGCTCCTTGTCCCTTGAGTTCTTTTCCTTCCCTCCCCACTTAAAACGTGGTTACAAAGCACGGATCCACATGGATCCTCAGGATTTTTGCATTGGGCTACCCCAAACTCACTGTCAGATCACATGTCTGTGGCCACAGCATGAACCATAAAAATCATACATCCACTGTTTCATTTAGAATATTTTTTCCTCGTTTTCCTCCTCTAAAAACTACATGCGTGTTATGGTCAGATGCGTGTTATAGAGCGAAAAATACGGTAATTAGTGCAATTAGTAAGTGTTTCCCGGCAGTTAATAATATATTTAGAAAATACTGAAGAACCTTTCTCAGTTATACTTCTCAGCCTAGATGGTAGCAGCACAACAAATAACCAATACACACAATAAATATCACTGTTCCAGGAAATTAACAAACATTTCAAAAAATAAAAATCTAAGAGCTTTCTCTCAACTACCACTAAGTTCTCCCCTTAGATTTATCAGCTAATTTAGCACAATCTTTCTAATAACCTAATCTAGTGAAAATACAGTCTACTTCAAAAGCCACAGGTACAGAAAGCTCCCTCTAATAAATACGGCACTACTATACTGCAATACTTAGAGGAGCACTTCAGCCAATGAAAGCAGTGGCTGGGAAAGTAAAACATATGGTGCTGCGTGGTGTACAGCAGGCATAGGCATACTCTGCCCTCCAGATGTTTTAGGACTACAACACCCATTATCCCTGACCACTGGTCCTGTTAGCTAGGGAAGATGGGAGTTGTAGTCCCAAAACATCCGGAGGGCAGTTTGCCTATGCCTGGTATACAGCATTTTTACATACAATATGAACTGTGTCCTGCATCACACACACATCCCACCCTAGAAAAGAATCTAGCCTGTCTTCAGTTTCCCCTTAAGCTGCTACACTTATCAGGTTTCACATGTGACAATTGACACAAATAGCAGACATCTGTATAGGTGATAAAGCATAATTCATTTTTTAAATTGTGTAGAATAGTAGCATACATATACTGGGAAGTGACAGCAGTGGGATAGAAAAGCTAGCAGTCAAATGGTTCCTGGGATGTCTAGTCGACATTTGGGGGGAAGGGGTCGGCAACACTTTTTATTTCTTATTTTGATAATCATGAAAATAGGACTTCCGGGGTGGCGCCATCGGTAATGGCGGATTCCCTCTGATCCGGAGGGACTAGCTCCATGGAAAACGGGTCTTTTCCACTACGGCGAAGCGGGGACCCTTTGAAAAATCACAGGTGGATGAAACCTGTGACCATGGGACTCGGCGGGCACCCTTCGCGCCCCCCCAACTCGTAAAGGAACCCAGTTACGGGCTCCAGAGCAAAGAGGGGCTAGTGGTGCGGTGCTAAGAGTCAACTGCTTCTTCTGTGGAGTGAAGCCGCACAGCCGTTGCCGGAGAGCGCTGCCTTTTTCCTGGGACAATTTGGCTACTAAAACAACTACACGTGAGTAGCTTAATTTCGGACAATTGGAGTTTAAACAACGACTTGTGAGTAGAAAGGAAAATTGGACTAAGAAATTCTTCTTAATTTGGCACTGAAACGGGAAGGTCTAAACAGGAAGTCAGCCTTCCGTTTCTTGTAGATAGATTAAAGCAAAGACATGGCAAACTAGAGTTCAGAAAATCGTTTGTAAAGGATTAACTTTCATCATCTAAAATTGTTGAACCCCCTCCGGAAGCAGGAGAAGAGGGGGGATTTTTTTCCGGACTGTTTAAACCTGCAGAAGAGAGTGTAAGAAAAGTAATTTTCCACCGTCTTGATCCTGGGAGCGGGATGTCAGGACTGACGTTTTTGGGAAGTTCATTGACTATAGACAAACGTCTTTGACAGACAGTTAAAAGAAGAGAAACATAGTGATTCCATTGTTCTCCTTCGCATTTTAAAGGAATAAATATTGACAAAATATCTGAAAAAGGAAACTTTGTTGTTAGATCTGCTTTTAAAAGAAAAAGAAAAAAGAAAAGAGATGGATACAAATAGAAGTTCTTCCCCTAGAGGGAGCCTGTGAAACTGTTACTAATTTGAACCGGGGAGCTCTGCAGCTGCAACAGATTAAGATCGTGGGAACAGACGTCTGTGTGGGAAAATGATTGCTTGTACATGAGAGCATGAGCAAAGTTCTTATTGTTGCAGGGTGATCTCATAGCTAGAAGCATCCTTGGAGCATGAACAGCGCGTGAACAGCTCGTGCTGTCCTACATGATTGGTCAACTAACATAGCCTGATCGCTCGCATAGTCTAGTGCGAATGTCCTTATCTGCTGGCTAGAACAAATTGCTGGGCTTGTATTTTGTATCTTTCTGATTTCACACAATAAAAGCTGAGCTGCCATATTAGCCCTAGGAGCAGCCATATTTCGGAACCCCTCATGGTGTGAGACTGATTTTTCCCTGGATGCCGAGCTGCAACTCGACAATTGGTGCCCCGTGTGACTGCCTTCGGACTTCACGTTGTTTTTCATTATTCAGCACTCACCAACACGTCGTTCATCCACGTAGTGGATCCCTGGTGAGTGCTCCCGTGTGACTGCCTTCGGACTTCACGTTGTTTTTCATTATTCAGCACTCACCAACACGTCGTTCATCCACGTAGTGGATCCCTGGTGAGTGCTCCCGTGTGATTTCTTTCGGACTTCATGCTGTTTTACAACGTTCAGCTCTCACCTCGCCCCGCAAGGGCTGCAGACGCGTCGTTCATCCACGTAGTGGATCCCTGGTGAGAGCTCCCGTGTGAATGTGATTCTGGACTACGTTACGGACTTATCAGCACTTATCTCCGCCCGGACAGGGCAAAAAGGCGCCTCCCTCATCCTCCTAAGGATCCCTCGGTAAGTGCTCCCTGCTCTTTTTGCAACTCTTGCAATCATGGGAAAGTCTCTCTCTGCACCACAGAAAATTTTTTTTAAAGACCTTAAATTCCTTTTGGCCAGTAACAACCTTGCTGTTCGGAAAGCTGACCTTAAGTCCCTTATAAAAGCCCTGGACACTCACTGTCCGTGGTTCCCCCAGGACGGAACTTGGGGGTTAGATGATTGGAAAAAAATTGGACACTTCTTTCAAAATCATCCACAGATTGATGTCAAAGTTTTGCATGCCTGGGGTAACGTCTACAAAGCTATGTCGTGTTTAACTCCTTCAAACATTCTTCTGGCTGCTGCAACAGCTTCTTCGCCCGCCCTCCCGGTACCTGTTTTGCCTGCCTCAAACCTACCTCCTAAACCGCCGGACATTTCCCCTTCGGCTCCTCCTGTCGTCCCCCCCCTGCATTCTCCGCATTCTTCACTTCCTGCACCTCCCGTTACTACTCCTCTCCAAGAATCTTCGCATTCAGCACCTCCCGCTCTTCCACCTCCTGCGCCCAAGGCATCTGGCACCGATCCTACCATTCCTCTTCAAAGATCTCTCCGTGCTGCCGCTCCGTTGCTGCCTTTTGATGCTGATACTCCAAATCTCTTTCCTGTGATTGCTCCTGCACTCCCAGCCCCCGTCATGCTGACCAAAACCGATGTTCTCGATGGGCTGACGGGAGGAGGCAATTTTCTTCCTATTGCCCAACAGTTGGCCCTTGATCCTATGTATTGGGCAGCCACCACAGCCTCAGCCCAAGAGGCTCTGGCCTCTGTCCCTGATGACAGGAATGAGCGCAATGGCCAATTGGGAAGCATCAGACAGGGCCCTGCAAAGCCCTATGGACAATTTGTTGATCGCTTGTATAATACCTTCAAGCGGCAAGTTCAGGACCTGGCAGCACAAGACCTGACTGTACGCCAGCTTGCGTTCACTAATGTAAATGAGAACCATAAGCAAGCACTGTGCCCTTTGATGACAACATCAAATATAGCCATTGCTGATATCCTTACAGCCTGCCAGTCAGTGGGCACTGAGATGCACAAAGCTCATCTTTTAGCCACGGCCTGGTCCTCCGCCGTGTCCCAAATTCCTGCAAAGGCTACAACCTGTTGGATTGACAGTGGCTAAGGAAAAAATCCAGCGGACTTTACCCATTACGTACCTGGGACACAAGCTGACAGCATCTGCAGCCATTCCAGTTACGCCTCAACTACAGTTTCCTGGTCATCTTAGACTGGTGGATTTACAACAAATCCTTGGACAGCTGAATTGGATAAAGAGTTATTTGGACCTGCCCACCTCTACTTTGTCTCCGCTATTTTCTGCCCTTAAAGGACATAAGGATCCAGCAGACAAGATCACAGTCACCTCTGCAATGGAAAAGGCTCTAACCACTGTGAACAACCATCTCCGCAGATGTATGGTGGACAGGATTCCTTCTCTTTCCATGGCGCAATTATCACTTGCAGTATTTGCCACCCCGCTCCTTCCAACAGCTATATTGTACACCACAGGCCAAAAACCTGGGACTGTGTCTATTGTGGAGTGGCTTCACTTGCCTCATACTCCTCCTCGGAACGTGTATGCTACACCCAACAGCGTCATGGACCTTGTTGCTAAGGGTCGACATCGAGCCCTTGCCCTCTCTGGAATGGACTTACAGTCAGTGTACCTGCCCTTCTCACAGGAAGAATTTCAGCATCTGATGATGACAGCCGTTTCTACCCAAATAGCTTTTGCTGATTTCTTGGGAAATATCTTTCACAATCCTCCTAAAGACCCTCGTTTGTCTTTCCTTACAGGGCTACGTTATGTCTTACAAACTGCTTTGTCCCCCTTACCCTTACCCTCCGCCCTTACTGTGTTCACTGATGGTAACAAATCCAGAGGGGTGGTGGTGTGGGAAGAGGAGGGGGGATGGAAAAGTTTATATACTACTGAGCAGTCCTCAGCACAACGTGCTGAATTGGCAGCTGTAATTTTGGCATTTCAACAGTTTGCTAATATCCCTTTCAATCTCATTGTGGATTCTCAGTATGTATATAATCTTTTGAATGTCTTACCATTGTCTTATATCACTCCTGCTATTGACAAAAATTTGTTTACATTGTTTTCCACTTTGCAGAACTTGGTACAAGCTAGAACTTGTCAGTTTTATGTAGCCCATCTCAGATCTCACACTGGCCACCCTGGGTATTTGGCAGAAGGTAATGCCCGGGCAGACCATGCTTTGAAGAATGGTATTTTTTCATTGTTTTCAGACCCATTTGAAAGTCATTCTGTATTTCATCAGAATGCTAAAGTTCTGGCAAAATCTTTTTCGTTGCCCATTTCTCAAGCTCGAGACATTGTGTCACAGTGCGCGGTATGCACTAAATCTCCCACAGTCATTCCTTTTGATGCAGTCAACCCTAGAGGCCTGCATCCTCTGGCAATCTGGCAAATGGATGTCACCCACACGCCTTCTTTGGCTCCATTTTCTAGGGTACATCTCACTGTGGACACTGCCTCTGGCTATATCTGGGCCTCTCCTCTTAAAGGAGAGACCACTCGACATGTTATTCAACATTTGATGCGCTGTTTTGCTGTTATGGGAAAACCCCATACCTTAAAAACTGACAATGGCCCTGCGTACATTTCTCAGGCCTTTTCTGATTTTTGTTCTTTGTGGGATATAAGGTTGACTCATGGCATTCCTTTCAATTCTACAGGGCAAGCGATAGTCGAGCGTTCTCATTTGACCTTTAAGACCCTTCTCAACAAGCAATTGGGAGGTCGATCGCCTACTGTATCTGAAATACCTAATGCTGTACATCAAGTATTATTTACTCTAAATCATCTCTTGTATCCCCACAATAAGGATTTTACGCCTGCTGAACTTCATTTCCGGAAGGAAGAAGTATTGCAACGCCCTTTAGTGTCTTACAGGTTGCTTCCAGATCCACAGTGGAAGGGTCCAACTTCCTTGATTTCCTGGGGTCGAGGATTTGCGGCAATTGACGTAGACGGAGTTCCCCGATGGGTTCCAGCCCGCTGCGTTCGACCTTGGCGCTCTTCTGTTGCCTCGTCTTCGCCCAAGGAGACACCAGCGCCTTGAAACCGTATTTTACGCTGTTTGCCGGTGATGACCTCTCACCTGACCTCAACCCACATTGCAGTTGGAGACATCGCCATATTGATGTGCCCTGGATGAAGTCACCTTCCACAGCTGTTCCAGTGTTTCCTGGCACGTTGAAAGGCCATCTTCAACCCTATCGCGTTGGCCCCCCTTCCCCCTGGGAAGCCACCGTTTCTACCACTTATCGTTACAGTTTTGCCGCCTCTTGTTTGGGAAATGAACCTGGCTTTGAAGGATGTCCTCGCCAGACCGGCATCGCTTGGGTTTTGCCCCCCAATAGCGACCATCCCATCTGTGTCACCACGTTTCGTTGGGCTTGGATTTTTGGCTCAGCAGTGCACGGAGCAGTACATGAGGCCTATTTACAGCAAATGGGCTCCTGTATCTGCAGAAATGGCTGTGTGGCTTCTTCTGGATTATGGTTTTTACATGCCAATAATCGAGCCACGAAATATCACGCAGGTTGCTCGGAAACAGCTATTGGAATAATTTACCAGTCTCACCCTTATTGCCCCCCCAAGCAACCAATATGGCATCGTCCTGAGTGGCCCCACAATTCCACTTCACACGGGTGGAGCCTCTCTGTGAACTTTGTGAAACGCCGCTTTCGTCGTGCTGCTCTTTTGCAGAAGGCCAGGAGGCCTGAACCTTATCATCAGATCTGGACTAACAATACTTACGTTAGAGACATTAATCATTTTGCTTCTATGCTTAACCTTTCTGATTGCTGGATGTGTATGCATATCCCTCCTCAATCAAAAAGATCTGGCATTTTATTACATGGTATTCCTATAAATGCTTCATATAAGATTAGTAATAATATGAAGGACAATCGCATAAGTTTACCTCCTGTATTTCTATCGCTTGTAGAATACGCTCCTTATTGTTTTCGTTTTAATCATAATAGCAAAAAAATTTTAGGTCATTATCCATATTGTAATTGGACATATGAGTACGTTAATGGATCTTCTTGTTTTCTTAATGTTACAACCATGAGTGGTAGGCCAAAGGTCTTAATTAATAATGTCACAACTTACATGACTTATGAACAACAAGCTGCGTGTAGAGATTTTTATGTTTGGTTCAACTGGATGAGAAAAAGCAGTGAATCTACATGTTTGCTTCAATACCCCTGATATATAAGATAGATAAGCTCCCAGAGGTTCGTTTGCGTAACAGAAGGGAAGTATAATCACCTATTTCTCATTATACAGGAACAGCCATTTCTAGATCCTTTTTCCCTCTTTAGATGTAGGGATGAATTACCGTGATTTGCATAGATTGGCAAATTGCACTGAAGCCTTGTTTAATTCTACTATCTTGGCTTTAAAAATGATTAACACAGAAATGTCAGAAATAAGAGAAGTTGTTTTATACACTTTTTATGCTTTAAATGTGATCTTTGCTTCTAAAGGTGGAATTTGTGCCTTAATTCATTCTCATTGCTGTATGTATATAACCGATCAATCGACCAATATCTCTGCTACTATTGATTATATGGAACAAATGATAGCCCATAATCCTTTGAATCCACCTGAAGGTTTTGATCCATGGGAGTGGTTGTCTTCTTGGTTGCCTAATGGATTATGGTTAAGAAAAATATTATTGATTGTAATTGCATGTATTGTTGGCTTCATTATGGTGTGTTGTTGCATTCAATGCATACCCTCTTTGATTTCCCAATGCACTGCATGGTGGTACCGACCACGGCCCACCACAGGGGTTACAAGAGGAATTTATGTTGCAAAGTGTAGACGCTTAGGCAATGAAGTGTACGATTTGGACTAATGGTCCCTCTTTTCCTCTAATAATATAAACAAGAAAAGGGGACATGTGGGAAAATGATTGCTTGTACATGAGAGCATGAGCAAAGTTCTTATTGTTGCAGGGTGATCTCATAGCTAGAAGCATCCTTGGAGCATGAACAGCGCGTGAACAGCTCGTGCTGTCCTACATGATTGGTCAACTAACATAGCCTGATCGCTCGCATAGTCTAGTGCGAATGTCCTTATCTGCTGGCTAGAACAAATTGCTGGGCTTGTATTTTGTATCTTTCTGATTTCACACAATAAAAGCTGAGCTGCCATATTAGCCCTAGGAGCAGCCATATTTCGGAACCCCTCATGGTGTGAGACTGATTTTTCCCTGGATGCCGAGCTGCAACTCGACACGTCTGACCTTGTATAACAATGTATTCAGAAGCTCTGGTGCGTGCTTTCTGCAAAACAAGTGCCTTATTGGAAGAGTTACATGGGAAGACGGACTTGATGACTGTTCAGAAATTTTGGACAGGTAGTGGGTAACTATTTAGAACCCACCCAGGAATCAACTCAGGAGTGTGTTCTGACAGATCAGATGAGGAAGGAGGATGTTGCTGGACCTTGGGTGGCAGAGATGGAGGGAGCTGTGGCCCAGCAGGAACATGAGTTGTTGGATCTGACAAATGAACTTAGAAAAAGCCAGATTTGGAGAGATAGAGTTTTGTTTGGTTTGGAAATGGGGGGTTGGATAGACCCCCCCCCATGCAGGGATGTTTTGACTTTTCAAGTCTGGCAATGGGCTGTGAGGAGTTTGGGGTTGTGGGGGTTCTTAACTCTGGAGGGACTTTGAAACATGTTCTTAAATACCACATGGAGTTTAGTGTGGACAATGGAAAAGGGGCTGATTTGTCGGGAAGGGACAAAAATACTGTCAAGTTGGAGTTTCCACGAGTGAAAGGAGCAGGAGACAAAGTAAAGTACAGGTATAAATATGGAGAAGATCTGCGGAAGGGACATGGAAGAGACTTAAGGGCCTCGGACATAAGATTACCAGGTTAATGAGCTAGATGGATGGGATAGAAAGGACTGACAAAACCCGGGACCAGGAGGAAGAGACGTTGGATGAAGATTGGAAGAAAGTTTTAAAAAACTGTATTAGGATTGTTTTATAAAATTGATGAATGTTAGAAAGATGTTGGAACGAAATTATTTGGCTTTAGCAGAAATGTTAAAAGACTTATGTAAGAATATGTTATGGTTATGAGAAATTGGTATAAATAAGATCTAAGCTTTAAAGTTTTAGGGCTTTTATAGTAAGATAAGGTTAAAACAGATTAAGGTAATTTAATGACAGAATATTATGAAAAATGGAAAGGATTTGCTGTGATAATTAACAACTAGAATACAAAAAAGGGAGGAGTGAGGAGGTCGATGAAATAAGGTAATGACAGTTAAGGATTTGGGAATATTGGATTTGTTTTTAAATTTTTGTGGTTTATTTTTGCTTTTTGATTGTGATGTGTTACGTGTTATGTTGCTGTTTTTTGATTTTGATTTTTACTAATTTGTATTGTTTGATTGTGGTTTGTTTTTCTTTTGTACTTTCTTTTTTTCCTTATTTTTCTCTTTGTTTTTCCGGTAATTTTTAAAATTCTTAATAAATATCATTTTTTAAAAAAGGTAATCATGAAAATAATTCACATAAGTGGCAAATTGTTAATATCACATTTTAACAGAAATTGTTGATATATGTTTAATTTTGTGTTTACAATACTGTAAAAATATTTTAAACCAAAACAGTCTACATATAAGTTGTGTGGTTGCCCCTACCACCAGAGGTCAAGGAAATAAACAACTATCCGACTTTTAGAAGATATCTGAAGGCAGCCCTGTTTAGGGAAGTTTTTAATGTCTGATGTTTTATTGTATTTTTAATTTTTTGTTGGAAGCCGCCCAGAGTGGCTGGGGAAACCCAGCCAGATGGGTGGGGTATAAATAATACTAAATTATTATTATCATTATTATCATTCTTATACATATTTAACTGAATTTTCTGTGTCTGTAATTCTTTTTTAATTTATTTGGTATATTTATTCTGTTTAGCACCCCCACACACATCTGAGAATAGCACTTCACAAAATTGGATGAATTGGATTCTAATCCACAAAAGCTTTATGCCATAAAAATGAGTTAGCCTTTGATTTCACGTTATGTACAGTCTATGTACATTATAATGTGTTTTGAAGCTTTTTCTTATATGGATCTGTACAGGTTCTGTAGCAACCTAAGTCACATAAACTCAAACTAAAGTAGGCTACACATTATATATGAAATCCTACAAAGGCATAGGATTCCAGGAAGGGATGGAAAGCATTGTTGAGCCTCACAAGTGGAGCTCCAACTCCTGTGCAGCTGCTGCTAGCCATAAATAAGGAAGCATTGGGAGAAGGACAGCATAATTTTTGTTTTCAAAGCCCTCCCAAAATTCAAGTCCTCTACCCACTATGCTGTACAAACTGATTCAAGTAAATTAAATAATAATTCTTCATAAATTTTACAAGTAAATTAAAAAGGACCAACAGACCTAACTGTAAGCCCTCATTTCAAAAAAGCATTCCTATTTGTAAGCCCTGCAGAGAACTCAGAGTGGAAAAGGGCCCAAATTAATCAATGCTAAAAACTAGTCAAGCCATGTGTTATATACTTCCTTGTATTACAAGCATTTCCCTGTATTAAAGAAAGTAGAACCCTCAAGTCTTGATGATCACATAATGAAATCAATGTCTAATTGTTAAATATACAATGCTCTCCAAAGGTATATTCATCTTCCCTGTGCATCTACATGATACAAATATACACATATCAAAACATATTTCAAAGCTTTATTTGATCACAAAGGATCCTTTGTGTTAGAAAAGCAAGAGCCAAAAGAAAAAAACATTGATTTTGTTAGGATCTATTTCCCTTCCTTATTAAGATGGCTTTGGGGCATTTATTGCATTGCACACTATTAAATCTGCTTCTGTAAATCAAAGGTAGCAGTCTAGCCTACACATTAAGAAGCAAACAATAAATGACATTCATTAGTGCCTTGCAACATAGGCTCCAGCTACTTTCTGACGTCACATCAACCTTGTGTACCGTTTTGGAATAAAAAACCTAATTAACAATAACAGATAATCAATATATGGTACATACAGCAGAAGGTAGTATATGCCCAAGAGATACCAGAGGGGTAGTAATCCAGAACACACAACCCCCACAAGCAAGCCCTGCAGACTGTTTGTGGCCTGTTTCGTCAGCCAGATCCCAGCTGTATCTGATGATATGAGCTTTAATCTATACAAACCTGTGCCACAAGAACTGCCATTCTTTACGGTGTGCCACAATACCATTGCCCGCCCCCTTAAATCCTTAAGAGTGGGCTGTACCACTTTAGATGTTGACATCTCACTTTTGTATTTTTTTGCTTGGACTCCGCCAATAAGGAGGAATCCAGCACTTACGGGGGAAAGACTACAATGCCAACCTTCTACTTATTGCGATTATTCTCGTTGTTGTTTCACTCCCCGCTTTTCCCCAAATGACCCGTGTGGATAAAAGGCGCGCTCCCCGCTCCCATTTCGGCCCCACAGCAACCCTGGGAAGTAGGTCAGGCTGAGAAACATCCTCACTGGCTGAAGGCCACGCAGCGAACTTCCCGGCTCAGCCGGACTGCAACTTACAGGCCTGCCCGGCCTTTACGTTTCTCCTTGCAGGAAGTAACCGCTCGGTTTCTGCTTTAACGTGCAGCGAAAATAATAAAAATAAAAACCACTAGCCCGCTCCGGGAGCCCGAAGCCGCTTTTTTGAACCTCCGCCGTTTTAAAGTAATAAATTTCCTTAAAAACCGGTTCGTGTGAGGCGACGCCTGGCCCACCCAAGCCTGCCATTCCGCCGCCCCGGGTAGGTAAGGCCCCGGTGGGCGGCAGCGGCGGCCGGGGCAAGAGCACCCACCTTGGGCCGCTTGCGACGGCTGGTCCTGCGGCCCTCGGGGGTCTCGGCGATGCTGGTGGTCTCGGAGGCCCCGACGGGCCCCCCCGGCCCCGCGGGGGGAGACGGCTCGGACAAGCCCCCCGGCGGCGAGGCGCGCGGAGGCTCCTTCTTGCGGGGCGTGCGCTCCGAGGGCCCCGAGCCGCCGCCCTCTGAGGAGCCCAGGGAGCCCGACAGGGCCGGCGGAGGGGGGGGCGGAGGCGGCGGGGGTGGGGGCGGCGGAGGGGGCGCCGGGGCTTCGGCAGAGCCATCGCCCGCCGGGCCGCCCGCGCCGCCGCCACCGCCTACCGGAGCCTCCGCCGCGGCCGCTTTCTTCCCCGCAGACAGCATCCCCTCAGACGAGCCGAGTCAGGCCGCGGGACAAAGGCGGCCCCCGCGCGCGCGAGGGAGCGAACGCGCAGAGAAGCTCCGCCCCTGGCGGCGCGACGTCACCGCCCGCGACGCCCCGCCCCCTTCCTACGAACGCGCGATTCCCAGGGGAGGAAGGGGGCGGTGTTCTTTACCAGGGAACCGTTTTTAGTCCCGTAGCGGCCGCCGTAGCACGTGCTGCTGGGACAGCCGCTCTCACCTAGAATGGGGCTCTCCATTAATATGTGATTGATTAATAGTATTGGCATGATTTTAATAGGTTTTATATATGAATGTATTTTTAATCCTGTCTACGTTTCTCCCTCCCCCCCAATGTTATTAGCGGTTCATATTTTTACCTTCTCTTCTTTGGCGGTCATTCGTAGCCGAGGAAGATTGTCTTCCATAAACACGGTTTGAACAATGAGTCCGTATTTGACTGGAGGCCAATTATGGATCCACACGTCCTTCCACAGTGGGGACATTGGTTTCCGGGCGGGAGTTGATCACGGTGTTGATTTGCCAAGTGTCCCTTCCTATTTTTAACTGTAAGCCGCCTGGAGCCCCCGTTTGGGGAAAAGCCCAGGTATTATTATTATTGATAATAATACTGTAATACCCCGCTCATCTGGCTGGGTTTCCCCAGCCATTCTGGTTTACAGCATATATAAAACATAATAAAATGATTACATGTATTGTAATAATAAATTAAAACAGAAGAATTCTCTCCCTCTCCCTTAAAAAAACAACAAAAACAACACACATTTGGAAAATGTCAAAATCAGGAAGGCTTAAAACCCATTTAAATTACCGTAATTGAACTGTTTGCTCCAGGACTGTTTATCCTTGCTTTCATCAGTGCTCTGTATTGTAGTCACTGGAATCATCAGTGGATGAATCCAAGTGTTGGATAGGATGAGACTATTAGGCCCCCTTCCTGAAAGTCAGTAGTAGCACACTTTTTGGGGTGCTGCAAATCTTGGGGTTTGTGTTACAAAATGCTGCAAAACACTTGGCAACGATTTGGAGTCAACTGGAGAAAGTTGGATTTTGAGTGACATTAACTAGGAATCCAGGTTTGATGTATCAGCAGTGTGTGATCTACTGTTGGCTATGCCCTTGCTACATAGGCCAGTGAGAAAGGCCAGACTAGTAACTGCAGAATAGGAAGAAAAATAAATGTCTAATGTTTAATGCAATTAAATTAAGCATATAATTAAAACCTAAATATACATGTTTTGTTGTTGTTTAGTCGTGTCCGACTCTTCGTGACCCCATGGACCAGAACACGCCAGGCACTTCTGTCTTCCACTGCCTGCCGCAGTTTGGTCAGGCTCATGTCCAACCATCTCGTCCTCTGTCATCCCCTTCTCTTTGTGCCCTCCATCTTTCCCAACATCAGGGTCTTTTCCAGGGAGTCTTCTCTTCTCATGAGGTGGCCGAAGTATTGGAGCCTCAGCTTCACGATCTGTCCTTCCAGTGAGCACTCAGGGCTGATTTCCTTAAGAATGGATAGGTATGATCTTCTTCCTGTCCATGGGACTCTCAAGAGTCTCCTCCAGCACCATAATTCAAAAGCATCAATTCTTTGGCGATCAGCCTTCTTTATGGTCCAGCTCTCACTTCCATACATCACTACTGGGAAAACCATGGCTTTAACTATACGGACCTTTGTTGGCAAGGTGATGTCTCTGCAAAGACCTATTTAGTTTAGTACATGCCTATTATCACAGCACCATTGCACACAACCAGAATGCAGCTTTGCATTTTATCCAGCAGTATGCAGGGGTGGTTTTTTTTTCTGAAGTAGATTTGTTTCCTAGCAACTATATTTAAAGTGGGATAGTTACAGATAGGTAGCTGTGTTGGTCTGCCATAGTCAAAATAAAAAAATTCCTTCCAGTAGCACCTTAAAGACCAACTAAGTTAGTTCTTGGTATGAGCTTTCGTGTGCATGCACACTTCTTCAGTGTATCTGAAGAAGTGTGCATGCACACGAAAGCTCATACCAAGAACTAACTTAGTTGGTATTTAAGGTGCTACTGGAAGGAATTTTTTTATTTTAAAGTGGGGTAATTCAAGCAGTTTTGGTGAGAACAGAGAAGGTATACTAAAAATCCAAGAGTTACGAGTCATAATTATTAAATGGCTCTTGAAACTCTTTACCTACATAACATGAAACATGTAGCCTTCGTAGAGCAGGTGACACAACTCGGCTTTTTCAAATGTTACATCATTTGCAATTATAGATGCCGCGCAATGTCACCTTTTTCTGGCAGTACTTGTGTGCACTGAACAGCTAAATGAACAGGCAAGCCTCCCCCTCCCCACTTTCTATAGTGCCATAGTAGAGAAAGGAGCATGTTGAATTGCTGCCTGTATGATAAAGACTTGGGAAACAAAGGAGACAGAAGATAATGGCAAGCCGCCATATCTAGTAAATGGCTGCACAGTACCCACTTTAGGGATTGAATATACAGTGGTACCTCAAGTAAAGTACTTAATTTGTTACAGAGGTCCATACTTAACCTGAAACTGTTCTTAACCTGAAGCACCACTTTAGCTAATGGGGCCTCCTGCTGCTGCCACGCCGTAGGAGCACAATTTCTGTTCTCATCCTGAAGCAAAGTTCTTAACCCGAGGTAATATTTCCGGGTTAGCGGAGTCTGTAACCTGAAGTTTATATAACCTGAAGCATATGTAACCTGAGGTACCACTGTACAGTGGATGCTCGGGTTGCAAATATGATCCGTGCGGGAGGCACGTTTGCAACCTGCAGCGTTCGCAACCCGCAGCGCCGCGTCTGCGCACACGTGGGTTGCGATTTGGCACTTCTGTGCATCCACCGAAACCCGGAAGTAACCCGTTCTGGTATTTCTGGGTTTCGGCGTGCCTGTAACCTGAAAAAACGCAACCTGGAGTATCTGTAACGCGAGGTATGACTGTATGACTATTCAATGATGCAAGTTAACCAGGTCAGTTTCTTTTTTCTTGACAAACGAGTATAGCTTTTGTTACATAGTTATTCCTTCCAAACCCCTGCTATCCAGAAAATCAGTGGGTAGGGGGAGATGAGACCAGACAAGTTCCAAACCACCATCATGCACACAATATATGGGACACACATAAGCAGAATGTTTCATGAGCTGTAATTTATTCTCCATTCCCCATACAGGGAGAGAGGCGACTTTATTTTCTCTGTAAAAAGTAGCCTTTTCTTTCTTTGCAGGTATGAACTTGGACCTAAAGGGGAAAGTTCACACTTTCAGTCCAGACAGCGTTTGGTTTAAATGCTTGAAATCCAACGGTCAGAAGGGGAGGGGGGAAGGATAGTTATCCAGGATCAGACCCCCTCATTGGATGAGGTAGGAAAGCTAGAAGTTTATCGTACTGTAATAACACCCAGACAAACTGCTTAAAAGGTACAAAAGTCACATTCAAAGCTTTCACAAATTCAAGCATGGATACTTCAGGTTGTGACAAGTTAAACTTTCCCCTCAAGTACTGCTTTGTTAAGATTTTCAGATAAAACTTTACATGTTACATTCCTTTCCAATTCAGTCCCCGCAAGGTATTTCTCTTTAAAATTCAGTTCCGTAAATTGGATACAGGATTTTTGGGCGCTACTTTCAAATAAGGTGAACAGCGCATGTTGCTATGCAGAATGGTGTGCTCAGGAATGGAATGAATATATATATGTATAGATGGTTTTTAAAAACTGGAAATTTGTTTTGGGATGGAAGCTCCTTTGAGCCAGTAGTTATTTCATTCAGTCTTGCTTAGATTGTTTCAGTGCTTGAAGTCTTTCTAACAGCGGAGGATGAGAATAATGCCACATTGAAAACAACCAGTCTGAAACAGGAAATCCCAGATTATCTTTGTTTAGCTTGATCAGAGCGGAATACAAGTCTGTAGCCTTCCCAAGATTCTTAGCAAATGCATCCGCTTGAAATTCAAATCGCCTACTTAATACAGTTAAGCAGAAGGAGAGAACCTGTAAGGGAAACAATATAGGGAAGTTACATTAAGAACTCAGAACATGTTTCAGAATCCTCCAGACCCCAGCCTCGTACCCACTAGCCTTCTGCATGGTAAAGACAATTCTTTAAATTGTATACTACTTCAACAGCTTCTGGGTGTGAAGCAGTTTATAAATCTGCAAAATAAAAACAAAGAAATGCTACACAACTGGTACCACTGAGGAAATTATTAAAAAATGAATCAGAATTCTGACAGCATTATTGTAGGACAGGAGGGTTTAAGTCCGCAAAGAAACTACTATAGCATTTCAGCAATAATGGCTTGAGTGTGCAATCAAAAGCAGAAATTTACCTCATTATAAGGAGAGAAAATAAACTGAAAGATGATCAACAGGCCTATCAGGGTTGGCTGAGTATCATAAAATCCAAAAGCTGCAAAGAGCTCCTTTCGACCAATCAACACGGCAAATAAAAAGAAACACAAGAAGGAGTTCATCTAGGAAAGAAAAAGAAAAAAAGAGCAATATGTGATGCCTTAATGATTTGTTAGCAACCATTTTTTATTTGTAAAAGTATCAATATACCAATATCTCATAAAATATCAGAGCGGTGTACAACAATATAAAAATAAATTACTAAACCTTTTAAAGTGGTATGGGAGCAATCATTAAAATTAGAAAATGTGGAACTGCAGAGTTGGCATAAAAGAGCCTTGAATAGGCACCTGAAATTCAGAAGCAAAGATGCCTGCTGAATCTGTTGGAAGAGTGTACTGCACCATGGGGCCTGTGACGCTCAGTACCCAACTTCTAGTGGAGGCCAGTCGGGGCACTGTAACATGCGGGGCAACTAACAGTGCTCCTCCAAATGATCTCAGTGATTGGGTTGGGATATAAGGGCTCAGGCGGGCCTTAAGATGTCCCGGACCCAAGTTATTCATGGCTCTGCAGATCAGCACAAGAGTCTTGAACCTGGTCCAGTAGCGCAGTGTAGATGTTTTAAGAAAGGTATCACATGCTGTTAGCCATCTGCCTGCATGAGCAGTCTTGGCACTGCATCCAGCCGCAGCTGGAGCTTCCACACCTGGGACCAAAAGACAGGTAAATACATCCCCAGCCACTGTGGCTTATAGCAGCTTCCAAGGAACACAGTGCAGGGGAGAAATAAGAGAAAAGCTAACCTCCACCCTAATGGCACCTAAGCACTGATGCAGTCCGTTTCCATCCCCCTGCCCCTGTCTCCTGGACCGCTTTTAAAGTCTTAAGAGGGGGAAAGTGGGAGGTCAATCAGATTTCTGTGTAATGGGCTGTTCAGCTCTAAGTCACCTCTCTGTTAACACCCCTCCCCATTTACACTCTTGCTTGCTTACATTCCTTTTCACTGCTTCCATAACTAAAGGAATGACGCTGCATGTCAATATAAGCACGCTCAAGCAAAACCCATGGGAATTTCCTTGGTGCTTTCTGCTCACCTGGCTGATGACGATGTTTTTAATCGTGTGGCCAAGTTTCCAGTGCCCCAGCTCATGACCCAGCACAGCCAAGACTTCTTCATTTTTGCAACCTTGCTTCTTATTCTAGAGTAAAAAAAAAAGGGGGGGAGAAAGAAGGAACATGTTATCCAAGCATGAGCAAAGAATCTTCCAAGCTCACGAATGCAAGACAGGAAGCAGAAATTCTTCACATGACATTTTGTGAATGGCTTTCCTACTCCTGGGTGCTTTTTGACCCTCTTTTGACTCTCTGGGTCCTTAGTCACCCCCGCTGCACAATCTAATCAATCCCAGGGGGTCAATACTGGACGCTTTGGGAAAGCCCCTTTTAAATTTTGATAGTTTATGTAACCAACCCTGGGACTACAATACTGTATCTGTAGGCCTCCTGTTAGGGTTACCCCTTCCAAGATGGCTCATAATATAAATATTTTCAAGTGTATTATCCTAATGCACGGCAGAACACATCTAGCCATACAATAACAGCAACAGCTCAAAGTGGCATCAGAAAAATAAGGTCGTTGAAAAGTTGATTTTAAAATAGGGTTTCCCTAAAAATAAATAAGAGAGGAAGCCATGGCTTAACTCCCTGGGAAGAGATCTGCAAAGTAATGGAGCTACTGTAGAAAAGCTCTGGTTGCTCAGAGCTTTGTCCTAAAAAGAAATGTGCAGAATAGCAGGTAACAGAAGTTCATAGCTACAACGAATTATGAGCCACATTCTGGCTTCGGGGTTATTGCAAAAATGGGAAACCATTCTCTCGCAAGCGACCTCCCAGGGGCTGCGCGGCAGCGGTGGGTGTGGCCAGAGGCAAAAGTAAGGGGGGGAACATGGGTGACCTCTCTTTGTGCAGAAGGCTACATTCCACCATCGATGCAAAGGAACGTGATGAGGGCACGGAACAGGGTCAGTGAAGAGTGTGGCCTGGGGATAGCCCTGAGGGCCAGAATAGAGAGGCCTGGATTTGGCCTCTGGACCTCAGGTTCCCCAGCCCTGGGTAAAAGCCACCTACAACCACTTCAGCATTTATTGCCAAGGATCTGATGTGCACGCTTGCACTCCCTGAACAATTGCCCTTGCCTTCTTTCCAGTCCACCTAGGAAATCTTAGAACGGCCGCACCTTAGTAATATAACCTCCCCCCCCCCCCGCCCGTCCCAATCCAGATGCTTACTTTGGCTTTAGCCTTTGCCTTGGCATCTTCCCCGTCTCCTCCAGCCTCCTGGTTCTCTGAGCCAGGCTCCTCAGGGCGCTCTTTGTTAAGGGCAGAATAATCCTCCAAGAGAGTGTCAAACAGCACAATACGCTTGTTCTTGAAGAAGCCGTAGAAATAAGCATTGCTGTGGGAAGACCGTTTGGAACCTGGGGCAGGTGGGAGAAGGAAGGGAACGAAGTCACATTACAGAAGCAAGCAAGTGAACGTGTCCCCTTTATCTTGGGGACAGATTTTAAGTGGGGAGGTAAGTCCACATGAATCTGTCCTTCAGCCGAGATCGTCAGCTGGCCCAGCCCTCAGAGGTTAGGTGGGTGACTATTGTTGGCCACTGTGAGAACAGACTGCAGGACTAGATGGGCCTTTGGCCCAACCCAGCAGGGCCCTTCTTATCAAAGACACTTCCCTTGATGGTACCCTATAATGGTGATCCTTCTGTCCCTCCCCAGGAAAGCATGACTGGTGCCATTGCATGTTGTCTATCCTGTTAGTCCAAGGGCAATAGTCAACTAAGTAATAATTGCATCCACAGGCTTCATTGGGTCTACTCTATGAAGAAGATTGGCTATCATCCCAATTTTTTACAATCTAAAATGGATTGTGGTAAATATGGTAAAAAATATAGTAAAATGATAAATATTTAAGGGTGTAACATATTGTAAGGGTGTAATGCATTTTAAGTTGCGTTGGGGTTGGATCCTGATAATATATTCTGCTGTTTTCCTATCATCACAAGCTGCCTTGTGACATGTGCTATCCCAGAGATGTATGGACTCTCACCTTCCACCACATACACTTTGGTCAGAGGAAAGTCTATATTCTTTGCCATCTCCTCAATCTGCTGCTTCAGCTCTCCTTCAGGGAGTGGGATGAATTTATCGAACAAGGGAGCAATGTAGTCTGCATAGATTGTGACAAGGACCTACAGTGGAGCACAACTGTTAAAACAGAGACACCTTAGGCCAGTTTATTCATCATTAACCTTTATCTCCAGGAATGTGCAATACAGCGTCAAAGGCACTTCTACATAAGAGAGAATTGCAGTAATCCAGCCTAGAGTTACTAATGCAGTGGTGGTGCACCTCAGGTCCGGATATTGTCAACATACTGATGACACCCAGTTCAAAATTTCCTAATGACCGCCTTCAACAACTTCTTTTTGGGGGGGATCCATATACACTGCAGTGGGCCCCAAAAATCCTGTTTGCACCCCTTCTGCCCTTCTGTCACACACAGAAGAAACAGCCTCCTCTAAAATGCTGCTTGGTATATTTTAAAACATGTATCAAACTTAAACATCAACTACCTGATTAATCAAGACACATTTTCATTTGATTCTTTAATTAAATGTTGTAGCCAGAGATTGAATAGTGCTTAACCTGGACTAGATTGTGCCCTCTGCCACACCTGCCAGGTTAACTAAATAAGAATAATTTAGTTAAACTGACCTGTTAGCAAAGTTAACAGTTTTACGGGGCAAGATGGAAAGGAAACCATGATAAGCAGGCAAGCCGTTTTAGTGACTTGAGACAACCAACTCCCCAATTTAATAAGAGTTACACATGAAGGAATTCTGGACACAGCAGACTGCATCACATACTCACCAAAGAAACTACTAAGGTGAAAAGCCATGCATAAATGAAGAAATAGTCTCCACCTATTTTAATGATGTAAAGTAGAAGTGACGTTACTGGCAACAGGATACACTGGGTCACTATAAACTTCTTGATTGCATCTTTAAAAAAGAATCCCAGAGTCTGCAGAAAAAGAGATAATTAAGGTGAAATGTTTGGAAGCTAGCTATGTGAATATATAAGAGGTTCAAAAATCGCATGCTGTTTAGCCCCACTCAAAACTTGTCTAGGCCATTGGAGAACAGTTACAGTGGTGCCTCGCAAGACGAAATTAATCCATTCCGCGAGTCTCTTCGTCTTGCGGTTTTTTCGTCTTGTGAAGCACAGCTATTAGCGGCTTAGTGGCTATTAGCGGCTTAGCGGCTATTAACGGCTTAGCGGCTATTAACGGCTTAGCGGCTTTAAGAAAAAGGAAACAAACTCGCAAGAACTCGCAAGACGTTTCGTCTTGCGAAGCAAGCCCATAGGGAAATTCGTCTTGCGAAGCAGCTCAAAAAACGCAAAACCCTTTCGTCTAGTGAGTTTTTCGTCTTGCGAGGCATTCGTCTTGCGAGGTACCACTGTAGATGAAACAGGAGAATCGGTACAGCAGGCATAGGGAACTGATGGCCTTCCAAGATGGTGCTGAACTACAACTCCCATCAACCCTAGCAAGCGTGCCAATGACAGTGGTTGTAATTCAGCAACATTTGGAGGGCCAAAGGCTTCCCACAGCTCCTTTACAGATTTGAAAGCCAAATAAGCACATATCATACAGTCACGGAAGGAAAACTGCTATCAATTTGGCAGCCAACAAATACTATAAGATACCTGCTGGTTGAAGCCATGTTTTTCCTCGATGACGAAAGTATTATAGAGGCTCCATGGAAGACCGGTGACAGCACTGAAGAGTGTAGCAAGCAGCAGGAACACCAAGGATTGAACAATCTATGCATAAGGAGGGGGGAAATACAAGTCAGTACTTCCCTAACTTCAGACATATTGGGAGGAATTCAATGCCATGCTATTACGATTGTTCCATCAGCGCAAGCATCCCTGCTTTCCAGATGGAACAATCCCCATTGTGCTTGTGGGAGCCAGATGGAATGAGTGCCTCTCTCCTCCCCCCACATACTGCTCTGGGGATTATCCCAACGTTGCCTCCATGCCCTGCTTAAGGTAAAGGTAAAGGGACCCCTGACCATTAGGTCCAGTTGTGGCCAACGCTGGGGTTGTGGTTCTCATCTCACTTTATTGGCCGAGGAAGCTGGTGTACAGCTTCCGGGTCATGTGGCCAGCATGACTAAGCCACTTCTGGCAAACCAGAGCAGCACACAGAAACGCCGCTTACCTTCCCGCCGGAGCGGTACCTATTTATCTACTTGCACTTTGACATGCTTTCGAACTGCTAGGTTGGCAGGAGCTGGGACCGAGCAACGGGAGCTCACCCCGTTGTGGGGATTCAAACCGCCGACCTTCTGATCGGCAAGTCCTAGGCTCTGTGGTTTAACCCACAGCGCCACCCGCGCTGCTTAGGGACTTCCTATAAAGGCATCTGGCCTGCCACTGCAGGAAAACATAGTCTTGAACAAGATCAGCCTTTGGTCCCATTCGGTAGGATTTTTTCCATGCTCTCATTGCTCATATTTAAAAAGGCAAAGGGAATAGCAGATGGAATTTTATTAAAAATGGATAGTTTAGTTACAGGTGGAGTGGGGGACACAGGGACCTACCTCATATTCAGGCCCAAAACCAGCACGAGCTGAAATGTCTCCAGATACAGACCAGAGGAAAGGGATTCCTCCACACAGAAGGATCACCTGTAAAAAGTCAAACCACAGCTTTATGGAACAGGCTAGCCCCGAAGTTTAGGAATCTCATGAACAACAAAATCAAGCCTCTCTCATCCTCCGCCTTTGCACTACCGTAAGAGCACCTTAACAAGGGAAGACTTACATCCTGTCATAGGATTAGGCTAGATATTGTGCATTTTCTGATGCTTAAATGAAAATCTCATTCCCAATACATTTTGAAATACTATTTTACATTCTAACTAATAAAGAAAAACCACAGAACTTAAGAGGCAAAACAGATACTTACTGTGCCCTCTATCTCTGAGTACAGCCCTGACCAAAAGCTGAAAGCACTTTTATCCAATTGATAAAGGCGAGATTTCTCAAATGTTTCCGAGTCCATGATTGGTCCTAATTCCAGTGGAACATGGGTGGTTGTCCTGTACACAGTCCTCTGAAATATTTTAAACATAGCAGTAAATACAAGTTACCATCTACCTTCTAAAGCTCTGTTCTCAGGTGTCACGGGAAGCCCCTCTTCTTTCTAGCCAAGGATTGTTAGTGACAAAGTATTCCAGGACTACAAAATGACACAGGTGATATTGGGATCTCCTCCAAAGCCTGGGCATGCAACAACAAATCAATGGGCCTAAAGAATTAACCTTGTGGGCACTCTTAGCGATGTACGCAGGCGGGGTAGAAATTTTTATACAAGTAAATAAACAAACGCCTACAAAAATAGAAGGCAGAAGCTATGCCTAACAGCAAAATGTGACTTTTGCCAAGAGTAATAGAACATTGAGACATTTTAAAGTAGCTGGCAGAACTTCCTAGTTCTACTTGACTACTTGATGCCTCTTCAATGTTCTCCACATTTTCCTCTTCCCTATTCTTTGATTCAAGAGTGGGGGAGTGAGAAAGGAAACATGATATGAGAAATGTGTGGGTGTGGCTAAAGTCTCGTTTGTCTCTGTAGCTTCAGAATTAATACCATTAATAAAATTAAAATGGGGGAAATCCCATACACCACAACTTGCCCTAATTTCCACCACAGATTCACTGTGGTTTCTACAAATCTACATAGCCTTAAGCTACAATGGTGGGAATTTGCACAATTCAGTTATTTGAGGCAAACCTTACATCCCATATTTTGAGAAAAGTAAAAGTGTCCTTGGGTCTGATTTTACTGTAGTCTCTCAATGATCCTGTTGTTATAAACCAAGTTTCAGCAATGTATTGAGAAAATTCCTTTAAAATTTTGATACCACCAGCAGCAATGTGCAAAGTCCAATAAACTTTTGCATACACACACCAGTAAGGTCTACACACATAACAAACCCGTACATGTTTGCTTGGAAATCAATAGCACTGTATCCAATGAGGCTTACTTCCTTGTAAGCATGCTCAGAACAGTTGCCTGAATGAATTAGGTCTAACAGCAGCATGGTTGCTCTTATCAACCGCTTGCTATGGGTACTTTGGGAGATGCAAGTTTGTAGTCTTTGGGTCTCCTAATTTATTTTAACACTAACACACAATTGCTGTACTAAGTCAATTCAAGAACCCTGCTATTAAGACAGCTTTTCAAAGTTGGGCACCTTGCTGAGGAGGACACAGAGGGGACAAGGAAGTAATAGTAAATCATCACATCCTCTTCAGCACCATATATGGAGAAAAGAAACAAAGGGCACAATAGGGGACCAACAGACAGAGGAGGACTGCTATGGCTCCAGCTGGTACGAGTCCAACAGCATGCAGAGGGCCACAGGTTCTCCACCACTGCTACAAAGAGAGGAGCTAGCAAACCAAAAGCTATCCTATACAGGAAAGACTACAGAAGAGATAATAAAATCATTTATCGGCTTAGGAAGCATGCGCGGTATTAAAAGCCTTAGATCAGCAGCAATGGATGGCCACCCCCTTCCCAGTTGCCAAAGCAGGGGTGGGGTTGACAGCTGTGAAGAAAAGGAGGAAAAAAACTCTCAGGTCAGGAGGCTGTTATTTCACGCCCAGAGATTTAACACCTGGCTTTCCCCCCCCCCTGGATGGAACTTAAGGTAGTGTCAACGTGGCTGCCTCCCCACCCAGGCCTGCTTAACTTCAGCAAGGGGTGTGTGTGTGGCCTCAGGCAACGGGAGAGGCAGCCCTGCAACATCTGACCTAGCGTTTCTCAACCTTGGGTGGCCCAGGTGGTCTTGGACCACGACCTCCGCCATCCCTAAGCAAGCGGGACCAGAGGTCAGGGATGATGGGGGGGGGGGTTGGTAGTCTAACATCTGGGGATCTAAGGTTGAGAAAGGCGGGCCAGGAGATTCCCCCACCCTTGCCTTGACAGCAGCCTCGGGTGCTGGAATCACCGGGGGGGGGATTTCTGTCGTTCCTCCTCCTCTTCCAACGAGGTCAGCTACCAATTGCTGCAACTCAACGGGGCGGGGGGGGGCATGAAAAGGAAGGGAAAGGTTGCCTCCGACCTGCCGCCAGGCGAGCAGCGCCTCCCACAGGTAGACGGCCCACGAGAAGAGCAGCACCGAGCAGAAGATCCGGCTCTCCAGGGGGGTCTCGGCCCACAGATCGCCCAGCCGCTGCGCCGCCATGCTGGGCCCCCAAGTCCGCCGCTCGACAGCACGCCTGTTCCCTCCGCCAGCTTCCTCCTCGGATGACACCGGCACTCACTTCCGCCTGGGGCGCTTCCGGCAGCAGCAGCAAGAGGAGGGAAGGAACATCTTTCCTCTTCCACTCCTCCCCCCCCGCCTCTCTCCATTCAGACAGCCGACCAATCGGAGCTGCCGCCTCAGTTCCCGCTGAAACAATCTTGCGGTTCGCGACGGTTGTAGGCGGAATGTTCCGCGGGCGGCCGGGCGAAGGAGGATTAATGAAAATGGGTAAATAGTAAAAGCCTGAAAAGGATGCGGGTCTGAACGGAGCTCCTCTTCGTTGCGTCGCAGGGGAATGATGTCATGCGTACCGCCATCCCCTCACATCCTCCAACTGTCGCTCCCCCCCCAAAAAAAATTAGTCAATCTCAAATTGCTCCCCTTTCCCTGTTCTGGTGGGATTCCTAAACTTTTTTTACTTTTTTTGCTGTTGCTTTTTTATATGCTTTATTGGTTTTAAAAACTGTAACATAATCAACAGAAAATAAAAATAAAAATGCATTCCATAGTTGGTGTTCAGATTTAGGCCATATACCTGTTGGAAATGCAGGGAGGCGGAAGACACATTGATGCACATGTGGTGGGATTCCTAAGCTTTTAGCAAGACATAAAGAGTGGGATAATGGGAAGGCCTACCCCAGACTCATTTCTGCTTGTTCTCCAGGTTCAAAGACATATAACTCGAGAAAAGGCCGGAGCACTGAATTTTCCCAAAAAAGGCTGGTTGTTTAGAAAACGGTATTTTTTTTGAGGACAGGGGGCAAAAACATCATGCAACATTTAACCTGTTCTGGCTCCTGCAGCATGACATCATATTAGGATCTTAGAACTGTAGTGCTGGAAGGAAGGGACCCTGAGGATCATCTAGCCCAGGGTCAGCAAACTTTTTCAGCAGGGGGCCAGCCCACTATCTCTCAGACCTTGTGGGGGGCCGGACTATACTTTGGGGGGGGAAATGAACGAATTCGTATGCCCCACAAATAACCCAGAGATGCATTTTAAATAAAAGCACACATTCTACTCATGTAAAAACGCCAGGCAGGCCCACAAATAACCCAGAGATGCATTTTAAATTAAAGGACACATTCTACTCATGTCAAAACATGCTGATTCCCGGACCATCCATGGGCCGGATTTAGAAGGCGATTGGGCTGGATCCGGCCCCCGGGCCTTAGTTTGCCTACTCATGATCTAGTCCAACCCCCTGCAATTGCAGGGGTACACAGCTGTCCCAATACGGGGATCAAACCTGCATCCTTGGCATTTTTAACACCACACTCTGACCAACTGAGCTGTGCAGGCTATATCAGTAACAGTAATAACACGCTAGCATTGTGGTGAAACACTTTTGTGGACTAGAGGCAATCGGGTCTGGCTGGCAGGTGGGTAAGAGGGGCACATACCTGAGGGGGAATCTTCATCCGATGCACTGTAGTCCACAGCAGGTAGGAATATAACTTATACCGAGCCCCACCAAGGCTTCATCCAGCTCAGTATTCTCGGCACCAGCTGGCAGTGGCTCTTCAGAAATGTAGGCATGGGTCTCTACCGGCCCAACTGGAGATGCTGCGGACTAAGCCTGGGACCTCCCGCATGCGCGGGTCATAACAATGCAATTCTGCAACATCAGCTCAAAAATAAATCTCAACAGTGACTACCCCTTGGAAACAGGCCCAAGTAGAGACATGCATTGTAAATGTACTTGTCTTAAAAGACCTCTTGTTTCTGCCTAACTTTAGACTTAAGATGGACACCTGTCTGGAACAAAGGTGCTGAGACACAGGAAACCAACCGTCGCCTTCTAGATGTTGCTGGACTACATCCTTAACCACTGGCATACTTGCTGTGGCTAATGGGAGCTACAGTCCAAGAACAACTGGATGGCACCACATTGACTAGCCCTGCTCTGAGGTTTCAAGGCGTTTGTTCTAGAATTTGTCTCCTTCCCTCCCGGCCTCGCTAAAAGCCCAAAGACAACTCCCATCGGTCCCAGCCAGCTACAGGTTGGCACAAGCCGACCTACAAAGACCACTAATGGAAGCCATTTTTATTAAATCTGATCGGTGCTGGGAAGAAAAAGGGGAAAGACACTCTGTACAACCATGGCTTTGTTAGGCATTGATGGCAGAAGACATGGAAAAGACACATTCATAGCGCAGACAGAACTTACCAGAGCCTGTTTTTAAGACACCTTGCTATTACATATAACAATGAAATAACTTTTAAGAAAGCACAAGAATAAAATCCATTTTAGATGTATAAAATTCAGAGCTGGTTTCCTCAAATCATCAGAAACAAGTCACAATACTATGCTTGCTCCATACAATGTGTACAAAAGAGGTTCAGGTGTTCCCCCAGGCAAAGCTATTGCAGCTCAAAGTTTGCATCAGTGAGCATCAGAGCCTGTTCCTTTTATTTTTGGTGTTTCTTGGTGTTGCTGTACAGAGTGCACATTAGCAAATTGCAGGTGTTTCCAGGGAGGAAACTCCCTGCCCATAAATAAACAAGAAGTCCGCAATATGCTGCTTCATGGATGAAGGGAGTGTAAAATCAACTGGTGCCTTCGCTGCACATCATAAAGTATATGGGTATGCTGAATTACAAAATATTAGGCAGGAAATCATATGAGAGCAGGCACGAGGAAGCTTTGAACTTCAGATGTTGTTGGATTATCATCAGCACCAGCCAGCCTGGGCAATGGACAATGATGACCAGAGATGGGAGTTCAACATCGCAGGAACCACAGGGTCTCCACTCCTGTCTTGTTGTTAGGTCGTTTAGTCGTGTCCGACTCTTTGTGACCCCATGGACCAGAGCACGCCAGGCACTCCTGTCTTCCACTGCCTCTTGCAATTTGGTCAAACTCATGTTGGTACATAGCTGTCAACCTTCCTTTTTGCGGGAAATTCCCTTATTCCAGCGCCGTTTCCCACTGCTTCCCACTGCTATCCCAGATTGTTAGATATCCCGTAGACTGTCCCCGGGACAGGTGAGGCTGCTGATCCCTTATTTTCAAATCTGAAAGTTGACAGCTATGTGTTGGTAGCTTCGAGAACACTGCCCAACCATCTCGTCCTCTGTCGTCCCCTTCTCCTTGTGCCCTCAATCTTTCCCAACATCAGGGTCTTTTCCAGGGAGTCTTCTCTTCTCATGAGGTGGCCAAAGTATTGGAGCCTCAGCTTCAGGGTCTGTCCTTCCAGTGAGCACTCAGGGCTGATTTCCCTAAGAATGGATACGTTTGATCTTCTTGCAGTCCATGGGACCCTCAAGAGTCTCCTCCAACACCATAATTCAAAAGCATCAATTCTTCAGCGATCAGCCTTCTTTATGGTCCAGCTCTCACTTCCATACATCACTACTGGGAAAACCATAGCTTTAACTCCTGTCTTAGAGGAATCCAATTTGGATACAGGCAGAAAGTTATTTGGCAGATCAGGTAACACTTCTACACAAAAAACCCAAGTTTTAGTCTTGTTACCTTTTGATATAGCCAATAGACCTTGGGGAAGCCCACTGTTACAGCTGTGTCAAACCTTGAATTATGTATTAGGACACATTTCGGCAGTAAACTTTGATCATATTAACAAAAGAGGGCGAGAAGAGACAATGCATTCTTAGTTCATGCATACATTTACACGCAAAATGTTTCGATCGTGAAAAGCAGACCTTTCCAAACTTTTCATGCTAGTGAAACACTTTTTAGACATGTGTCATTTCGGGACACAGTAATTCAGTTTTACTAGCAAACCAGAGAGTAAACTAACCCCTTTCTAGCCCTGAGAGGAGCACAGGGAGTGTTCATGTGATACACCTACACACTGAAGCCGATAAAATAATGTGTCACAACACACAGTCTGGAAAGCTCTGGGGTACAGCATTGCATAAATTCTTTAATTGGGCTTTGCTTTTTTATGTGATACTGCTGGTTATTGCTCAGCAGCTGTATAATTTTTAGTGTTGTTTTATTCTGCAGAGGAAAGAATTGTTAATTCGTTTGAAAGGAAGTTTAACAATGCTCTTGGTGTCTTTATCTTTACAGGCTTTAAACTTTATTCTAAGGAGTTTTTAAGGGTTTTTTAGTTTTACCATTGCTTTAAAAAACTGCTTATCACCTGAAATGAGATAGCAGCATTAGTCTTCAGAAGGTTCCTGTCATCATAGACTGGCTCCACCCTGGTAATCATCGTGTAGACACTTTAAATAAGATATTTTGGACTGGTGGATACCTGAGCTCAGTCACTGCACTACACAAGTTGCTAACAGAGGCTACTGTGATTAGATTTCTGTACCCAGACAGAAGCAAACCATTCACAAGTTATTCTCAACTCCATTAAAGGTAAAGGTACCCCTGCCTGTATGGGCCAGTCGTGTCCGACTCTAGGGTTGTGCGCCCATCTCACTTAAGAGGCCGGGGGCCAGCGCTGTCCGGAGACACTTCCGGGTCACGTGGCCAGCGTGACGAAGCTGTTCTGGCGAGCCAGCACCAGCGCAGCACACGGAAACGCCGTTTACCTTCCCGCTATAAAGCGGTACCTATTTATCTACTTGCACTTAGGGGTGCTTTCGAACTGCTAGGTGGGCAGGAGCTGGCACCGAACGCCGGGAGCTCACCCCGCCGCGGGGATTCGAACCGCCGACCATACGATCGGCAAACCCTAGGCACTGAGGTTTTACCCACAGCGCCACCCGCGTCCCATTATGGGCTGCCAAACCTTTGACTACAGCCCAGGAAAATTCAATTATTCCACATGCCATAGGTTTTGCTAAGTGTTGAGATACAAGAATCCTGCCATGAAAATCTTCCCTGCAATTGCCCCTCAGACACAGAGTACTGCATAAATGAAAGGTAACCTGGATGTTCAACAGTCTGAACCCACTAGAAGTATTGATATGGAGAGATTAAAAAACGTAAGGGCCCTGCTATATCAGCCCATAGGCTTGTAGAGGCCACAAGCAGAACTGCCTTCTGTTCATAGAATTGTAGAGTTAGAAGGGACAGTGAGGATAATTGACTCCAACCCCCTGTAATGCAGGAAATGCAGCTGTCCCATTACAAGGATTGAACCTGAAACCTTGGTGTTATCAGCACCATGCTCTACTCAACTGAGCTATCCAGGCTGATGTTCTACTGTGGTTCTCCAGCAACTGATCTTCAGGCCCATAATCCAGGAGGTAGTAGATAGCTATCACAACTAGTAACCTTATCATTCACGAACAATTTCTCTTTAGAAGCCATCTTGGTTGTTGGCGATCACACATTGCGGAAGCAAATTCTACAGTTTTTAACTATGTGCTGTGCTAAAAGTCTAAAAGTTCCTATGTTGTAATGGTTGAAAGACAGACACCTGTCCAAGACAAAACTACCACGGGCTCTTGTTAGGACAGCACATAGATTGAAGCAATGCCAATACCATGTTGCTACAAGGGAGCGTTTCATTTAGGATTGGCATGGGTACTATAGTGCCAGGATACTTTCTGCATCTTTTAATGTTTATTTTGTTAGTACTTTTTTTGGGGGGGGGTTGACGAAAAAGTTGGTTTTGCTGGACCGGTTACAGTTGGTTAGGTAGAGTGAGGGACAGGGTTGGAATTTAGGTTGGAGAGATCGGGAGATAGAATACGAGACAGGTTGAGGTATAAGAGTGAACTGGAGAGTTGCTTCTGGGGGAAAAAAATTCCGCTCTGAGAGTACAGTGAAGGACAGAGTGTGGTATCCCGTAGGAAGAATAGACCAGAATTTTACTGGGAGACAGAGGTTGAGCCAGGAGAAGTAGGAGCTGGAAAGGAACAGCCTACTTGGGACTCAAATCTAGTCTGGAGGGGATTCTTCTAAGAAAAAGAACAAACTCCCAAACCCAGTGAAGGGAGGGGGTGTGGAGAGCCCTTTGGTTTGTTAGTTAAAATACCTCAGGAGCAGGGTTGTTAAAGGGGGTGGATAACTGAAAGTATCACCATATAAAGGAACCAAACCTATAACTCGACAACAACAGAGAAAGCATTAAAGTGAAATCGCACTGTATTCCTGAAGTAACCCAATAATAATAATAATAATAATAATAATAATAATAATAATAATAATAATAATTTATTATTTATACCCCGCCCATCTGGCTGGGCTTCCCCAGCCACTCTAGGCGGCTTCCAAAAGAATATTAAAATACTATAATACATCAAACATTAAAAGCTTCCCGAAACCCAAGTTTAATCCACTTGTGTTAAATACTATTGTGCCTTAAATTTTGATTCATTTTAAGAAAACCTGCCTGAGACTCCAATTTACTAGTTATCTCCTCACAAAGGTTCCCCGCAAGATACTCTGGGCTAGAATTACAAAAGGAAAGGAAAAGAAACCTTCGGGTAAAGGGTTGTTCAGTGAGATGGGGGCAATTTATCTGAGTGAGAGAGGGCCCAACGGCATGAGAGGAAAAAGTGTCGTCACGCCTGTTGCCCGTCGTCGCAGGGAGGGAATCTGGTGCGCTTCTTCAAGGTATCTGGTGCGCTTCACCATCAGTACACATCCTCACACTAGATTTTGTACCCCAATAGACACTAGCACAACTGCATCTCCAAAGAACATAGATGTTCATAAATTGCCACAAGCTCTGGGTATCCAACTAAATCACTGCAGACATTGAATGACTTCTGCAAGCACAACATAATTTGCTCCTCCCATGCCTGAAGGAAACCCCCAGGGCAGATATGGTGTGGCGAAGGGTGTGCCAGAGTCCAGCTCCAGGCACGCAATGATTTAGTCAGATGCAACACAGCTCTTCTAGAGCCGTCTCAATGTAAATTGCACTCTCTGCAGCCTGTCAATCAGCTGTTGGCGGATTGAGGTGGCTTTGGCAGGAGGGGTTGGGCTGCATTCATTTATTTAGGTTATGTACCATTCTACTACTACTACTACTACTAATAATAATAATAATAATAATAATTTATACCTCACCCATCTGGCTGGGTTTCTCCACCCATTCTTCCTCCAATGTGGAGTAGAGCATAGCTTATAACAATGCACAATATACCATATTCACAGTAGAATAACTCAAGCTCAATTCCAATGCATCTCAGGGTAGTAAAGGGTTGTATGCTGTGGTAGACAGGCACCAAAGTTTACTTTCCTACATCAGTTTTTGTTTGAAAAAGATATTGGACATTCTCCCCATCACCACCTCAACCAATGTCAATGTACTGGCATACAAAACAAACCCTTGTGGAAGGAGAAAAAGAAACAGATTTTTAAAGGGATTTTTTTGTCCAAGGATCTTTTTCATTTTAAAAAAGAAAACCAGCAGATCACTTAAAACTGCATCACTGGACACCATTTTGTTGATTAAGAAAATAAGCACTCCCTAAATTAAAATTCAGTTGGCTTTCTTGGAATTTTCTTTTTGTCCCAAGTGGTCCATGGGTACATGAAGAAAAATTAAGGTGGTGAAATTTGGGGGGCACAGAGCCTAGGACTTGCCGATCAGAAGGTCGGCGGTTCAAATCCCTGCGACGGGGTGAGCTCCCGTTGCTCGGTCCCTGCTCCTACCAACCTAGCAGTTCGAAAGCACGTCAAAGTGCAAGTAGATAAATAGGTACCCCTCCGGCGGGAAGGGAAATGGTGTTTCCGTGCGCTGCTCTGAATTCGCCAGAAGCAGCTTAGTCATGCTGGCCACATGACCTGGAAGCTGTACGCCGGCTCCCTCGGCCAGTAAAGCGAGATGAGTGCCGCAACCCCAGAGTCGGTCACGACTGGACCTAATGGTCAGGGGTCCCTTTACCTTTACCACCATGCAAGTAACAATGCCCTGCTGGAAGGATAGGAAATTTGACACAGTCGAGCAAAACATTTCGTACTGTGAAACTCAGTGATTATAGTGCCCTGTACACAGTGGTTCACAGGCTCTGGCAATCAGCTGATCACCAGAGCTTGCAAAGCCAGATACATAGGGGCTTGCACAGAGCTCTGTAGGCATTTTTACCTGGCCCATACCTGATGACATATGTCAGGGATAGGGCAGGTAGGTGTTTCAGCCAAAATGCCATGGTTAGCTAAATGGGGAGGTCTGGCCCACAGAGCAGAGGTTCCCCACTGCTATCCTAGAAGAGCTATGTTGTAGGTCTACCTCTTTATAAAATTTGCAACAAAAAACGGTGCAGGAGAGCAAATTGGATCCCAAAGCCTAGACGAATGCATGTACACAGCATGATAATCAAGCAATTTCTTCTAAGGCTCAGGCCCACCATCTCTATTCTTAGACCAGGACTCAGCCCAACAGCATAAGAACAGGTGAAAGTGAGCCTGAGTTAGGTAGAGTGCATTTATCTCCCACATGCACAACTATGAGTTCCCATCATCATGGATTAGGGCAGGGATGGCTAACCTGGGGTCTTCCAGATGTTGCTGTACTCCTACTAGCCCTTGTCATCAGCCTATCTTCAGATATGATGGAAACTGCAGTCCAGCAGGTCAAGAGTTTAGCCATTCCTGGGTTTGGGAAACAACTCTGAATTCATATACAGTGGTACCTCGGGTTACATACGCTTCAGGTTACATACGCTTCAGGTTACAGACTCCGCTAACCCAGAAATAGTACCTCAGGTTAAGAACTTTGCTTCAGGATGAGAACAGAAATTGTGCTCCAACGGCAGCAGGAGGCCCCATTAGCTAAAGTGGTGCTTCAGGTTAAGAACGGACCTCTGGAACGAATTAAGTACTTAACCCGAGGTACCACTGTAGTGGATTCTGATGCCCAGCATCATGTTTTCTTTTTTGAGTGGGGTAGGGTGGAAGACACCATCTTCACCTTACAGAACAAGGCTAGGGAACCTGTGGCCTCCAAAAGCTGGGACTCCAAACTCCCATCAGCTCTGATCATAGGTCATGCGTCTGGGGCCAATGTGGGAGTCCCAAAACATCTGAAAGATCACAAGTTCCCCCAGTAGAGAGCCACCTTCAAGGCTTATGAAAATTCCACACCAATCTATACCAATTCTAGTAACTGCACTTAACATATTCACTCCAAAGGTAGATTCCAGGACACATTACATCATAGCAATAAATCTATCTTGCAACCTATACATTTTTCGCATCCAACATAACTCACTTTCTTATAACAAAAGTTACAAATTCCTGAGTGAACGGTAGCTAGTGCTGCTAGTTCAAATTAATCAGACCTATTTAGCTCTAAGACGTCACAACATGCAAGGATGTGACTGATCTTCGGCATCGCTTGCTAAAAGCAGGACTTCTGTAGGTGTGCAAGGTAAAAGAACCAAAAGAATGCCAAAATGCCTAAACAGCAGTATAAAAATTTATTACAATTGGTATCATTTTGGGTAGTGGAAAGTGATTCTAAGTGAAAAACTGAAAACAATGCATGGATTTTGGCAAGTTACTACAGACAGGAATATAAGGTAAGGCAAGAAGGATTTTTAAAATGACAGCTAAAGACAGACCCTTAAAGAAACAAATAAAAGCTGTTTCAGAAGTTGGTCACATGTCGAAGAATCACGACATTTAAGAGGACCATTGGAGAATACTAGAAGCTGTAAAGCCAGATTTAGCTAATCTACACTTTCATGAAACTTGTTTGCTATCCATTCTTTTTCTGTCCAGAAAATATCTGCCAATTTAGACATTTAGAAAAATGTTTATACCAAGTGACAAAATGCTAGCCAGTCAGAAAAATGTATGCCACACACACAAGTTTTGAAAGAATAAAATTATCAAATGCTGCAACTTATTAATATTCACTGTAGCAGAAACCTTACAAAGTAAAATAAATGCTGGTCATCTCAAAGTCCCTGAAATATTTAGGCCCATTTTTCTTTCTTTGTAGTATAGATTATCAGCATTAATGCTGACTAGAATGGAAAGAATTGCTCTGGAGTAGCAAGAATTTTCTCTGAGTGGAAGAGTTGATGCAGCCAATTGCATTCGCTAAGAAACAGGTTTTTAAGGTGGTCATGAAGCCTTTGATGGAACTGGCACTGACTGCTTACTGTGGCCTCTGAATTCTTCTCTCTGAATCAGGCAGGTACAGCATACCTCACTTACTCCCGTTAGAATTCTGATACCTTGTGGACCGAAGCATGAAGGAGCTCTCCCAATCTTACATAGTAGAGCAAAAGAGATGCAGCTTCATCTATGATTTTGGAAACCTAGGGTGTGATTCGACTAAGTTGTGTTTATGGAATGAAGTCCCTTCATGCAATGAGCCTCCCCCCCCCAAATGCACTACTCTGGAGGGTTGGCGAACCCCTAGAACAGGTTTGAGTATGTGCACTATGCCTGTCTAGCAGTATTCATGAACTGAATATGCACCCTAGAGTGTGCCGCAGAACTGCACATGGCTTGGGGTGGTAGTTGCAGGGCACTGAAGTCAATGTTTTTATAAATATAAATCAAGGCACACCGAGTATTAATAGTGAAGATTTATCATACGCCAATTTATCCTAGAATATAACTTCTTCAAGAAGAGAGTAAGTGACCCAGAAGCTTTATTGGCTAAACTTTAACTCCCCCCAAAATGTATGTTAAAGGAAGCAGCAATTAAGGATAAGAAATCCCCTCCTTCCACAATGGGATGGGTGCCTGAGGGGGTTACCTATTTGACTGTCACTGTTGGAAGCAGCTGCAATTTTCCTTAGCCGAGCGTCTAATAGGGAAAGGACAATACAGCTCTCACTCCTGCCTCCTCTGCAGTGTGGCTGTCTTTCCTTACAGGGAGAGCTGGTGCTTCATTCACTCAATTATCCAATCCTGCTACTCACTTGTGCTTAGAGCAGAAAGGTTCTTTATTATTTGTTAAGTAGAGGTTGATGGCCATCTGCTATGATCTAGTAGAGATTCCTGCATTGCACGGGGGTTGGACTAGATGACCCACAAGGTCCCTTCCAACAATCCTATGGTACTATGGGAAGAGGGCACAGGTTGAAAAGTCCCACTGCTCATACTCCCACTTAGTGCTACGTTTAATCCTACCCTATATTTAATACAGTATTTTTAGTTTTCTGCTTTATGGTCTATGGCAGGCATAGGCAAACTCGGCCTTCCAGATGTTTTGGGATTACAATTCCCATCATCCCTGACCACTGGTCGTTAGCTAGGGATCATGGGAGCTGTAGTCCCAAAACATCTGGCAGGCTGTTTGCCTATGCCTGATCTATGGTTAAGCAGAAAATACAGACACCTTTTAAATCAAAAGGCCAAATACTGGCAATAAGTTGCCTAAGGTGCCCCTGAAGGTATTAAACTTATTTCATAAGATTTATAACGCTATTAATATTGTTAAACCTAGAAAGCCTTAATTATTGGAAATTCCTAGAAGCTTCTTGTATGCTGCTGACCATGTAAAGTTTAGCAAAACAAATGCATAGAACACACAGATAAATGTGGTAACCCTAAGATTACAAAGGAACAGCGTTAGAAATTGCTGCAATGGGTCATTGTGTTCCTTACCAATTCCTATGAAACCCTGAAACAGAGAAGTCAACTTGGCATGTAAAAGCATAAATGCTTCACAAATAAGAATGCTGACAAAATGAGCTTGGACCCTCAGAGAAACTGTTAAGCTTGCTTCTTCCTTGTTTAATATGCCAAAGTGGTCATGAGCCAAAAAGAAGTGCTTTTGTTGTTTAGCAACTGGCATGAGGACATAAATCTGAGATCAGGTTAGCATTAATAAAGGGCTGTACTTTTTAAACTTCTTCATAGTCAGTTACACTACTGATTATCATACAACATGGAGATAAGGAACAGCTGCCTCGAGGCCCCAATTGTGAACTTGTCAGGGTATATGGCTTGGCCATGTTTGAGATGGTCAACACATCAGGTTAATCTGGTCTGATCTTGCAAATCCACTCATGTTCTTGTAACATGTTAGTTAACTGGCATCGATATGACATTTTGTTGCACAAAATGCAGTGCGGTCAGTTCATAATCAGTGAGAAAATTATTCCAACTTATGCTTATAACCCACAGTGTTTAACATAGCTGCTATCACACAAGCTGGGCAGAGGACATTTGTCCAGAAGATTCAAAAAATTAAAATTAGAAGCAATTGGGAAAAAGATATTAATAGTTACCAATGTCCCTTTATATAATCAATGATGCAATTGCAACATTCCAAAAAAGGAGAAAGCAGCATCCTAAGGAAAGGGAAGTGGAAAAATAATAGATGCCTCAGTTCCTCAAGAGAATATTAGTTGTACATAATAATTGTTTTTTTAACAACTGAGAATCATTTCATCCTTCCAACAAACAGCACTAATGGGAAATAGCACACAATTTTCTGTATGCAACTGTTATATGAAAACTGTTACTGAATATAATGGTGGCCAACAATACTTACTATATAGTAAGAATTTAGAAATGTATACAGAAGATAACACAGCATACCTTTTTTTAAATAAAGCATCCTTTATGCCTTACTGATCAATTGATTTTGTGCTCTTAGCTCCTTGGAAAGGGGGGTGGGGAGGAGAAGGAGACATCAGGATATACTTTAAGATTATACTAATAGACACAAGAAATGAAGAATCAAATGCGCTCAGTGTTTTGTTATGTTTTAACACCAAAAACTGATAGCCACAAAAATGGCGGGATAATTAGGCATATTAGCTTTCCCAAAAATATATCTAAATGAAAGTTTATTACAATGTTCTTTCCACCTACAGTTGGTCTTTTTCCATATTTTTTTAAAAAAATATCCATATAACGGGAAATTTCTTATTTGTTTAAAGGAGCATCATGTCTTTACCTAGTTGCTCATTTCCTTCTTGACATACCTTATAAAATTTTACATCAATTCTTATTAAGAGTTTCCCCATTTCCTGTTCAACAGGCTACCCTGACATTTCCACCCCCAGTCAGACATAAAACACACTGCCACATTCAGGTAATGTGTCAGGATTCAAAATTACTACATGCAACACTCAGCTTAAAATTCGTCTTAAGCTATGGACATCTGGCTGTACAGTCAACCAAAATGGGTGAAAAAAATTCATTTTTATTGAAACTCATAACTCAAAAAATATAAGATGCTGTAGTGTACAATATGTTACACAAAGCACCCTGAGGTGCACATTCAAGTCAAGTAAGAAGTTCCATCCTCCCTCCCTCCCCCTCCCTCCCCCACTTGGTACCCTAAGTATTTGTTCCATATACAATCATGCACATTTACTCTGCAAGAGGAAGCCCCCAGCTCCATATTCTGTTAATTAGCACCAAAATATCTGTTCTCTCTCTCTTAATTTAACAGGGGAGCTATATTAACTCAGCCAATACTGTAGACAGATGTCATACATTCATGGAATTGAACAGCCTAATCTAACTTCAACACCATGTGCACTGAACCAATTAGCATCCCCCCCCCCCAGAAGTGGAAGAAGTCTCCCCTCCTTCTCTATTTTTAAATTAAACACAACAATTTATGAACTTTCCACACAAAGGTGATCTGTTTTTTTTGTTGGGAAGAAGTCTATGAGGGGCGAGGATAACGTACGTCTTTCAATAACAACTACTGGTCGCAAATAATGAAGCTGTTTTAAGGCATTGTCCCCACACTTTGTTAACGCCTTGTCCAATATGGCCCTCAGGTTTTCCAGGGAAGGGATCGAGGGAGAGTCCGTGGATAAGAGAGGCTGCATCCCTCTCAGCTGCCCATGAGCTCTGGAGCCGCTGTTTTTCTTGGACACAGCTGCTGCCGGGACAGTTTCATATGCAGTCTTGCCCCGTGTGTCATCCCTTTTGAAGTCTTTCTCTTTCTGTACCACCACACCCAATTCATATCGGCCAGCCGGCTCCCATTCATCCTCAGAGTCGTCATCGTCATCTCGTTCCTCACTTTCTTGGATGAATTTTAAAAAGGAAGACTCAAACCCCATTGGTTTGAAGGACTTTAAATCAAACGGCTTTGGCGCAGATTGCCTCTGCATCTTATCTTTTGTAGCAGAAAGGGGAGGAGGGTTTTTAATGTTCTGCTGTGCTGATGCACGCTGCCAGTCGTTTAAATCTTTCTCCCTTTGTAGCTGTACACCTGACCTCACACGGTAGGAGGGGTTTTCTCTTCCATCACTTCCAGGCAAGTTGTCTGTTTTATACCGAGGTGACTCCAATCGACTACATTCTACAAAACACCTGGTTTTTGGATTGTGGATATGTTTTAAAGTGCCTGTATACAAAGAGACACCAGCCTCCTGGGCCTTGTCACTCTCACAGGAGCTGCCGTTTTTACTGCTTTTATCATCATGATTGCAGTCCGAGTTTAGAACACGATGCCCTTCATTTTCACGCTGATATGCAGGGTGCACTGTAACTTCCTGCTTAGAGTCACTGTTTAGCTCTTTATTTGAACCCTGGCTTTCTTCTAAGCAGGGGTCATTTATCACAGTACCACATTCGACACATAGTACAAGCTCCTCATACTGTTGTTCTATATAAATACTGGCCATCTGGTGGGTACGCTTATAGTGTCTCACAATACTGCTTTCCAGTTTTACTACAGAGGGACACCCCCGAACCATGCAAGGATACTGTGTCTGATTGCAGTTGTCTCTGCACATTTGCAGGGCTTCCTCCCTTGTTCTGAAGTTATATAACTGCTTTCCTTTGCTTTTATTATTCTTCTCAGATTTGTCATGGATCCGTCTCTTTTTCTCGCTCTCTTCATGCCTGAGACACTTATCTTTCAAGCACCTTTGCTCCTGTCGATCTTTAAGGTGGGCCAGTTTTTCTTTGGCAGCTTCCGAGACCCCATCATAATCACTGTGTCGGAAATATACATGTTGAGAATAGCGGCTGTAGGTTGTGAAAACTCGGTTGCAACCATTAAGGTCACAATGAATTTCAATCTCTTTATTTATTTCCTCTTCCTTAGCATGCTCTTCCATCAGGTGATGCTTCAGTTTGTGGAAGGAATAAAATGCAGCAGGACACTGAGGATGGTGACAAGGAAATCTCACGGACTCTGTTTCAGAAAGCACTTTGGAATCCTCTACATGGTCCAGGCCATGAAAGTCACTGCAATGCTTAGCAAGCGATTTAGAACACAAGAAGCGTTTGCTGCACGCCTTATGTTTGCAAACATATATTTTTTTACATTTGGCAAGTTCCCTCTTTGTTCTCGCTTTGTCTTTTTCTAGGCAGAGCTGTTCTTTGTTATACTGATGCACCGTTCTGTAGTGCCGAATCAAACCTTTCTGATTAGTAAATGCAGAATTGCAATTTTTATGAATACAATGGAACGGCTTGTGGTATTTATGCAATATGTAGCATAAATTTCCTTTGGCAACTGTTCTTTTACTTCCCCTCCCCTCTCTTGCTTCTAGTCCTTTCCGGTGGCTTTCCAGAGCAGACAGTTTCGTCTGCTTGCCAGTTACACAACTTTCTGCTTCTTCACTAGACTCCAGATCTGTTTCAGAACTAAGCTCATCTTTCTTTGGATGACACTGCTCTTCTTCAGCCAGGTTAGCTTGGTCATCAAGTTCTTCCTCTGTATTGGCATAGAAATCAGACATTGAACCCATGGTATCATTCAGCATATCCTCAGCGCTCTCATCCAGATCCTCAAAACTCTCATTACCAAGTAATTTCTGAGTTGCTGTCATATTGCCAAGTTTATGTTTGTTTCTATAATGGACTCGAAGATGTGTTTTTCTTGTAAATGATCTTTGGCAAATATGACATTTAAAAGGGGAATACCGATGTTGAAACATGTTCAACTGAAGCACCGTCTCCTTTGAATAATTGTGTTTTCTAACATAATGCGTCAACAACGCTTCCCTGGTCACAAATTCACATGTGCAACCTTGACGCTCACAGAAAAATGGCTTGGCTGCCAATTGGGTAAGGTATTGTTTTGGTAGTTTGCCTTGCTGCTCTTCAGGGAAATAGTCTGAGGTAGATTCATCTTCAGAGTTTGGAGACTGTGACAACCTGGAAGAATTTCCAATATGACCACTGGAATTTTTTAAACTTAAATGCTTCAAGCCCAGGAGAAGTTCCAACATTGCATCTTCTGAACTGGACATTTTGGAAGCTTCAAAATAGGAAGTTTCTGGGGAAGAAGGATACAGTTCTTCATTTAAATAGCTTTTGCTATTAGAACTTGTATTACAATCTATAATGCCTGGAGAGTCTGTATTTCTACATGAATGATATATGAGCTCTGGACTAATATCTCCATCAGTATTATGACTGTCACTGTACTGAGCAGTATCTTTAGTTTTCAGACCTAGCTTCCTCCTAGGTTTGAAATGGTAAGGATGAGCCCTTCGAAGATGTTTTTGCATGCCCTTTGAATTTTTGTACGTTGATCCACAGTCTTCAAAGCCACAGGTAAATCTTTTCCCATCAAAATATACAGCCACATTTGAATACCGCTCTTTTAAATTGGATGGAAGGAAGACTTTCTCACGGGGTAAATCACTCCCAGGAGTTGCCTGGCCACAGTCCACTGCTTCAGTCAAAGGTGTCAACTGAGTCTCGCTGGCTAGGGATGCAATATTGCTTCCTAAACTGCCATTACTTTTGCCATCCACCTCTCCATCAGATATAGCTTCTTGTTTAACTTGCTGGGTTTCCTCCGAATTTGTAGATTCTTGCTTAACCTGCTGTATTCCCTCTGAATTTGTAGATCCCGAAGGCAAATTAAGACTCTCATGCAGATCAGAAGGACCTTTTTGTTCAAACACTTCCAAATCTGAAAGGCAAGTAAGACTGTCCCCAGAAACATTTTCCTCATGCTTAATCTGCATCTCCTTTATTTCACCATTTGACATATGCATCGACAGGTGATTTGTAAACTCAGTTTTGGAATAGTAAAATTTTTTACAACCACTAAAGTTGCATGCGTAGGAAGCATCCCTAAAATGCTGGGCTTCGTGGTGGTAGAGCTGCCCCAAGTCACTGAAAACAATGTTACAACCACTGAGCTCACATTTGTAACGCAGATCGTCGTGCTGTTGCTTGTGATGGAGCAGCTCGTTCACTGATCCAAACCTAGCATAGCAGCCCACTGACACACACATGTACGGCTGAGGGCCACTGTGCACTTGTTCATGCTCCTGTAGATGGAAAGCCGAAACAAAATGCCGCCTGCAGTATGCACACTTCTCACGCCTGTTTTTCATGTCCAAATAGTGCATTGCATTTTGATCATTGTTTTGGTGTTCTGCTTTCAAGTGAACACTTAAGTACTTGAATTGCTTAAACACTTTGGAGCAATCCGTGCCTGGGCATGGGTACAGGTCCCTGTCCTGCAAGTGACAGTTTTCTAGCTTACTAAACGTGACGAAATCCTGCGTGTTGAGTCTGGGTTGTTCACACTGTGTTATTTTGAGTGGCTGGTTTTCTCCAAGGCCTACAGAAGCAATTCTGGCTAGACTGCTCTTTGCCAGCCTCTCTTTCTTCAACAGCAACTTCTTCTTACTACGGTATTTTCTACTGGGAGGCATTTTTACATGTTCCATCACATGCGTCACAAAGACATCCTTCCTCTTGAACTTTTTTATACACACTGGGCATGTATAAATGCCATCTTCCATATGCATCTTAGAATGGTGAAGTATTCTGGCCTCTATACATTCCCTTTTGCAAATAACACAGAAAAATTTGTACTGCAGCCACCTCTGATACCTTTCTGAGGACCCAATCGGCTTTTTAACTCTCACCCTCTCTTTAGGCTGATTTATTATATCTTGACCTTCAAAATTATTATCTTCGCAATCGCTTAGGAGACCATCCAACAGTTCGGTTTCATTGAACAACATCTCATTGCAACTCAGATCATCCTCTGACTCAGAAACTTCTTTTCCTAACAATTTGAGACAGTGTCGCTTCAGAGTTTTCCAGTCCCAAAATTCTGGATCAAATGGCCAATACGCCTTTAAAGCCAACAGTAGCTCGCAACGGAGGGAGTTTGGAACTGCTGCATTTTCTTCATCCAATTTTTGATCTGGCTGCAGGTAGAGCTCTTCTAGTAGACTGTATCTTTCCTCACTTGGCTCAAGTAAGTATTCAGTGAGCTGGCATGCTCTTCTTACTTCAAGGTCTTCCGGCAGAAGGCATGCAATTGTTTTGCATACAGAGGTCTTCATGTCATCATTTTCATTTGATCGGAGCTGCAGGGCTCTCACACATAACAAAACAGACACAATAAGGCCTGATTCTTCTGCCTATAGGAAAGAAGAGAGCACAAGTCAGATCTTAATTTAGCCCCTAGGGACATCTCTTAAAAACAAAGGAAACACAACTGAAAAAACTGGACAAGATATATGGATAAATTTTCATAGAACTCTAGAGTTGGAAGGGACAAGGGTCATCTGCCCAATGTGAGGCTTGAACCCACAAATCTGAGATAAGTCTTACGCTCTACCGAGCTAGCCCTCTCAATCCTGAAGCGATTACAGATTTGAGTAACCCGTGGCCCTCCAGATGTTGCTGGACTCCCATTCCCATTAACACCAGCAAGGATGGCCAAATGGCCAGGGAGGGTGAGAGTTGTAATTCAGAAACATTACGATGGCAACAGGTTCCCCACACCTGGATTAGAGGGATATATAAAGATACATACTCTGGCATTTCTTATTTCAATCAACTTCAATGTTTTACCCCAAAAAACATACCGAGATTTACTTTCTTAAAATTAAAGAAGGCACCAGTCATATCTGTTACTTAATTCTGCCATAGAGTTCACTGGTACACATATTATCTTTACAACAACTCTGTAAGGTAGATCAGGCTAAGAAATAATGACTGACCCTAGGTCACCAGTTAAGCTTAATGGATAAGTAGGGATTTGGACTTCGGTCTCTGTTGCCATCCTGATATTCTAACCACTCTACTACAGTGGGGATTCTTTTTACCGGCATGTTAGGCATTGCCAGAGTAGAATTTGCCAACTTGGTGGCCTGCAGATTCTTTTTGAGTGGTTTCAAGCATAAAAGACATCAGCAATACACACAATTTTGTGAAAGCCATTCCCAAGTTTTTAGGAACTAAGTATACCTGGAATTCTGAAACAGATTTATATATCTGTTTCAGATATATATACACAGTGGTACCTTGGAAGTCGAACGCCTTGCAAGTCGAACGTTTTGGCTCCCGAACACTGCAAACCCAGAAGTGATTGTTCCAGTTTGCAAATGTTCTTTGGAACCCTAACGTCTGTCGCAACGTCCATGGCTTCTGATTGGCTGCAGGAGCTTCCTGCAGCCGATCGGAAGCCACGCCTTGGTTTCCGAACTGTTTTGGAAGTCGAGCAGACTTCCGGAACGGATTCCATTCGACTTCCAAGGTATGGCTGTATATATAGAGAGAGAATGAGTGTGTGTGTGTGTGTGTTTGAAAACCACATCAAATCAAGATATCTACTTGTAGATTGTCTTCTGTTGCACAACGGCAAGGATTTTTCAACTTCTTTGCTTCCATACTATTCCTTATCACTTCCTATTTCTACTCAAAAGTTTTGCTGCTGAATTACTTCCTTTGTCTTTTTAGATAGAGGCGCTGAAGAAACATCAGTAGTACAGCAAAAAGAGCAACATCAATACAGCAATAGAGTAAAAGCAGAGTTGAATCTACTGTGTGCCAAGGTCCTCTAAGGACTAGAATATGAAGCCTTGAAAGATAGGAAATTCCGCTATGCAAGTACTCCTTATCTAAAACAGAAAATAGGCAGCTTGAATCAGCGGGAACTCCAACAGGAAGAAGACATAAAGGGCAAGAAATGTACTTGGCTGAAGCAAGTGAAAGGGAAGAAAAGTGCAAGTGAGAAGGCCAGAGAGCCAGTCTGACTTGCTGCTGTGAAGTTCAGGTGTTCAACTTGTCATGTGCTCAGCCATTAGAATGACACAAGGCAGCCATCAATTATGTCTTCCCAGGGTAGCCAACAACAGGATGCACCCAAAAGCTACTGAATTTTTGTTATCTGCTGAAAGTACATAGGTTAATTCCGTGATAAACTGTTTCCCAAACAGGCACTTACTTCAGCTTGTATGACTCTAATTAGGAAGAACAAGTGTTGCAATGTCCTAGCAATGATGCCAAACTGCCGGCAGCGCTCCAGAAAGGAATCTAAAGATGGGTCAATTCTCTTTTGTAGTTTGCTCCAAAATAAAGTCAGTTCCCTATGGAGAAAGTTTAGGACAAATGCTTAGTTAGAGATCCAGTAGTCAAGCTTAACAATGGTTTAAACATGAACATGCAGAATGCTAGTGCATGGGAAGAAAACTATGACTGCTTTGCTCCTTCCCTGCTGCTGTGCTAATAGGAGCCAGGCCATGGTTTGCACCGGCAATTCAGATGGCAAAACTGAAAAGCTTCATACATAATGCCCAACACCACAGCATATAGTAGACATATTGTAGCACTTTCAGGGATCCAGAATATTAAATGACAACTGACAGGAGTCAAATAATGTATGATATTGGATTAGGCTATACTGGGCTATTGGGGCAAGACATGGAAGTTGCTTCTGCCAGCAGAATAAAAGTAATGGGGCAGGAGAGATGTCTGAAAGCAACTCATTAGAAGCAATACTGAGAAACTAGGAAGGCCAAGATAAGAAAAAAGGAAAGAGATCATCTGAAAAGTTATACCAAGAGTAATTTCTTTAGCTAAGGCATACAACTAAGAGAAACCAAATAAATGACTTTCAGTGGACCTCTGAGGTCTCATGTCTCTTCTCTCTCCCCCCCCCGCCCCCATGTCTCATACTTGACCTGAAATGGGGGTCCTGAGCTGTGATAGCTGACACAACTACCTCTGGTTGTTACTGGTCTCCAGCTCCCTTCATTCCCGGCTAGGGATGATGGCAGCTGGAGTCCAGCAACATCCTGAAGGCACCGGATGGCTCCCCATGGTCTTGAGATAGAAACAACCCTCTCTTCAAGGATTTATTTTTCCACCCTCATCAGACACTGTTCTAACAACAGTATCTTCTATTTTATATCCAATCTAAGCTTATTATATCTAACCATTCCTGATTTTTTGGGTAATACTTAACATCTGTAAATCCTTGTCAAGCATGTTTCCAAGCATCAACATTACTGGCGGACAGCCTATTTCTAAGATGACGTTAATTTGGAGCATTAATTTGGGTAAAGAATAAATTAAATGTAAAAAAAACACAGGATTGCTTTTGGAATATATGCTTCTTCATATAATTGCCTGCATTCAGTTAATCCTCCACAGTTTGAAAAAACAAGAAGGAGGAGAGCAGAAATCCCTGAAAGTAGAGATCATCACTGGATTGCATTTCTGGCTAAGAGGGAAACCATGTTTTGAAATTATAGTTTCAAATGCTCCCTACTGCTCATTCTGGATCCTCCACATTGTAGTTTGGAGGATTATCTGATGTTCTCTGTGTCTAACATTAGTTTGTTCAACCTCTAGAGGTTCTTGAAAAATGGAAGAGATGTACTCACAACTAATGTTTAACAAATGTAAATACTTTGTTTTTAAGAAATAAATCTCATTCACATAGAATGAAACATTCTCTTTAATGTGAGCTACTTCAATGGCCTATGTGAGCCAGAATAGCAAATACATGCATTTGAAAATAATATCTGGACATAGTACTTACCAAGAGCAGTACACATTTCCATTTTGAAGCTGCTGCGTGAGGTATGTTGTACAAAGAATGAATGCAGTACTATCTTGACCTTCAGCTTCCAGATTACATATCATATCCAGGACCTCTTTGCAGTCCACCTTTGCAATCTTTCAAAAACAAAAATCCAGAAGAATTCTATTGTAAATAGTTTCATTCAAAACCACTTTGCACACACAAAGGTACTTTCAGGAAGACTTTTATATCCTTCTGCAATCAGTAGTTTGTGCCACTACAGTAGCTGTGTTAAAGTCCATATTGTCAACAAAGGCATAGCCCAGCTCTTGTTACTTGAAGTGCTAAAAGCACCTAAAAGCAATGCAGTTCAGATCTTATATTGTACTGCTTTATTGGCCTGAATTACAGTGTTTTATTTTTAATGGCTTGTTTCTTAAATAGTCTTTCTATTGTTCACTCACTGTGGGGTTTTAAACTGTTATTACCTGCTTTGAACAGGATTTTAAATACAGTGGTACCTTGGGTTATATACACTTCAGGTTACACCGCTAACCCAGAAATAGTACCTCGGGTTAAGAACTTTGCTTCAGGATGAGAACAGAAATCGTGCTCTGGCGGTGCGGCGGCAGCAGGAGGCCCCATTAGCTAAAGTGGCACTTCAGGTTAAGAACAGTTTCAGGTTAAGAACGGACCTCTGGAACGAATTAAGTACTTAACCCGAGGTACCACTGTACCCATTAAATAAAATTTGAATGTTACTTTGTATCAGCAGAGGCAGACTTCTAGATGTGAATTCTCTGCTCCATCTCTCCGCAGCAAATATCTTGGCTTTATTGTTATTTATATATCACCAATATTTTATTGGTCTGGAAGTAGCTTTGGAACTACTGTTGTGGTAAAAACAGCAGTTCCAAAGCTACTTCCAGAGCAATAAAACAATACATTTTAGAAAAACAAAGCACAATTAAGAGGCATTGAACAGGTAACACCACCAAGATCAGAGCTTGCCCACTCACCTCTTTGATAGATTCTTCAGTTGGAAGCATGGAACACAAGCAAGTGATGTAAGCCTGGAGAAATGGCAATGTATTTGAAATTTCCGTGGACTCTTTGCACAGTTTGGATAGGGAAGCAGCTTGCCGAAGACGGTTTGTTTTCATCAAGTATTTTATTCGCATCTGCATAAAGACTGGCCCTTCCTGTTTAATCAGTTTGTTGACTAGAAAAGAAGTGGAAAAGATTTTTGCACACACTATTTATCACCAGAATTTAGCTCAAGCAGTAATGTATGCCAGTGGTTGGCATCTAACAGCCTATTTCATGGCCTTCTGTTCTAGAATTCCTGAAACTCTTTAGAATTTAAACTACATGTCCATTGGGGGGAGGTGGAAGGGGAGAAGACTCCAAACAAACAAAAGACTCTCATCTTGCCTCACTTTTATCCCCAAGTACAGGCGGTGACCATTTCACATGGGTTTTGTTTCCACCCTGAGCACGTATGAGCCCTAGCCTGGTACACCCTGCCCTGCCCCCATTCTGCCCTCTTCCAGATCCAAAAAGAACCTGCGCATTGGCGACGGCTTATCAATTGGACGCACCTAAAATGGTTGTAGCCTGTAATGAAAACAGCTGGAAATGATCTATGGTGGGTTTGAGTTTGCAGTTCTATAGAGAAACAGTAACCTGTGAATGACCCATCATAAGCAAGGGTGTGTGGCATAAATACTCGGGAATTCCTCAACTCTATTAACAAGATTCTTTCAGAAAAACTTCACAACGATCTAAATGCTGGATCACACTAGTGGAAAACATTTCCTGTTCACAGCACTGTATGAGAAAACCCAGAAGTTCTTCAGACTCCAAAGGCTTCTTTTACTGCCTGCACTAAAGACCATATGCTACATTCAGTATTTTCCTAATTCAATATTCCTCATGTTTCTATCTGATGTAGGAGACTACAGTTTGTGCCATAATAAAATCTGCTAGTCTAAGACGCCACAAGATTCTGCTTTTGCTTCTCATACTACAGTGGTGCCTCGCAAGATGAAAAGAATCCGTTCTGTGATTCTCTTCGTCTAGCGGTTTTCTCGTCTTGCGAAGCAAGCTCATTGAAGGATTAGCGGATTAGCGCTATTAGAGGCTTTTAGAGGCTTATCTGCTGATCGGATCAGCTGATAAGCGGCTTAGGCGCTATTAGCGTTATTAACGGCTTTTAGCTGCTTATCTGCTGATTGGATCAGCTGATAAGCGGCTTAGCGGCTTAGAAAAGGGGGGGGGGAAACCAGCAGGAACTCGCAAGACATCCTCGTCTTGCGAAGCAAGCCCATAGGAAATTCGTTTTGCGAAGCACCTCCAAAACAGAAAACTCTTTCGTCTAGCGAGTTTTCCGTCTTGCGAGGCATTCGTCTTGCGGGGCACCAGTGTATAATGCAACCCAACACGTTGTGGTGCAACACTGTCTTCCGCTAGCTCTTGCGCAAGAGTTCCTGGAACGGCTCAAAAATATTTTCTCCCTGTGCTTTATGGTTCTTTGAATAAAACCCTCAAATCTTATTATATGAGCAGTTTCACAGCAGGTAATGAACAACAGCCATATGTAATAAAAGGGGTATGACCACAGTGTTGGGAAAGAACGAACAAGAAGCCGGTACTAGGCCAAGTACTTTTCTTCACCCTAGAATCTAGGCCAAGGAAAGCTAGCAGATAAGGGAATGCTACAGGACTGGAAGAGTGAAAATGACATCTCAGGATTCATGGTAAAGCTCTGCATGCTCTTCACAACAGCAGTTGAGGAACACCTATCATCTTGCTTAGTTCTTTAGGAGCAAAATGTTTCAGTGTGAAAGACTAGCTACTGCTCACATCATAACAGTGGCACAGTAATGGAATTCTCATTTGAGGTACAAGTCTCAAGATCTTACCTTCTTCTGCTTCTACAGGCTGCTGTGATATAATATTTAAGAGAACTGGATTCTTCCATACACCTTCCTTTGAAATGTCAGCCAGTGTTTCGAGGCTATTGTCTCCAAATTTAAGTAAAGCATTATGGGAATCCTATGTTTGAGAAAGAGATAAACAATTATACAACCTTCCTTAGACATCTAATGGGAAGCTTTTCATGTCTGGTGTATTGTGTGTTCTTTATATTCTGTTGGAGGCTGCCCAGAGTGGCTGGGACAACCCAGTTTGATGGGCGTGGTATAAGTAATAAATTATTCTTATTATTACTGTTATATAAATTCCTACATTTCTAAGATTTCAGTTGGGATCTCTACACAAGGCTCTAAGAAAAGGCTGCAGAAATACGGCATTTTTCCAGCATTAGATTACACCGGATAATATCCAATGAACTCAGAGCAGATCCACTGAATATCTTTGGCTTTGTTAATGTGCCCCCCACCATCATATTTAGAGGAGGGGTTTTTTATTCCATTTCTATTCTGAGGTACATAGCTTGGAAAAAGGAGTAGATACAAACGAAGGTATCTTACAATTAGTCATGTTGAGATCATGCCTACAAGTTTATGTAATAGAAATTTCACTATATAATTGTACAGCAAGTAGCCCAGAGTAACATAGCCTTCCTTACATCAAAACATGGAGAATTCATAACATGCAGTGGGTAACCATCCATATCTCCTACAATAATCAATGAAATTAGTCCGTTCTTGCCTGAAAATGTGCTGTCTTGTGCTGTTCTCCTAGTCTGATAAAGTAGATTACTTTAGCCATTAAAGCTTTGTCCTATATGTCACCATAGCTTTATTTAATGGTACATTTGACTATCTCCATTTAATTCTCTGAAGGCTGTGCATTGTCCCCTTCTAGCAGACATTCCTCCTTTTAAAAGAAGTCTCCCCAAACCTCTACTCCCAATGTGAGACAGGGGATATTGTACTACTGGAGCACTCTTCTATCACATAAAAAGTTGCAAAAGGAGGCCTGCAACCTCACTATATATTAAAGGCTGTATGAAGAACTAGAATTCATATAAGACACCCAGGTAAGGTATACGTAATCATAATGTATTTATTCCCATTTTATACTGGATTCAAATAAAGAACTACCACAAATACCACAGCCTACTTAGTTATAATTTGAAAATATGTATTTCTAGATGCAAACTGTTGAAACAGGGTCCCCTGTAGAATAGAGATGAAAAATACTTGCCTGTATAGACTGAAACAGTCTTAACAATGGTTCAGACTGCTCCTCACTTTCAGGCACAGAAAGCAGTAGTTCAAAACAGCTCCTGAAATAAATAAATCACAGAACTAAGCTAGTTAGGACCACCATTTAGGAAGTAGCACGTTGGATCATTTTGTACCTCTGTTTATAATCTCTCTAGGTCAAATGAATGTGAAAACATAGTAGAAAAGAGCTGAAGCTGTTAAGCAGCATAACAATTGCTACTAGCAGTGATGCTGTTTCCCATGAGAAGAACTCAAGATAGATGCACTGTAACAATATTTAGTTGGAATTATAGTACTGAATGATTTTCAGGCTGTATTGGCAGCTTATTCTTAAAAGCATCTTTGACCTCAGAAAACCAATGTGATGCATAATGGTCTTGCAGATTCATTCACATTTTGAATTTTCAAGTACCGAGTTCCAAAGAAGTACCGTTTATAATATATGTAGCCCAGGGGAAAAAGTAGATATGCTCAAGATTCACTAAGATGCAGCGTGGGGAGAAGATGGCATGATCCATGCCATTTACAAGTTCACAATAATGCTTATTTCTCTACACATAATTTAAACTTGCATTCCACCGTTCTTCAGGTCAGTGTATACAGGGTTATACATTTCCCTCTTCCAATCACAATAACTCTGTGAGACAGATTAAGTCTCCCTGATTCAAGTGCAGCTCTCTATCCACTCACTACACCACACAGTCTCTGGTGCTTCCCACTGTCCTAAATTTAGGAAACAGATTGGTAAAATCCTAGCAGTTACGCATGCTCTCAGCAGAGTTCCCCTCTACCTCCTGATCACTTAAGCTAAAAGGGAGGGGAGTAACTTTTGTCACAGAATGGATCCTGAAAGTGAGGTGGCATTGGCCCTGGAGGATACACATCATAGGGTGCACATCCTCCCAGCCAACTCCCCCCCCCCATCGTTTTGTCTCAAGTTAAAGAAAAGCAATTGGTCTCCATGCCAAACTCCCTGCTCAACAGGGTCGATCTGATTTAAATCACTAGTCAGTAAGACTTTATTTCAATCACTTTTTTACAGAAAGACTTATTCTTGCTGGTATAATCTTAATATTTACAACCAGATGAAGGCTTCATTTTTGGAATAATAAATTTGCAGAGTAGTTTTTACAGTTATATCAAAAAATACTGATTTGTTTATACTCTTAAGAAGTACATAGACAGATAATTATGACATTATTGTGAGGTTTAATAAGTAAATTGTTTATATTTGGACAACTTTTCTGCTGTACTTTATTGGAAGGAGAAAAATAATCATTTTCTTAATAACAATTTAAACCATTTATTTAACTAAAACAATAACATTATAGCATATGTATCCATGTTTGTTAACTGATGTGGTTAAACAATTTTTTAAAAACTTAAGACTGAGTTTTAGTACAAAAAAACCAACAACTTAAGACGTAGTTTTCTCCTCCAGGGAGAGAATAGTGTGATAAATCTCAGGTTATAAACACAAATGTAATGGAATCTCAGAGGGACTATATCTCCCAGCAGGCCTGGCTTTGGAGAGGCTAGCCTTCCTTTTTCTAGAGAAGTGGCGGGGAGGAGAGATACAGTTGGTAGGCTTAGGTTGGAACAGGCTTGCAGAAAGAACAGGCCGAGGAGAAACAGGCTGGTGGAAAGCTGGAAAAGGGGAACCAAGGATTGGAGCAGAGAACTTCAGGGATTCCTGCAGGACTGAAATCCCAGGTACAGTGGTGCCTCGCAAGACGAAAAGAATCCGTTCTGTGATTCTCTTCGTCTAGCGGTTTTTTCGTCTTGCGAAGCAAGCCCACTGAAGGATTAGCGGATTAGCGCTATTAGCGCCTTATCTGCTGATCGGATCAGCTGATAAGCGGTTTAGCGACTTAGAAAAAGGGGGGGGGAGGAAAAAAACCAGCAGGAACTCGCAAGACATTGTCGTCTTGCGAAGCAAGCCCATAGGAAATTCGTTTTGCGAAGCACCTCCAAAACGGAAAACTCTTTCATCTAGCGAGTTTTCCGTCTTGCGAGGCACCACTGTACTGACTTTATTGTTTGGACAATGTCAGGCGAGCCCTGGAAAGAAGGGCCTGGAACCAGTGAACCCTGATTAGTTGACTGGCAAGCACTTCAAGGTCTTGCCAAGGACCTGAAGATCCCAGTTACTATTTCCACCACGACCCCTTTGGATTTGCTTCTACATTCAGGTGCTGTATTCTGTACAGTTAAGTGTTAGTGCAGTTGTTGGAACCCAGTGGGATTGGTTGCAAACCCTGAAGCGCCTGCAGCACTTGCCTTAAGTCTGAGTTGCACAGACATGCAACTGACTTGCACAATTATTACACAAAGATCCCAAGACTTGTGGAGTATTCTGCACTTTCAGTTTTACTGCTTCACACTTAGCTACTTGTGCAGGTCTATTCCACTCCAAACAATCTATTCATTGAACCTCTTGGAATTTAAGTGGTAAGGGGTTGATTCTGTGCATATAAATTTGCAAAGGAACAATGGGATTAAGGTTTTTTCCTCAACTCTGTATGTTTATTTTATAACATTTTTCTGTGAAAAAAGGCATGTTATCTGTGCAGACACAAATTAACACTTCTGAGAACTGCTAAACAAGCATCTATGATAATATCTTCTCATGAGAAAAAATGCCCCCAAATAATCTTACAGAAACCTCTGGAAGAACATGACATAGTAAATGGATTAATAAAATTCATTTATCAAAAAAAATTAAACATTGCATATAAAGCCTCATGCTACATAGTTAAAAACAAATCCTTATTTCCTGATGAACAGCCTTTGGACTATAATGTAACTTAAATAGAAAACTATGTTTAGAAAGATTTTTCCTCCAAAAGCATTTTATTTTAAAAATTCTGATTTAAATAAAAATTTCCAATTTAAATTTTAAAAATCTGACTTTAAAAAAAAATGAAAAAATCAATGATTTTTATCCACTCTGCTGCCCGAAAGACTGCAGCCTCACACTACTGCCCCATGCTTTGCTGTCAGTATACAGACCCCACAATTTCCTACAACGAAGTGGGGTGTCTGCATGCCAGAGATGTGAGGAGAGCATTCCAACTTCCACTGCCTTTTTGAAAATACAGAATAGTTGTTTTCACCTTTGGTAATGACCTTCCCCCATCCAAGGATGTATGCAAACAGGCACCCTGATTTGTTGATACAGGGAATGCTATTTTCAATATCAGACAGGTGGGCACAGTAACTTGAAAATCTCTGCTGTTGATCAAATTCTCTTTTCTGTTAAAAAGTCATGTCCCAAATGTACTTACAACACTAGCCTGCCAATTACCAGAAGAACTTCTTCACATTCGGTAGTCAAGTAAGGTCGGGCATTGGCAAAGCTCTGAATGGCGACTTGATACACTTCCAAGAAAGGCAGAACATGCTCCGAAGCACCCGGATTGTCAGCATATTGTAGCAACGTCTATAAATGAAAAGATGTAATGCGGTAATATTTATTCTCAACTCTGATTAAGCTATTTCAAGGCAATGTTATAATTCTATGCTGAGGATATTACACTTTCCAACTTTTCTCATAAGCAAAAACAAAGAAATGGCAACCTGCCACTCTACTCTTTTTTTGCCTTCCTCCTAAAGCAAAACTGCTAATACTAATTACTATTACTTATGGACTTTCAAGAATGCAGCTCCTGAAAGAACTGCTATATGATAGCAGTAGAGTATAAGCTCATGAACTAGCAAGTTTTATCTTCAGCCTTTTGGAGACACAGCACCTGCACTCAAAACAGTCTTTATATACCCTCACAATGAAAATTTGTATTCACATCTTGTGGGTAAGATTTAACATCCATCACATTTCCCTACAAGGTAATCACTTTCTTTCTTTCTTTCTTTCTTTTTCTTGGGAGGATCACGTTCACCAAGCATATAGTGGCACATGCCAAACCCATTCACAAGAGCATAATACATGTTTATGCTCACAACCAGTGATGCATTCTATGCAGGGTTTCTGTCAAATACAGTGCGGCTATCAGCAGGACTGAGCTATGCATTGCATACACCTTTCAGGAAGACCCTGAAAAAGAAGGGCCAAACTAGGCAAATGTGGAAAATCCATGATCAGGTTTTCCCAAAATATTTTTCTTTCATTAAAAGCAGCTGCAGAACCAATAGCATCTCTGTCTTCCTCCCTTTCTGTGCTTAGTAACAGCTTGTGAAGTAGTTAAGTCAATCAGTGTGTTGTCAGGGGAAGCAGAGGAAAGAAATCACATCCCTGCAACTTCAACATCCAAATCCCTCACTGTTGCTTTTAACCAAAAGAGTGTTGGGGTGTCTTGGTGCTACCTTCAGACAGGTTTTCACATCCCAGCATTTAGCAAACCAAGAGGTGTTAATCTTACAGCGAAAAAAATACACCAACTCTTGTGGCTCAGCAGAAGAACTATACTGACAAATAACCAGACCAAGTTCTTAACATCTACTTTACTTTTGTTTAAACATGAAAACAATATATAGTTTAAGAGGAGTTTTTAAAAACCAAAACACTACAAGGAATAATTTCAATAATATTTTAGAATTTTACCACAGCTGCTATAATGTACCAAGAGTCAAGTCAGGTGAAGTGCTGATGCAGGAGCTCAGTCTTACATACTATTATTTCTCATGACTAAACAAAATTCATGGGCTTCTACAGCATTTTAACAATGGCCAGTCTGCATGCCAAAGCAAGCCATAGCTAAAAACTAGCTATGGCTTGCTATGACATGTGAACCACCTCAACAGTCTTTCAAAATTATTTTCTAAGTTTCACTAAGAACTCATGGCCTAAACCGAGTGTGAAAACTTTGGTTCACAGGCCTAATTACAGGCCAAAGCCACGTCCACCTGTCCTACATATTATAATATTGGTGACATCATCTGATATCCAAAAGATCAGATGTGCAGCAGGTAAAGTCATTCTCCAGACCAAAAAGGGATTTTCAGGCACTTTGAAGCCCCAACTACCAGCTGATCAGAAGAGAGCACTAGGGAGTTCCCACTGGGATCTTCATACTGCAGCAGATGGAACTGGAGAAAGTGGCTTGGATGTATGTTGCTTCAAGAAGTGCTTTGCATCCAAACCTCTTTCTCTACAGAAATGTCAAAGGAATGGTTACAGATATGAGCCCTGCCTCTTTGAAGGTACATCCCCAGCATCAATTGACTAGCACCTGCCAAAGTTCAAATGAGATTGCTCAATCACCTCAAATCATTAAGACATCAGGTGACGGACAGATATGTGTTCCTACTGACCTATTCTAAGTCAGTTTGTGAGAGGTGAGGAGATATGGATCATTACATACCCTGGCCTAGTGTAATGCTTACATTTTTAACTTTGAACTAAAGTCTTCCTAAATCAGGTTTATTATTACCTCCTTTCAACCCCTCCCCCCCATAGGAAGAGCACTTTTAATGCAAATACAAATGAACTATAAATTGGCATTTGACCTCATTGAGCTGATAGGAAACCCCTTTTTTAATCCTTTGCCCTAAGTTAATTTAGGTGACAAAGGTTAATAAAACAAAAAATAACTAGCTAGAAAGCTGCCAGGGTGACAATAAATCAAACCATATTTTTCATCAATGCCTCTGACAGGTAGATCTGATCATGGATCTGAATTCTGAACACTGCTTGAGAAACACACCTTTCTACTGTGCACAATATTGATAGGAATAACACCCACAGTGTTCCATGTGCTTTACTTACATACTCACTAATCCTTTCAATTTCTCTTGTTACATCCATTTTAACCTGATAATCCAAATGGGCCTATTAGAACTTGGCAGAGATGAATCATTAACTTTCCAAGTCTTTTGCTGTCTTTGTTTTCCTTTTCCTGTGAACATATCCTCAAATGGCATTTGCTTACTGCTTGACAACACTGCCCTGGGAAGTTGCAGGCATGTTTTTTGCGTGAGTTCTATGTGTCTAAGGGGACTTTGGGCACTTGGCAAACCAAGGAAGTGCTTTCCAGCGCAATTTGCAATTCCACATGGGGATCTGCTGTTCTAAATCAAAAACCCTGTAGGCATGCTCAAGCCCTTGGGCTCACCTAAACTTGGTACAGTGGTGCCTCGCAAGATGAAATTAATTCGTTCCGCAAGTTTTTTCTTCTTGCGAGTTTTTCGTCTTGCGAAGCACGGTTTCCCATAGGAATGCATTGAAAATCAATCAATGCGTTCCTATGGAGACCGTCCGGGGACAGAGGGGAAGCGCCGTGTGCCTTCCCCTCTGTCCCCGGACCTGTTTAAAGCAAGGGGCGGCGGGGAGAAGATTGCTTCTCCCCGTTGCCGCCCCTTGGTTCAAAAGGGGTCCGGGGAGAGAGGGGAAAGCGCGCGCGCCTTCCCCTCTGTCCCCGGAGATTGCGGGGCTGGCAACGGGGAGAAGCAATCTTCTCCCCGCTGCCCCTTGCTTCAAAAGAGGTCCGGGGACAGCGGGGAAGACGCACTGCGCTTCCCCGCTATCCCCGGAGCTTGCGGGGCAAGCTTCGTTTTGCGAAGCAAGCCCATAGGGAAATGCGTCTTGCGAAGCGGCTAAGAAAACGAAAAACTCCTTCGTCTAGCGAGTTTTTCGTCTTCCGAGGCGTTCGTCTTGCGGGGTACCACTGTACCTGACTACTCAATTGTTTCAATCCACTTCACTCTGTGGGCCTAATTACATTCATCCAAGCTCTCTGAAGAAGGCAGGTGGGCAAAATTTCAGGATGTTTTAAGCTGTTTCAATCCTGGGGAAGCCCAGCCAGATGGGTGGGGTATAAATAATAAATTATTACTATTACTATTACTATTATTATTACTTCTAGAGAACTACAGTAGCCCCAATATAGTGCTTTTCACCACCAGTGCAAAAGGGAAAGCTGCAACATTGTGTCTACCAACTGCTAGCAGCTTGAATAGTGGAAGTTAAATTTAAATGCTTGTATTTTACTCTTTTTCCATCCTCTTGTGACCACAAGCAGTTCTCAATGAATTATCAAATATCAAAGCTAAATATTCTTACATTTGTATAGCTATAAATGTACTTAAGCTCACTGTCTTGTTTAACCAGACTATTCAAGTATTTGGCCATGTTCTTTCATTAGTCTGAACACCAACCTTTCCCATGATTATTTTTAAAAAATGGTGGAATCTTATTTTAGCTTTCTCCTTTATATGAGCTAAAGCAAACAGAAAGGCTTTTTATCCAGTCATAAGTTTATGGAGTAAAGGGGCGAAAAATACCCAAACCACGCACTCGCACACACAGAGTACTCAATTGCTTGCACACTATCTCAGATCATCCTAGTGAGTCAAGTAATAAATAAAAAGCCAAGATCTACAGCAGGTGAGCTTTCATGAATATAGGAATACAGTTCCTGCTGCCTGAACAGCTAGGGTCAACTCAATATTTCATAATTAGGAGGTTCATAATTAGAAGTCTTTCTAGTTATACTTCTTAAACACATTTATTCTGTAAGTTTGTACATGTATGCAGCATCACAGAACTTCCCAGTCACACCCAGCACCTCACCAGCAATAATCACAGCTTTATGCAAAGTGCTACACTCGGCTACTAACACCCAATGCCCTATTTCTGTGTGTCAATGAAACAAATGGGTCAATGTGATCATCAGAAGTTGAATTCTGGAAAATCTTAGGGTTGTAGCAAGGAAGAGTGGCATATGCTCCACAGATCTTGCTATCCCCAGCAATACTTATTTGCACAAAGATTTGTTGAGTGCATTAACTAGAAAATCATTTTGCCCAAATCCATATTTGTGATTCTAGAAGACTTAAGCATGCTGGAATGGCATGAACTATTACTTTTGACATTCCATACATATGCCTTGACACTGTGTCTCAACAGAAATCACCTTACAAAATTATAAAGAGGTGAAATACAATGTTCTAGGGATACGTTCGAATGGAGGAACTAACTGGTACAGAACACACCTGGCTCTTACAAAAAATACAACCTATCTGTACTGAAACAAGCAAAAGCGAATTTCCATGTAATTATGTCAGTTCAAACATCTCCCACTAGTTGGAATTAGTTCTGGCACTGATATAAGTGATGCATCATTTAACTGTATAACTTACAGTTTTGTAGAGTTTGCCCATTTCTACAGTCTGATCACTAGAACAACAGAACTCACTTTCATATTTAACAGTGTATCCCTTTTCCTATTTAATGGTACCCCACCAACACACAACACAACACAACACACAACAACGGGTGGCGCTGTGGGTTAAACCACAGAGCCTAGGACTTGCCGATCAGAAGGTCGGCAGTTCGAATCCCCGCGACGGGGTGAGCTCCCGTTGCTCGGTCCCTGCTCCTGCCAACCTAGCGGTTCGAAAGTGCGTCAAAGTGCAAGTAGATAAATAGGCACCACTCCAGCGGGAAGGTAAGTTTCCGTGCGCTGCTCTGGTTCGCCAGAAGCGGCTTAGTCATTCTAGCCACATGACCTGGAAGCTGTACGCCGGCTCCCCTGGCCAATAAAGCAAGATGAGCGCCGCAACCCCAGAGTCGGTCACAACTGGGACTAATGGTCAGGGGTCCCTTTACCTTTACCAACACACACACACTTTTGCATACTTTTTGTTCATGACAAAGTTTGCAATTTTCTCAATTTGTAAAAATCTGCCCTTTGAAAAGAAATGTGACATATTTTTCTGCTACTAGTTTTTTTCCAGGATCATCAGTTCTCCCACTTCATGAACACTTTCTCAAGTTCCTTCCATCTTTCATGTTCTCTTTGGTTGGTGCTTTTACTCGAGTTTGGTAATTTTATTTGTTGGCTTTATGTACAATCATTTGTCCTGAGGATACATCAAGAACCAAATCAATCCTTTCTCATGAATGGGTAGGATTTTAAAGCAACCATCACCTGCACCCCTAGATTCTCCACCTGATATCCTACTGCTTGTTGACTTCTCATCTGCTCAATTCATACTTTACATGGTTGCATCCCCAATTCCTGTAAAGATAAAACTAAGCCATTCCCACAAACTGTGCAACACTATCAACAGGTAAGGAAGACTAAATAAGAGTGGAGACTCTCACACAGCATGCCACAGAAGACTCTCACACAGCATGCCACAGAAGAGTCCATGAGCCCCAAATACGATCTCACTGAACTTAAGAGCAGTTCTCAGAGGCTTATCTAGTCCAGAATTCTGTCCTCACAGTGGCCAAAAAGATGTCTATAGGAAGTCCACAAGCAGGGCATGAGCACTATAGCACTCTCCCACAGAAAGGCTGCCAAGTGTCTCCCCATAGTCACTTGTTATGGCCTTGTCCTCCAATCAGCCTCTGTTCGGCCTGCATAAATCAGTTGTATCCAGATTCAACTAAGCTCACAGCAAAGTTGGAAAGCTGCTGAGGTCCCAGCCACTGACATAATGAGTAGCTACCAAGTACTCATTGGCAGTGTTAGAAACTCAAGATATTTAAGCTAAGCACAGAATAGCAGCTTAAACCAGAGTTACAGTCACCAGAACAGAATGCTGCTGCCATTTTGGGGCCAGACAGCTCAAAAGTTGTGTTTTTCAATGCAACTTTTTGGTTCCTGAAATTCATTCTGATTGTGCAGATGAAATACAATGGACAGAAAATTCTTTAGGATGTATTGATGGTGCGCGAAAACAGGCAAGATCCAAGGACCCCCAGGCGTGCACCTCCAGATGGTGGAGACATCAGGCACCATTCTGGCACCCTGGCATCTTCACTTGGTCACAAGTATCCGATAGGCAGGTGCAAAATGAGGTTGGTGCTTGGTGAATTTTGAATGCTGCTCATTGGAGCACTATGTGTGCTGCTGATTGCACAAGCATCTGAGGGCGTCCACCAGCAGAGACTTTGCAAAGGACACCCTCAAAGGATGGGGATGCAACTGAGTTCTTTAAATATATTAAAATGCAGAAATTTAAAAGAATTATCTTCCTCTGAGAAGGATGCCAGGTATGTCTTTGTCCTTGGTTTGCCACCCTCCAATGAAGAGGCATGATCAGCTCAGCAACTTACGCAGGAACATACAAGGTTCTACACTTAGGCAGGAATAACCAACTGGGGAGCATTTGGCTTGCCAGTAGTACATGTGAAAAGAATCTAGGGGTTTTAGTAGACCACACAAGAAAAGAGTTTGATGCAGCAGCAGCAAAAAGAAAAAAAAGGGGGGGAGAATGCTAGGCAAGGCTACATCAACACGAGTCTAAACTCTTATCAAGGGAAGTTACAGTCCCACTCTATTCTGCTTTGGTCAGACCACACCTGAAGTACTGTGTCCAGTTCTGAATGTCACAATGTAAGAAGGATATTGACAATATGGAAGGTGTGAAACGAAGATGGTCAAGGCTCTGGAAACCAAGCCTTATGGGGAACGGTTGAGGGAGCTGGGTATGTTTAGCCTGGAAAAGAGACGGAGAGAAGAGGATAGCCATCTTCAAATATCTAAAGGACTTTCACATGGAAGATGGAGCAAGCTTGCTTTCTCCTGCTCCAGAGGGTAGGACCCAAACCAATGGATTCAAGTGGAGATTCCGACATCAGCAGGAAGAACCTTCTGACAGTAAGAGCTGTTTGTCAGTAGAACAGGCGCCCTTGAAAGATGGTGGACTCCCCCTTCCTTAGAGGTTTTTAAGTAGAGGTTGGATGGTCATCTGTCATGGATGCTTTAGTGAAGATTCCTGTATTGCAGGGGATGGACTAGATGATCCTCAGGATGCCTTCCAACTCTATGATTCTATGATAGGGGATGGGTAGCTATTACCCTTACAAAATGTAAAAAGGAAAACATTTGGGGATTTATGAGTAAAACATGTCTCCAGCTGAAATCAGAAAAGGTGTGCTTCAGCAAGCAGAATTTTGGGAAACATTGCAATAGAGAGCTACTTGTATCTCAAGGTGGAAATACAGAAGGAAAGCTGTATTAGGCTGGTACAGCAGAAACAAGATATTTTAGGACAGGAATTGAAGAAGCCATCAATATGTTTGCATATTGTTGGGACAGGAGAGTACACATGGTCATGCCACCGACCTCAAAATACAACTCCTCCACAAATCTTTGGGTTGGTGGCACTGCCTTGCAATTTTATCTGCAGGTCAATGTTGTTAACTATCACTTGAGTGAATTGTCACATATTGTACTTTTGCATTTCACATAGCAAAGAGATTCCATACATCTGCATGAACTTGAGTCTAGACTAAATTTGTTTATCTTCAAGTTGCTACAAAACCCTCTAGGTTAGCATCGCCAAACTCGGCCCTCCAGTTGTTTTGGGACTACAATTCCATCATCCCTGATGACTGGTCCTGTTAGCTAGGGATCATGGGAGTTGTAGTCCCAAAACATCTGGAGGGCCAAGTTTGGAGATGCCTGCTCTGGGTTGTACCAATTTTAGTCTCCCTTGGAGTAGATCTGAAAATAATGACCTTAATAAATCTATTAACGACAGAGTAAACTTAACTGAATACAGCTATTTATCATTTTTGTATTCCTACATGGATTTATAACAGCCCTGTTGCTGTTATATCAATATACAGCACACAATAGCAGAGACATATAAACATGGATGTGATAGTCCATTAAAAGCTAGTAGGTTCACGTATTGAAAGCAGGAAGACTTGAAAGTGATTCACTGTCCTAAGGTGCAGCAGCATCTCATCTAGAAATCTAACAACTCAATCATTCTTTAAGTCCAGTATTGAATACCTACAATTATGTTTTAATAAAAGTTGTAGGACATACAAAAAAAATTAAGATGCAAACATGGAAGATAAAAGGTTATCATTAAGCTGAATTGCCAAGGCAGTAAAGATCTCATTTTCACTGGGACATCAATGCAATCACTTCTCTTTAGGCTAATCCAACACAATTACATTTTCTGAGCTCTGAACTAAATATCAAATGTCACCTGTTTCCGTACAAGTCAAGGCAACCTAGAAGAATTATTAGTTTACAACTCTTCAAAACCCATGTGTCTACTTGATGAACCAAGCTGACAATATAAACCATCACCCATTTCTGAAGGCCATGTGGCATGCACATTTTTCTGTGCTCCAATCCTTCTACATGTCAATGGTTCAGGTCAACACACAAAGTGACCAGGATGTTTTAGTATTGAAGGACCTGATGGACACTAAAAGCAGCTATTCCAAGCACTCATGGTGTCAGCTGAAGCCTTTAGAACCCTATAGCCCAGTGGTGGCTAACCTGCCATTCTCCAGATGCTATTGAGATTAAAAGCTTCCACCAGTCCCAATCAGCACAGGCAAGACTCAGAATTGTGCTCCAGCTCACTGGTTAGCCATGGCTGCCCTAGTCCCAAAATCCTACTCAATGAAACTTAAGCCTAAATAAATGCATAACTGAAATAACTGCATCTTCTTGGCCCTGTTTTTACATGCCTCCATTTCCCTCCCCCTATTTTTGCATGGCAAAACTGTACTCTTATTTTTTCTAAAGCACCACATGCATACAAGGCACCATATAAATCAATATTAAAGGGTTCCCTCCACTGTGGTTTTCCTCCCTGTGCTAGTGCTATGAGCGGTTCATGTCAGCAAGGGTGGAGGTGTTCTTCCAAAGTTCTCTTACATGGTTCTTCTTAATCATAACAACATTGGACATTATCTCAATCCATTTATACAACAAATGGGTGAAAGCCTTTATCCAAAATATTAAGTTACCATTTTGTATGATCCATACCCAACCTTTGGATAAAATCATCAAACCCAAAGGAGAACTGGATGGCCTTCATCTGACAGTGAAAATGTAACAGAGCTTTAAGCAGGAAAACATGTCTAAGGAAGAGTTTCTCAATTTGGGGACCACTAAAATGTTGACTCTAGAAGCTAACCACTCGACTTCAATGGATAACTCATACTCACTAATTCACAAATCTTTCTCAACCCTTTGATCATTTCCAAGCATCAAATCTTTCTTTCTACACTGACATCCAACAAAGCTACCTGAAAATATTATCTAACCTGTTGCAAGCTTGTTATGGAAACCATGTGGGCATTACATTTAATGTGGCATGTTCATGTTTGTATAAACACTTTGTTGATACTTTCAACCCAAATACAAAGTCTATTGCAATATGAGTTGGAAAAAGAATTGGAACTCCATTTTAAAATAAAGTCATATCAATAGGACTATTCGATTCAGAACACCGTACAAAGTGACTGACATCCAAGATGTCAATACAGGTTTTTGTACTGAAAAGGTGAACTGGCATTCACAGTTGCTTACAAAAACTCAAAGCAAATAGAAAAAAAAAGAATCAAGCCATATTATACTCAATCCACACTATCGGAACAGTAAGTAACCCAGAGAAAATAAGTTATTGTTTACTATTAAAAGGCTTTAGCAAACCACAGAAATAGGAGCCAGGCAAATATGTTGGTTGTGGAGATTTCAGAAGTAGGAAGCCACCACAGAAAGGGCCCTGTCTCTGGCAACCACACATCTAATCTTTGGGAGCTCCTGAAGCAAGGTCTCATCTTTGGGCAGACTCATACAAGATACTGTACATGGCCCCATCGGAAGCAGAGAGCCCGATAAACATTTTTATTGACAAGGAAGAGGAACAAATAAACAAAGATCTTCAACATGTAAGGAGATAACCCCCTCAACTACGACTGTTAGAAAGCCACTGCGAAAGAGGACACGGTTTGGGTGCAAAGAGCGGCGAGGAAAAGAGAAAGAGTCCGCGGAAGGAGGGAGGGGGGGTCATGGATTTCGTTAAACGAAGCCCCCGCTCCGCTCCCGTTTAACCGACTTCTCCTCTTCCTCCTTCAATTCCGGCGCTGCCACAAAAAGAGGCGGTGGGGCGGTGGGAGCGCGCCGAAAACACCAGCATCCGGAAGCGGGCGCGGAGAAAGCCCCAGCGCGCTGGGCTGGGCGGAGAAGGGAGGGAGCCCCCCGAGAAGAGCGACGATCATCGGGTCCCGGAACCCGAGCCTCCCGCGAAGCCAGAAGAAACGGGAAGCGGCGTCGGCGGAGCCTCCCAACAGGGACGGTCCCTCGGCCCCGCCTCCCCAGCGCCAGGCAACGGCTCGCCGCCGCCGCCGCCCCCTGCGCCTCAGCCTCCTCCGCGGGGCCCCGGCTCCCCAAAGCTCCTCCAGCGGCCCAGCCTGGCCCTCCCCCCTCCGCCGCCGCCAACCGTCCCGCGCGCGGGCCCTCCTCCGCTCCCCCCCCAATAACCGCCCTCGCGCCAGGCCCGCCCCGCTCACCTGACAGAAGTCCCGGCAATAGGCGCCCGACGAGCCCTCGCCCACCCCCTGCTCGCTGAGCTCCGCCTGCAGCTGCCGGAGCCGAGAGCTCAGGCCGGCGGCCAGCCGGGGCATCTCTGGCTGCAGGGCCGCGTCAGCCTCGGCGTCCGCCATCTGCACCCGGCCCCACCGCGCGTAGGCAACGAATCACGTGACCCCGCAGCCGCTGACCACATCGGCGGGGGACGGGCCCACGTGACCCGACGGCCCCGCCCCCTCCCGGCTCCTGCGCATGCTGCCGCCCTTCGGCGGGGCGGGAAGGAGGCCGCCAAAGACAGGTTCCCATTGGGCGCTCGGCCCTCTCGCGGGGCCATGACGCAAATGCATCGCGCTGCTGGAGCTGGGTTCTTCCCTCCCGCCCCATTTCCCAGCGCTGCCCAATGGGGAGGAGGGGCGGGGCTACTTCGGAGAGGCGGGGGAGGAAGGGAAGCTTCCGGCGTGGAGCTGCAGCAAGAAGGGCGAATGCGATCCGCAGATTTTACAGTACTCTGGAGAGACTTGTTTATTCACTGGTTATAGGATTAATATTGGTTTTCCTTGCTAGTTAGAGATCTTTTTTAAAAAAATTTTTTAATTTGTCATAGAAAATTGGAAATGTTTTGCTTTGCAATTAAAAAGCAACCTTTTAAATTTTGGTACATCATTCAGACCTTTCTCTTTTTCTACCTAGTTTTAACTATTTGTTAATTATTTGGAATTTTTGTTTCATATTGTTTTCTAACAGCTTCTATTTACTCGTCACTATAGACATACATCATCTCATAATATTTGAGGACTTAGTTGATGGGCAGTTTAGAAATGGAGCAAATAAACAACAAATATCTTCACAAAATCTTGTGAGGGTTCGGCTGAGACAATGATTTGACCAGAGTCATTCTGAATTCCATGTTATTGCTGTCCCTTTATATGTAAAAAGGAATTATATTAGGGCTCAGTTCAAGCCTTTTAAGGGCAACTGTTAAGGAGGTGCCTTAAAATACATAGCACACACAAAAAATTACAGTCTGGTGGGATTATTGATTACACAAATAATGAAGTATATGGTAAAACAGTACCTATAGTTTACAGCACAGTCTGGCATGTATTAAGTACATGTTTACTCCCCCCTCCCCCACTTCCTATAAATTCCTATCAATTCTAACTGTTGCTGATACAAAATACTTTTTTACTTTGATCATCAATCTATGCAATAGACATTAAAATACATCATTTCATATCTGTAATAACTTTGGTATATACACTTTGACAAACTGTTGATATGTTCAGAAATACTTATCTGACTTTCTAATGTCTCAACAAACGAAACTGATTTGTAAAAATGTTACATGGGGGGGAAATACGAGAGAGAGACATTGCACACACCTTTCTAAATCAAGAAAATCTGTAATAAAAAGAAAAAAAGAAATGTTTATCTGAGTGTTTATTGTTTTGTTTTTAATTTTATGTAAATATTGCTCTTTAATAATAATAATAATAATAATAATAATAATAGAATTTATATACCGCCCTTTACCTGGAGGTCACATAAAAAGGTTCACATAAAAAGATCACAGTATATAAAATAAAAATAAAAGCAATAATCCAATAATATCCCCCCCCAAAAAAAGAGTCACATTTTAAAAGGGTATGGGATGTTGATCAGGTCAACCAAAGGCCTGGTTAAAAATTAACCTTTTTGCCTGGCACCTAAAGGTGTATAATGAAGGCACCAGGTGAACTTCCCTGGGGAGAGCAGTGCACAGACAGGGAGCCACTGCAGAGAAGGCCCGTTCTCGTGTTGCTACCCTCCAGGCCTCTTGATAACGTCTCAATGCAACCTTGTTAAACAGTTTAAAGATGAAAATGAATAAAAACTACATTACAAAACAAAAACAAAAAGGCCATATTTGGCAGGAATCAGGTTTGCATGACAGCACCAAATGAAATTTAACTGGGAATTGCAGGTGGGAAGAGTGCTATCGTGCTCAGTTTCTGCTTGTGAGTTTCCCATTGAAACCTTTATATGGAAACCTGTGAAAACAGGGCTGGACTAGATGGGATTATGTTATAACTGTGCAAGGTGATTTAACTATGGAATTCACAACCACAAGAAATAGTGATGGCCACCAACGTAAAGGTAAAGGTACCCCTGCCCGTACGGGCCAGTCTTGACAGACTCTAGGGTTGTGCGCTCATCTCACTCTAGAGGCCGGGGGCCAGCGCTGTCCGGAGACACTTCCGGGTCACGTGGCCAGCGTGACGAAGCTGCTCTGGCGAACCGGCACCAGAGCAGCACACGGAAACGCCATTTACCTTCCCGCTATTTATCTACTTGCACTTAAGGGTGCTTTCGAACTGCTAGGTGGGCAGGAGCTGGGACCGAACGACGGGAGCTCACCCCGCCGCGGGGATTCGAACCGCCGACCATACAATCGGCAAACCCTAGGCGCTGAGGTTAGATTGCTTTAAAAAAGAATTAGGCTATGAGTGGCTGCTAGCTACAATGGATATGTTCTGGCTCATCAGTCAGAGGCAGTATGAATACCAGTTGTCGAGATTCACAAGTAAAGAAAGTGCTATTGGCCCTGATTCAGCAGGTTATTCTTATGTTCTTACGTGGTTGAATCCCACCTGCAAAACAGCTACATTCTGGAACTGCCATTTCTCACCTCCAGCAAAGTGCCTACTCCATTCTTCAAAACTAGCGGCACCACAGGTGCTAGGGAGAGAACGCGTTGTGTAAGTCCAAAGAGAAAGATGAAGTCTTAGAGCTGTGAACAGAGGGTCCAGTTCATTTCTCTGTCAATTATTTACAAAAGTTGTGGTAGGAGGAATAAAATTGTACATCCCCTGTCCTTACTACCTCATTATCATGGAGCGAGTTCTAGGCATAGTGCTGCTTCTGGCTTCTATAGGTAAGAGAGTCGTTGCTGGCACAGGTGCAGGTACCTGTGCTTACGGGCAGTGAGCTAACCATTCATATGTTATTCCTATATGGGTGAAGCATAAGGTGTTTTGTTTTTATGTTGCAATAAGTGCTGCTTGGCTGATTGCCATACAGTGTTAATTTAATTTGGCAGGGTATCATGACTTCCTAACAAAATTACTTTCTTTTATTTGAATGGGTTCCCATCCTTTCCAAAGTGATGTATGATCTAAAAAAAAATAATGCACAACTTTCAATACATCTCTTGTATTGGCATAATAAAAAAGTCACATATCTGTATAAAATGTGCATGTGCATAGATAGATAGATAGTTAGATAGATAGAGTCTTTGGCAATCACTCGTAGCCGAATAAGATTGTCTTCCATAAACATGGTTTTAACAATGAGTCTTTAAGTGACTGTGGAGACCAATTCTGGAATCACACGTCTTTCCACAGCGGGGACATTGGTTTCCGGGTGGGAGTTGATCACAGTGTGGATTTGCCAAGCCTTCCTCTAAACACATTTCTCCCTTGCATATATATATGTGTGTGTGTGTGTGCAAATGTAGTGGAGAAGATTTTGAGCAGGTGATCTGTATGCCTGCTGAGTCTGTTGTCCAGGTGCTGAGGTTGAGCAACTTCGAGGTATCCTCCCTTGCTGGGGTTGATGATGAATGAACTTTATTACGGTCACCGACCAGGATAAAACAACAACAACAACAACATATAAATAAAATAGCAGGATATATTTTTTTTAACTGATAAATGTTGGAGCAAATAAGGACAAAGGAACGAGTATGGGGTTCTTTATATTGAAACCACACTTAGATGAAGAGCAAGCTGTGAACCTCTGCATGTTGCTGGATGGTTTCACAACTACCGGCAAGAGAAGATGTGAGTTGTAGTTTAGGGAGTCAGAGAATTCCATCAGAAATGAAAATAGGAAAAGCTGCTGCATTTCACATAGTTGCCAGAGATCTGGAACAGAAACCATGGAAATAGGGGTGGTATTTGCTATCTTGATATTAGTCTGCAAAATGTTACAGAAGCAACTACATTATTTCCTGCATTGTTTTTGTCATTTTCCTTCCATTGAAATGTATTGAAATTGATTACATAATTAATGATACAACTATGTTAGTCTCAACTATAGTAGACAGATTAACAGTTTCAGAGGAAGCCAAACTACAGTAGTACCTTGGTACTCAAATGTCTTAGTTCCCAAACGCCGAAAACCCAGAAATAAGTGTTCCGGTTTTCAAACGTTTTTCAGAAGCTGAATGTCCGATGCTGCTGTCGGCTACTGTTTCTAGGGCACCTGCACCAATCAGAAGCTGCACCTTGGTTTTCGAACATTTCAGAAGTAAAATGGACTTTCGGAACGGCGCTTTTGTTTTTCCTATTTATTTTGCATTTTTGTTTTTGAGGCTTTTTCGGTTAATTTGTTTTTGTGACTGTGTGGAACCCAGTTCAGCTACTGACTGACTGACTGATTGATTAATTGATTGTGTGACTGCAGAAATTGATAAAAGCCCCCCATCCAAACAATGACTATCATCACTGCAGGTAAAGGGAAAAAATAATTTTAATTTTTATAGTCTACAATACTGTCTTATTTATTTCATAGTACAGTACATTGATTATTGCTTTCATTTTAGGGATCAATGGTCTCGTTAGATTGTGAAATCCATGTTGAATTGCTGTTTTAGGGGTTGTTTTTAAAAGTCTGGAACAGATTAATCCGTTTTGCATTACTTTCTATGGGAAAGCGCACCTTGGTTTTGGAACGCTTTGGTTTTGGAACGGACTTCCAGAATGGATTAAGTTTTATAACCAATGTACCACTGTACAGCAGAATGGAAACAATGCTGATTCTCAGGAACAAAGGAAGCCCGTGAAGGCATAAACTTGTCTCCACTGGAAAGCACTGTTTTATAAGGTCTGCCTGTGAAGGCTGAATGACATTGATGTCTGTTTCATGTGGGCAGGTCATCCCTTGGTGCTACAGTCACCAGGGGACGAGATGCATTTGCAAACTTGCTCAGATGGATTCAAGCTCCTTCTTTGGTGAGCCTCCAAGGGGAAGATGTTCCAGAACTGGAGATTGCCTCTCTACAAATCCTTGCAAGGATGCAGACTTTCAGTTACCAAGTTAGGGATCAGGAAATGATGGAAGCTGGCAGGAAGAAAGTAAGCCATTGGGATCTACTGCTTGGAGTGGAGCTCTAGGACCAGGGAGACCTGGGCTCAAATCTCTGCTTACCATGAAGCTCACCAGATGGTCCCAAGCCACTCATTCTAACTCACCTGTTGTGAAGATGAACTGGGGTAAACCCCAGCACATGTGCTGCCCTGAGCACCTTGGAGGAAGAGTGAACTAAACATGTGTTAAATAAACTTGAAATAAGAAGCCAGTTCAGAAGCTGGAGATCCAAGGGAATAGCAGCCAACGCCTTGGGATCCATCTCAGAACAGTCCTGAAAAGGTCTGTTTATGTTAGACCATGGTACAAAAAGTCACTGCCGGAATCATGTATTACATGCTTACCGCATTATTATTATACTTCATGAAGTGGATTAAAGCAAATAAAAGCTTTTGCCATGATAAATTTGTGAATCTTTAGGTTTGTGAGTCACAAGACTATTGTTTTTGCTACATTGGATAGGTAATAGAGCCTAATAATAATAACAATAATAATAATTCTTGTGTTTCAAATATATATCTCAATGCAATGTACAAAATATTATAAAAACAACAAAATGTAAAGAAAACACAAAAGTAACAAGATGAGTACCAATCAAGGAGGAATGACACTTTAAGTTGTTGGAATATGCGGAGCTGGCAGGTCTGATCAGTAAGAGAACAAGAAGATAAAGGATACAAAAGGGACTGGAAAATTTTTGTAATTTTAAAAATCTATATAAACTCGTGAACAGATTAGCAGGACTTGAATAAATTCAGCAGTATAAGAGGAAGTAGAACATAATTAGTAAGAAGAGTAGAAACTCATAGCTGTCAACGTTTCCCTTTTTTAAAGGGAAATTCCCTTATTCCAAATAGGATTACTCGCAAGAAAAGGGAAAAGTTGACAGCTATGGTAGAACTTGGTAACTTAGAATACATGGAAGAGAAGGAAAATAATGGATACCAGAGAAGGAGAGGAAGAGAAGTCCTTAGGTGTTTTGTGTGGTGTCTTTGGTTTGTTTTCAATTTTTATTCATTTATTTTCTACTTAGTCTTTTTGAACTGTATGCGAAAACACAAATAAAAATTAATTTCAAAAACAAACAAACCAGGATATGGATTTTAAAATCCTATATTGGACAATAAAACAGTTATGTTAGACTAAAATAACTACGTATCTGCTTGACCCTGATCAAAACATTTTACAAGGGACTTTAAGAGGAAGGAAGGAATGAGCAAGCCAGTAGGACTGAAAAATCTCTCTCTGAACAGAATGATACACGTAGGGTTCTACTTTTAGTTTCAGTCAAGCCTGGCAAATGCAAGAGCCTTTAATGTACCTTGCACACAGCACATTCATGTAGATGTTGTAGCCTGAGTGAAAGCACACCATGCTGAGGAACCATAAAAGTACAGGACATTCACACCCACACTCGAGCCTTCATCTTATTCCGGTAATCATTATTATCTGCAGGATCCCATCGGCATGGGGGTGGGTACTTTACCTGCATTTCTGGGAAACAGCTTCCCATCTAATGAAGCACACTCTTATCGGAAGCCTCCCGTGTCAGCAAATGTGTAATATATGATGGTATTTGTGTCACAGTGTCAGCACAGACCGGCGAGCGTATTATCGGTGGATCCGAATGTTGGCCGCACTCTCAGCCCTGGCAAGTATTTGTCTTTGACAGTCAACTCAATCGATGTGGTGGAGCCTTGATCAATGAGCACTGGGTGCTTACAGCTGGACACTGTCTGCAAAGGCAAGTTTGTGGGGTCATAGGGAGGAAGCGGTGGGTGAGAGGGGGGGTAATGTCTCCAGAGTAGGGGAGTGGGTGGTGCTGTGGTCTAAACCACTGAGCCTCTTGGGCTTGCAAATCGGAAAGTCGCTGGTTCAAATCCATGCAACGGTGGTGAGCTCCCATTGCTCTGTCCCATCTCCTGCCAACCTAGCAGTTCAAAAGCACACCAGTGCAAGTAGATGAATAGGTACCATTGTGGTGGGAAGGTAAATGGCATTTCCATGTGCTCTGGTTTCCGTCACGGTGTCCCGTTGCACCAGTAGCAGTTTAGTCATGCTGGCCACATGACTTGAAAAGCTGTCCATGAACAAACGCCGGTTCCCTCGGCCTGAAAAGTGAGATGAGCACTGCAACCCCATAGTCGCCTTTGACTGGACTTAACCGTCCAGGGGTCCTTTACCTTTACCTTTTTTTTAACCTTTAATCTCTCCAGACATTTACAAAACAATCTAGAATGGATCGCTTTTCTTCTTCGTCATTTTTTAATTGCCTGAGATTCTGCTGCTGCACTGGGTGAAGAAGTCCCTGCCCAGAGGCAGTCAGCCAGCAGAGAGCTGGTCCTCAGCAGCCATTTCTTACATTTTGAATTCTTTACGAGTTTATATGCAGGTGGTGCTGTGGGTTAAACCACAGAGCCTAGGACTTGCTGATCAGAAGGTTGGCAGTTCGAATCCCTGTGACAGGGTGAGCTCCCGTTGCTCGGTCCCTGCTCCTGCCCACCTAGCAGTTTGAAACCAAGTCAAAGTGCAAGTAGATAATTAGGTACCGCTCCGGCGGGAAGGTAAACGACATTTCCGTGTGCTGCTCTGGTTTGCCAGAAGCAGCTTAGTCATGCTGGCCACATGACCCGGAAGCTGTACGCCGGCTCCCTCGGCCAGTAAAATGAGATGAGCGCCGCAACCCCAGAGTCGGCCACGACTGGACCTCATGGTCAGGGGTCCCTTTACCTTTACTGAATTGTATTAATCATTTGTTGAATTTGTTTTTGCCTTCGTTATATGTTTTGGATGTGATTATACCGACTGAAATGTTCTACTCATTTTCAGTACCATAGCTATTATTGAGACTTGCTTTGAGCTCAGCATTGTTGCTGGAAAAGCGGGATATAAGAACTATTAAATCATATCAAATCTGGGCCACAAACCCTGTCCTAGTCAAGCAAAGAACCGAGGCCAAGAATAGCATGGAAATGGTTTGGTACAAGAAGGGCTGTGCCATACAATAGTTCTGAACACCTCTGTGTCTTCGCTATTGTCTCCCTTGCAGAAATCTCATGGTTCATCTTGGGGAGCATGATTTGTATAAGCAAGATGTTGGGGAACAGTCTTCCAAAGCAATCAGAGCCATCCACCACCCTAAGTTTGAACTCCGAACAATGAAAAACGATGTCATGCTTCTGAAGCTATCCCCCCCTGCAGTCCTGGGAGATACCATTAAGACCATCCCTTTTGCTAAGGAATGCGCACCCACCGGGACAAAGTGTGTGGTGTCTGGCTGGGGCACTACTACTTTCCCCGAAGGTAAGAGGAAAGGCCAGAGGGTCAAGGTTCCATGTGCAATGACCACTTTTGGGATAAGCTGCAAGAAGTTTAGCTTGCAACGTCCATCAACAAGCAAGGGTTTCACAAGACCTCCTGCAAACCAAGGCTAGATTCAGGTACTTGAGGGGCCTGGTGCAGTTCCTACAAAGGAAAGCATGAAATAAGGTGATGTAAATGATGTAAGCTTTTGCAGACTACCTTAACCGAAACCAAAAACACCTAAATCCTGAGCACCTGCAGTTTCACAACCCTGAGCAAACTACTAAAAAAAATGGGGGCAGGGGGTAAGCTTGAGAAACAAAAAGACAGTACAGTGGTACCTCAAGTTAAGTACTTAATTCGTTCCGGAGGTCTGTTCTTAACCTGAAACTGTTCTTAACCTGAAGCACCACTTTAGCTAATGGGGCCTCCCACTGCTGCCGCGCCGCCGGATAATGATTTCTGTTCTCATCCTGAAGCAAAGTTCTTAGCCCGAGGTAATATTTCTGGGTTAGCGGAGTCTGTAACCTGAAGCGTATGTAACCCGAGGTACCACTGTAACAATTAACTGCACCGCTATTCAAAATCCAGTTAAAACGATCCAGTTTAACTAACTCAACAAAATGGATGAACTTGATTCAGCATTTTGAAGTCTGAGAGCCCTTTACACTCCAATGCCCCCTTGCCTCTTAGCAAGGTAATCCCACCGCCTCCCAGTACTGCCTACTTTAGGAACCACTAGATTAGGTGATTTATGGGCCTAAGTATAAGGGCAGCTGCCTCTGTCCATACTGTGTTTCCAGTTGTGGGATGGGGAATTGCATCTACTAGCCAGTAGTCCATTAAGGTGAATGAAAGTAGTGGACTCTCCTTCCTTGAAGGCTTTTAAGCAGAGTTTGGATGGCCATCTGTCATGGATGCTTTAGCTGAGATTCTTACATTGCAAGGAGTTGGAGAAGATGGCCCGCAGGGTCCCTTCCAACTCTACAGTTCTATGATCCTATGAGTGGGGCATCTCATTCTGCTCCAAGCAAGCCCTCACCTACCTCTCGCCTTACTGAAGGAGCGTTCTACCCGGACGCTGAGGTCCAGCGCCGAGGGCCTTCTGGCAGTTCCCTCACTGTGAGAAGCTAAGTTACAGGGAACCAGGCAGAGGGCCTTCTCGGTAGTGGCGCCCTCCCTGTGGAACGCCCTCCCACCAGATGTCAAAGAGAACAACAACTACTAGACTTTTAGAAGACATCTGAAGGCAGCCCTGTTTAGGGAAGCTTTTAATGTTTGATGTATTACAGTACTTTAATATTTTTTTTGGAAGCCGCCCAGAGTGGCTGGGGAATCCCAGCCAGATGGGCGGGGTATAAATAATAATAATAATAATAATTATAATTATAAATAAATTATTATTACTTACGACGAATCCTGGGGGTGGCCCTGGCTGTTGGCTTCCTCCTCTGAGTCTCAGTGTTGCCCCTTGCAGAACTCAATAGAGAGGAATATGGGGGCAAAGTTGGTCTTCCTGCCTTCCACCTTACGGTTGCAATGGACACCAACCACCACAGCTTCTGGCATTTGTGAGGGAGGAACCTGAAGCTAAAATAGTTAAGCAGCAACTCCCAAACAGCCAGTGTCGCACACTAACCCAAGCATTCATTTTGCAGTAAATTATGCCAATGTCCTGCAATGTTTGGACACAGAGATCCTGTCAAAATACATATGCAAGGCTAGGTACGGAAGCTACTTTGCAGACAACGAGATTTGCTCAGGAAAAGTGGAAGGAGGCAAAGACTCGTGCCAGGTGAGCAACAAACACTTGGTGACTATGGGTCAGAGGCACAGTGCATTGTATCACAATCCAACTTTCCTGTGACTTAGCCTGCAATCTGAACTACGCCATTCATATATATAAGTTATACACCACATAAAATAACCAAAAATAAATAAATAAGCAAGTCACACAAATTGCAACAATAAAGGCACAAGCAAAAAGTCAGTGCATAGTATCAGGATGCAAGAATCCTGGAAACATCATTCATGTCTACTCAGAAGTCGGGACTATTTAATTTAGTGCAGCATATTCCCAGGTAAATGGGGTTAGGATTGTAGTCCAAGTCCAACTTTCTTCAGTGGAACTTCTGAGTAGGGATGGAATAGAATCATAGAATCATTTGATTCAGTTCACATCTAAATATGAACTTGCCTAATATACATTCTGAAACAATATTTGATTTGAAACACACAATTCCTCTGATATTTGCACTTCTCAGAGTTTTGCAATGCAGTTCTCCAGCTATGGTGTAGCACCCTGCTTGTGGTTAACGCTTAGCTGGAATGAAATATTCAACGCAGCAATAGAGAAATTAAAATAATTATTTATTTGTCAGACAAATAAATGAGAGGCACAGTGGTATATGGTTACCAAGCTCTGGCCTGGTCTCCTGCCATTATGGCCAGCACTTATATTCCCTTAATCCAGCCCCCTTTGCTCCTCCTTTGGCTGCCTCTGTCCAATCAGCCTGGTTGAATTTCCTATTGGCTGATTGCTATAACCAATCCTAAAAGATACACCCATATCCTCCTGTCCTTATATGGAACACAAAGAGCTATATATTGTTACATCTATAAATGACAAATAAGTAGTAATATATCTTACATGTGTCTCAACAAGGAATCTTAATTACCAGCTCACCTCTTGCCCTCCTTGCCCTATTGCCTTCTAAAACAAATGGTTAATCTTAAATTTTTATCTTAAACATATGTCAAGGATCTTGAGTTCACATCAACATTGAAATATCTCCTTCATTTGAAGGTTTCTAAACAAATGCCTGACAACTATATATCAGGACTGCTTGGATGGCGTCTCCTGTCTGGCAGGGGGGCTAGGCTGGTGGCTGACTTAATTTCAGGATAAATACAACTCTTACAACTATATGAAATAAGAATCTAGCATTTCTTAAATCCTTTGCATAATTACATTTAAGCCAATATATTTAATACATAACATAGGTAGCCTTTTAAAAGGAATAAGGCCTTTGTAAAGTAAAAAAGGAACTCAGTAAAAAACAGCTTCAAAAGAAGCCTCTTCAGTTTACACCCCCCCTTCAGCCAGCTGCTTTTCCCATTAGCTCTTCCCAACATTTATTGCCCTTTAACTCTCTCAGTTTAAGAAAGAAACAGCTTTAGAAAAGACTTCCCAAAAATGCTCTCTTTCTGCCAGCTAGATTCTTGGCCTTTTTAACCTTAGGAAGAAGATCTGGCTCATTTTACTGGGAGGCACATTGGAATTATTTTACTGTTTACCAACTATTAATTATGTAGGGTCAGTATCCTTGGTCTCAGCCTGTAATTCCTTTTTTTATGACTTTGAGAATTGTTTTCTGCTATAAATCAGGGGGCCCCCTTGTCCAGGAGGATAAGCATCTTGCCAAAGTACTTAGGCAGTTGGTCTTCTGCTTGGCATAAAACATTTGAAAATCTTTAAGCTCATTTTAAAATACAGACCCTAATCAAACTATAAGCCTTGATAAAAATGCAGGCTATGGTTAGATACCTCAATGGCATGTGTACAAAAATGCATATACTTGGATAAAGTGTGCGTAATGATGCATGTATTAGGGAAAAGAGCATGCACAAATGCATTATTTTAGGGGAAATTGCTTTGCAAAAATACTAAGCAAAATCCCATATAAAAATGTGTATAATAGAAGTTTGCATTAAAAGGCTGATGAATTTTAATGAGTTAAAAAACAACAACACCCCAAACTGATGTGGAAATGGAGAAAACTGAACTTGCAGACTGGGAAATGAGAAACCAAAACTGACAGAGTCACATATCCTTACTTATGAGTAGACATGGTTAGGATTTCTCCAATGTCAGTAGCAAGCAGACTTCTATTTTTATTTTATTTTTCCTCTTATTACTAGAGATCCATCAGTAGAAGGGAAACAAGTATTTACAATAAAAGAATTTTGAGCCCAGGAATTTGTTTATAAAGTACCAAAACTAGACTGAGCTCATAGTTCTTCCATACAGAAATATATTTCTGCATATCCCTTTCTTCCCTTTCAGCAGTACATTTTTAGGGTTGTTTTGTTGCCACCATTGTTGGGAGTAAGAAATCCTTGTCAATCTACTTCAGATCATCCAGCGATCTACCAGCCCAGCCCAGTCTAACTTCTGCCTACTCCTTGTCTAAATCGTCCTAATTAAAAGGAAAAAAAGAAAAAAGGAAGTGAGCAGAAACAGAAGGGTATTAAGATATTGCTGGGGCATGGGGGGTGGGGGGAGAGACACCGAACTACCCAAGGAAGCAAGTATTAAGCAAGAAGAGCCATAAACCTAAAGAAAGCCATACCTGCTTCAATATGAAACCCCCTATTTCTGTACCTTTTAGATTCAATGTTCAGCTTGAGCAGGGATGTGGAATCTATAGCCCTCCAGATTTTGCTAGACGAAAGCTCTCATCATCCCCGACCACTGGCCATGCTGCCTGGGGCTGATGAAAGTTGGAGAATCTCCGGAGGGCCACAGATCCCAGCCCCTGAACTAGAGAAGTCTCACCACACCAAAGAGTTCTCCTGCTCTCTGACCCCTTTCCTCTTGTTGAATTTACAGGGAGATTCTGGGAGCCCCTTGATTTGCAACGGGGTCCTTCACGGTTTGGTGTCATCGGGAGCTGTGAAGTGTGCATCCAAGAAAAACCCTGCTGTTTTCATGGAGATCTGCAAATTTTGGAAGTGGATCGAGGAAACCATGGCTGAAAATGACACAAAAGCACCAGCCCAGGGCTGATATCCCTCAATAAAAAGCATTATTGCCTTTGCTTCTCAGTACCATTTTTCTCATGCAGAGCGCAGAAATGGGAGCATTTCCAACAGTTGCAACCTATACCCCAGCTCTCCTCTGGGATAACTCAGTTAGTAGAGCGCGAGACTCTTAATCAGAGAGTCAAAAAATTCATGCATTGTAAGGGTTGGTCTAGATGACCCATGCGGTCCCTTCCAACTTCACAGTTATATGAAAAGTTGATAGCAGTTGCCTATCAGCAATAACGTACAAAGAGCCTGCTAGGTCATCTAGTGCTCATCTAGTGCTGCATTCTGTTCTCACACTAGCCAACCAGATGCCTGTGGGAAGCTCAAATGTAGAACCTGGTCGCAACAGCACAATTCTCCCCACTTGCGATTTCCAATGGCTGGCATTCAAAAGCACACTGGTTTCCACTGTGGATGTGGAATGTAGCTGACATGGCAAGGCTGTCTGTAAACCTTCCGCGACAACCACTTATTGAATAAGCTGCAGGTGGTTTAGCTTGTTCGGCAACAAGCAAGGATTTCACAAGATCTCCTTTGGACCAGCCAAGGTCTATCAGATTACAATTCCCAGAGTGGTTTAACAATTAACCCCTCTTCCCAGGGAACTCTTTAACAGTTGCAGCTCTAGGGGAATAGGGGTTTCTTAACGACTACCAGCAACCTTAACAAACTTCAGTCTCCAGGATGCCTTGCGGGAAAGCCATGATTTTTTCCAGTGGAATGGTAGT